>NC_080377.1:84898580-85235455 GCF_014773155.1 Arachis stenosperma
TTTATGCACCATGAGCAAAAGAGAAACAAAATTCTTTGTAAATTCCTGTTTAAAGAATAATAAAATGTCTAAAAAAATAATAAGTTAGATTGGTTTAATAATTAACTTACTAATCCACTTAAAGTAGTATTGAGGATTCGAATTCTACTTTGTACATACAATAATTTATTAATCAGTAGCAGACTCTTAAATAAAATTTAATATCGTGGCAGATTAATCATTAGTTTGTTGAACTAGGGAGTACCATAAAAAACAAAAAAAAAATGTTAAAAAATTAATAAAAAACAATAAGAATAAAAGAGAGACACAATGATAAATTTATTTTATTTAAATATTTTATATCTGTAAAATATATATTATGAAAAATTATAAATAAAAAATACATAAAAGTGTGATTTTATAGTAAAAAATTAATTAATATAATTAAATATTAATTAATTATACATTTTTATTTATTTGAGAATAACTTTATCTATTCATAATAAATTTAAATGTTATTAAGATTTATTTTTATATTATTATATTATTTGGATAATTTTTAAAAAATAAATAGATTAGATTATACTAAAAGAGATATATTTTCATTATTTTTGTTATCAATTATTTTAACATTTTTCTTTTTGTTTTGCTTTATTGTCTCCTTTCAATATTTGTCCAACATAGGTAGAATTATTGGTTTTGGATAATTGTTTTAAAATAAAGACATGAAATTATATTTCAAACGGTTTTATTAGAAAATTAACTAAGAGAAACCCAATTTAAACTAACTAGTTGAAAAATAGATCGGTTACAAAAAAAAAAAACCTTTACTATTATAATTTTTTAAATTTTAAAATTAAAAATAAAAGAAGATTGATTTAGTTGGCTTATAATAAAGTTGGTTTCTAAACTTTTTTTATCTCAAATGTGTAATATATACTTAATTTGTTCTTTTTTAATTAATCACTTTAGTTTTATATTCTTTTAGGGGAGGAGAGGGAGTGGAGGACTACTCAAGAAGGGCGAAATTATTAAAAACAGAGAAAGAAGACATAAATACAACCAAAAATATTAATTGTCTAATATGTGTTACACTGAATAAAATACATAATATTTATCAAATATTAAATTTATTAATATTTATTTAAATAAATAAATATTTATTTTTTTAATTTCAAAATATTTTACATATTTAGATTATTCGTGCAATAGATGAGTAGATTTTTTTTTAATTTGATTATGAGTTTACACTATATACAAATTAAATATTGGTACATTATTTAATGGTGAAGGAACATTTCTAGAGACGTTCAAATTGTTATATCCTAACCCATTTTTATTATTTTTGATTGGTAAAAACTTATATGTAGTTATTATCATATAAAATTATTAGTCAAGAATAGTTAGATAATTTGAGATATTTAAAATTTTGAATAAATTATTATCTAATGGCTTTTAACTATCAATTTCATATGAAAACAATCGCATATGAATGTTTTTTTTTTAGTTTTAGGTAATAGTTCGAAAAAAATTAAACTAAGTAAAGAAACAAATTGAGTATATATTACACATTTAAGATATTAATGTCTTTGTTTTTAAAATAATTTTTCAAGACCAATAACTATATCTACGTTGGGAAAAAAAAAATTGAAAGTGGATGAAATTATAAAACAAAACAAAAAAAAAGCTAAAATAATTGATGACAAAAAGCAATGAACATATAATTTTTTAATATATTCTAATATCCTTATTTTTAAATAATTATAATATAATAATATAAAAGATAAATTTTAGTAACATTTAAATTTATTATGGATAGATAAAACTACTCTTAAATAAATGAAAATGTGTAATTAATTAGTATATTTCAAAAATATAATATATTTAAAAAAATAAATTCATTATCTTATATTTCTTTTTTTTTTGTGTACTATTTTTTCTTTTTATTATCATAATTTTTTTTTTGGACCTAGATTTTTTATTATTTTTTATATAAGAAGTAACATGAAGCGTCTTTTGTCTAATCATTAGTTTATTACAAAGCCCAAAAGACAAAAACAGTTCTTTGCATTGCATTTTTCATTTTGCCATCAGTAATTTTTCTCATTTATTATACTCAATATTTTCCTTAAATGTATATCAGTAAATTCTTTATCATGTATTGAATGACCGATTAATCTTTTAGCCATGTTTAGTCACCTATTATTGAGTCATCAGAGACCTCACCATATATATATACAAAGCAGGGGACGATTTGGGGGTGGGGGTGGGGGCGGGGAACGTAGAAGGTTACGGTTGGGGACAAAAAATCATCGGGATCTGTAAAAGGGAAGGGGATTTTGTGATTGAATTTGGGGGGGATGTATATATAGAGGTTACGGTTGGGGACAAAATCATGGGGATTTGTAAAAGGGAAGGGGATTTTGTCATTGAATGGGGGGACCATGGGAATGGCATTCTGTTGAGGAATAGAGGATTTGGTCAAGATATGTGGTTTCGCCAGATTAACCAAATTCACGCCGAACTTGAATATTGGGGCGTTCGGCGTCGCAAGCTTCGTAATGGGTATCTCCTCTCCACGCCAAATTTGGTGTAGACCAAGTTCGGCGCCAGCCCTTCTCTTTTTTTATTTTTTTTTAAATTATCTGCGCTGAACGCTAGGGTAGCCGAGTTCGGCGTTTTCCTTGTAGAGAATAATGCTCCTTGTGTACAACCTTCCACACCAAACTTGAACTAAACTTGAAAAGTTCAAGTTTGGCGTCAACACTTCCCAAAATTATACCTTCTTTCCGTCGTTCTCCACGCTGAATTTGGAATTTTTTAAGTTCGGCGTGGACCTTCCAGAATCAAATCCCACTTTTGCATGCACAGACGGCGCCAAACTTGAAAATCCTAAGTTCGGCATCAACTTGATCGAGTCAATCTTTTTAGGGGGCAAAAAATTTGTCTAAGTGTCCAGTTCCTATTTTAAAATTTTTGCATGATCAAGACACACGTAAAACAAAGGAAAAACAGTAAAAACTCAATAAAAATCAAATAAATAATAAAATCAACTCAACAGAAAATAAACTAAGGATACGAAAACATCGGGTTGCCTCCCGTCAAGCGCTTCTTTACCGTCACTAGCTTGACGGTTAACTCCTCTAAGGAGGAAGATCATAGGGGCTCAGCTCTTCACTCATTCACTGTGAATCTTCTCCCTGTGTCCCCATACCATAGCTCAATATGCTACAGATAGAGGATTCTGTTTACTGTATAAGTCCACACTAGATTGCTAGTCAACACAACCTTCATTCATGGAGAGAAACTTTTATTGGGGATCTTTTTGTTTCTCCATCCTCTGGGTACTTTCATTTTAGGACCCTTTCCCTTGGTGGATGATGCATTCCCAACACCAAACATAGGTTTGATGTCAGGGAGAAGTTTGTTGATTGTCACCAAGGGAGGTTTGAGCTGCAGATTCTGTGGTGCATCATCAGGGGGTTTTTGAAGGTTTGGATCAATAAGCTCACTCTACATGCACCTCTCTCCTTCACCTGGTAAATGTACATCTTCGAATACATGTGATGAGCGGATAATTTATACGCTTTTTGGCATTGTTTTTAGTATGTTTTTAGTATGATTTAGTTAGTTTTTAGAATATTTTTATTAGTTTTTAATTAAAATTCACTTTCCTGGGCTTTACTGTGAGTTTGTATGTTTTTCTGTGATTTCAGGTATTTTCGGGCTGACATTGAGGGACATGAGCAAAAATCTGATTTAGAGACTGAAAAAGACTGCAGATGCTGTTGGATTCTGACCTCCCTGCACTCGAAGTGGATTTTCTGGAGCTACAGAATCCCAATTGGTGCGTTCTCAACGGCGTTGGAAAGTAGACATCCTGGGCTTTCCAGCAATGTATAATAGTCCATACTTTGCCCGAGATTTGATGGTCCAAACCGGCGTTGCAAATCAGCTTCAGAGTTCCCAGCGTTTAACGCTGGAACTGGCATAAAAATTGGAGTTAAACGCCCAAAGTGGCATAAAAGCTGGCGTTTAACTCCAGGAAGAGTCTCTACACGAAATTGCTTCAATGCTCAGCCCAAGCACACACCAAGTGGGCCCGGAAGTGGATTTTTCTGTCATTTACTCATCTCTGTAAACCCTAGATCACTAGTTCACTATTAATAGGATCTTTTGACATTGTATCTGTACCTCATGACACTTTACATGTTTTACATTGTACCTTCTACGGCATGAGTCTCTAAACCCCATGGTTGGGGGTGAGGAGCTCTGCTGTGTCTTGATGGATTAATGCAATTACTATTGTTTTTCATTCAATCATGCTTGCTTCCGTTCTAAGATATCACTTGTTCTTAAACCTGATGAATGTGATGATCCGTGACACTCATCATCATTCTCAACTATGAACGTGTGCCTGACAACCACCTCCGTTCTACCTTAGATTGAGTAGATATCTCTTGGATTCCTTAATCAGAATCTTCGTGGTATAAGCTAGAATTGATGGCGGCATTCAAGAGAATCCGAAAGGTCTAAACCTTGTCTGTGGTATTCTGAGTAGGATTCAAGGATTGAATGACTGTGACGAGCTTCAAACTCCTGAAGGCTGGGCGTTAGTGACAGACGCAAAAGAATCAGTGGATTCTATTCCAACCCGATTGAGAACCGACAGATGATTAGCCGTGCTGTGACAGAGCGCGTTGAACATTTTCACTGAGAGGATGGGAGGTAGCCATTGACAACGGTGAAACCCTACATAAAGCTTGCCATGGAAGGAGTCCTGCGTGTTTGAAGAAGAAGACAGTAGGAAAGCAGAGGTTCGGAAGACAGAGCATCTCCAAAACCTCAACCTATTCTCCATTACTGCAAATCAAGTACTTATTTCATGTTCTTTTGTTTTTCAAAATCAATCCTGATAATTTTTGATATCCTGACTAAGAGTTACAAGATAACCATAGCTTGCTTCAAGCCAACAATCTCCGTGGGATCGACCCTTACTCACGTAAGGTATTACTTGGACGACCCAGTGCACTTGCTGGTTAGTTGTGCGGGATTGCAAAAGTGTGTTTGCAATTTCGTGCACCAAGTTTTTGGCGCCGTTGCCGGGGACTGTTCGAGTTTGGACAACTAACGGTTTATTTTGTTGCTTAGATTATGACTGTTTTATTTTGTTGGTTTAGAGTCTTTTATTTGAGTATAATTTCATATTTTAAGTTTGGTGTCAATTGCATGCTTTTGTTTTTCTTTTAATTTTTTGAAATTACTTGTTCTTGGTCCCTTTTTGCTCTTTTAAAAATTCTAAGTTTCGTGTCTTCTTTATGTTTTTCTCTAGGTTTTCGAAAATTCATGTTTGATTTTCTGAAAAATTCTAAGTTTGGTGTCTCTTTGTTGTTTTTATCTTTCCTCTTTTCAAAAAAATATATATACATATATATCTTGATTACTATTCACATCAATTCCCTTTTCTCCATCATGGACATAAGTGGGAATGAACAGTCCAAAAGGACTCTGGGGTCATATGCTAACCCCATTACAGCTGCATATGGGAGTAGCATCTGTATATCTCCCATCAAAGCAAGCAGCTTTGAGCTAAATCCTCAACTCATTATCATGGTGCAGCAAAATTGCCAGTATTCCGGTCTTCCACAGGAAGAACCCACTAAGTTTCTGGCACAATTCTTACAAATTGCTAACACAGTACGATAAAGAGGTAGATTAGGATGTCTATAGACTATTACTGTTTCCGTTTGCTGTAAAAGATCAAGCTAAGAGGTGGTTGAATAACCAACCTACAGCAAGCATAAAGATATGGAAACAATTATCAGACAGATTCCTGAATCACTTTTACCCTCCAAAAAGGATGACACAGCTAAGGCTGGACATCCAAGGCTTTAAACAAGAGGATAATGAATCCCTTTATAATGCCTGGGAGAGGTATAGAGGTATGCTAAGAAAATGCCCCTCTGAAATGTTTTCAGAGTGGGTACAGTTAGACATCTTCTACTATGGGCTTACAGAAAAAGCTCAGATGTCTCTAGACTACTCAGCTGGTGGATCTATACATATGAGGAAGACAATTGAGGAGGCTCAAGAGCTTATAGATACTGTTGCTAGAAATCAACATTTGTACTCTAGCAATGAGTCCTCTACACAAGAAGAAGTTATGGCATTAGCCACTGATCCTAATCCTCAAGAACAGATGGTTGAGCTTAATCAACAATTACACCTGATGACAAAACAGTTAGCAGAATTTAAAGAGATGCTCCAAGAGACTAAAACTGCTAACAAGAACATAGAATCATAGTTGAATCAGGCAAAACAGCAGCTATCTAAACAGATAACAGAAGAATGCCAAGCAGTTCAACTGAGGAGTGGGAAGACATTGAATAACACTGCTCAAAGTAGCAAAAAGTCAATAAAGGAACAATTGACAGAGGATAGCCAAACCACTATCCAGAATCCCTCTGAGGACAGTAAGAGCCTAGAGAGGAATACTATTGGCGTTCAAATGCCAGAAAAGGGGGGAAAGCTGGCGTTAAACGCCCATTCCCTTCCCAGTTCTGGCGTTCAAACGCCAGAAAAGGGGGAAAAGTTGGCGTTAAACGCCCATTTTCCACCCAATCCTGGCGTTCAAACGCCAAAGGGGAACCAAACACCTGAGAGTGCTGATAGTAACCCCTCTAAAAAGGCTTCTCCAACCACTTCTGTAAGGAATAAACCTGCAGCAACCAAGGTTGAAGAATACAAAGCCAAGATGCCTTATCCTCAGAAACTCTGCCAAGCGGAGCAGGATAAGCAATTTGTCCGCTTTGCAGACTACCTAAGGACTCTTGAAATAAAGATTCCGTTTGCAGAGGCACTTGAGCAAATACCTTCTTATGCTAAGTTCATGAAAGAGATCTTAAGTCATAAGAAGGATTGGAGAGAAACTGAAAAAGTATTTCTCACTGAAGAATACAGTGCAGTCATTCTGAAAAGCTTACCAGAAAAGCTTCAAGATCCAGGAAGCTTTATGATACCATGCACATTAGAAGGTGCTTGCACCAAGACAGCCCTGTGTGACCTTGGAGAAAGCATCAATCTAATACCCGCATCCACTATCAGAAAGCTTGGGTTGACTGAAGAAGTCAAACCAACCCGGATATGCCTCCAACTTACTGATGGCTCCATTAAATATCCATCAGGCATAATTGAGGACATGATTGTCAAGGTTGGGCCATTTGCCTTTCCAACTGACTTTGTAGTGCTGGAAATTGAGGAGCACAAGAGTGCAACTCTCATTCTAGGAAGACCTTTCCTAGCAACTGGACGAACTCTCATTGATGTACAAAAAGGGGAAGTAACTCTGAGAGTCAATGAGGATGAGTTCAAGTTGAATGCTGTAAAAGCTATGCAGCATCCAGACACATCAAATGACTGCATGGGCACTGACATTATTGACTCTTTGGTGGAAGATATCAATATGACTGAAAGTTTAGAATCAAAGCTTGAGGACATCTTCAAGGATGATCAGCTTGATCAGGAAGAACCAGAGGAAACAAAAGAATTTTTGAAAATTCCTCAGGAGGAGGATAAGCCTCCCAAACCTGAACTCAAACCACTACCACCATCCCTGAAGTATGCATTCCTGGGAGAGGGTGACACTTTTCCAGTGATTATAAGCTCTGCTTTAAATCCACAGGAAGAGGAAGCACTGATTCAAGTGCTAAGGACACACAAGACAGCTCTTGGGTGGTCCATAAGTGATCTTAAGGGCATTAGCCCAGCAAGATGCATGCACAAGATCCTATTGGAGGATAATGCCAAACCAGTGGTCCAACCACAAAGGCGGCTAAATCCGGCCATGAAGGAGGTGGTGCAGAAAGAGGTCACTAAATTACTAGAGGCTGGGATTATTTATCCTATTTCTGATAGCCCCTGGGTGAGCCCTGTTCAAGTTGTCCCCAAGAAGGGAGGCATGACAGTAGTTCATAATGAAAAAAATGAACTGGTTCCTACAAGAACAGTCACAGGGTGGCGTATGTGTATTGACTACAAAAGGCTCAATACAGCCACCAGAAAGGATCATTTTCCTTTACCATTCATAGACCAAATGGTAGAAAGACTAGCTGGTCATGATTATTACTGCTTTTTTTGGATGGCTATTCAGGCTACAACCAAATTGCAGTAGATCCTCAGGACCAAGAGAAAACAGTATTCACTTGCCCTTCTGGCGTGTTTGCCTACAGGAGAATGCCTTTTGGTATGTGTAATGCTCCTGCAACTTTTCAGAGATGCATGTTATCCATCTTCTCTGATATGGTGGAGAAATTCCTGGAAGTCTTCATGGATGACTTCTCAGTATATGGAGACTCATTCAGCTCCTGTCTTAATCACCTAGCACTTGTCCTGAAAAGGTGCCAAGAGACTAACCTGGTTTTAAACTGGGAGAAATGTCACTTTATGGTGACTGAAGGAATTGTCCTTGGGCACAAAATTTCAAGCAAGGGAATAGAGGTAGATAAAGCAAAGGTAGAGGTAATTGAAAAATTACCACCACCTGCCAATGTTAAGGCAATCAGAAGCTTTCTGGGGCATGCAGGATTCTACAAAAGGTTTATAAAGGATTTTTCGAAAATTGCAAAACCTCTAAGCAACCTGCTAGCTGCTGACACACCATTTGTGTTTAACACACAGTGTCTGCAGGCATTTGAGACCCTGAAAGCTAAGCTGGTCACAGCACCAGTCATCTCTGCACCAGACTGGACATTACCATTCGAATTAATGTGTGATGCCAGTGACCATGCCATTGGTACAGTGTTGGGACAAAGGCATAACAAGCTTCTGCACGTCATTTATTATGCTAGCCGTGTTCTAAATGACGCACAGAAGAATTACACAACCACAGAAAAAGAGTTACTTGCAGTGGTCTATGCCATTGACAAATTTAGATCCTATTTAGTAGGATCAAAGGTGATTGTGTACACTGACCATGCTGCTCTTAAGTACTTACTCACAAAGCAGGATTCAAAACCCAGGCTCATAAGATGGGTGTTGCTTCTGCAAGAGTTTGATATAGAAATAAGAGACAGAAAAGGGACAGAGAACCAAGTAGCTGATCATCTTTCCCGAATAGAACCAGTAGCTGGGGCGTCCCTCCCTTCTACTGAGATCTCTGAAACCTTCCCAGATGAACAACTCTTTGCCATTCAGGAAGCTCCATGGTTTGCAGATATTGCAAATTATAAAGCTGTGAGGTTCATACCCCAAGAGTACAGCAGAGTACAAAGAAAGAAATTAATTTCAGATGCCAAGTACTACCTATGGGATGAGCCATATCTCTTTAAGAGATGTGCAGACGGAATAATTCGCAGATGTGTACCCAGAGAGGAAGCACAAAGAATCCTGTGGCATTGCCATGGATCATAATATGGAGGACACTTTGGAGGTGAGCGAACAGCAACCAAGGTCCTCCAATGCGGATTCTACTGGCCTACTCTCTATAGAGATGCCCGAGAGTTTGTGCGTAACTGTGACAGTTGCCAAAGAGCTGGTAACTTGCCTCATGGTTACGCCATGCCTCAGCAAGGGATCTTAGAGATTGAATTGTTTGATGTATGGGGAATTGACTTCATGGGCCCCTTCCCACCATCATACTCAAACACTTATATTCTAGTGGCAGTAGACTATGTATCTAAATGGGTGGAAGCAATTGCCACACCCAATAATGATACCAAGACCGTGCTGAAATTCCTACAGGAACACATCTTCAGCAGGTTTGGTGTTCCCATAGTACTGATCAGTGATGGAGGCACCCTTTTCTGCAATAAACAACTGTACTCTGCTATGGTTAGATATGGAATTAGCCACAAAGTAGCAACTCCGTATCACCCACAGACAAATGGGCAAGCTGAGGTCTCTAATAGAGAGCTCAAAAGAATCCTGGAACGGACTGTTATTGCCCGTAGAAAGGATTGGGCAAAGAGCTTGGATGATGCTCTGTGGGCATACAGAACAGCATACAAGACTCCTATAGGAACCTCTCCATACCAACTAGTGTATGGGAAGGCATGTCATCTGCCTGTGGAACTGGAACATAAAGCCTACTGGGCAACCAGATTCCTAAACATGGATGCTAAGTTAGCTGGTGAAAAAAGATTACTCCAGCTAAATGAGCTAGAGGAGTTTAGACTCAATGCCTTTGAAAATGCAAAAATTTATAAGGAAAAGGCGAAGAAGTGGCATGACAAGAAGTTGTCATCCAGAGTCTTTGAGCCAGGACAAAAGGTCCTGCTCTTCAACTCTAGGCTCAGATTGTTCCCAGGAAAACTTAAATCCCGCTGGAGGGGTCCGTATGTAATTACAAGAGTATCACCATATGGATATGTTGAGCTTCATGATACTGATTCTGACAAGAAGTTCATTGTCAATGGACAAAGGATCAAGCACTATCTTAAAAGCAATTTTGAGCAAGAATGCTCAAAACTGAGACTTGAGTGATTCTCAGTGAAGGTCCAGCTAAAGACAATAAAGAAGCGCTTGCTGGGAGGCAACCCAGTGATTAGCAGGGTATATGTTCTGTTTAATCAAGGTTTGATACATATTCTTAAAGGGAAATCATCAAAAATTGAAGGAATTCACAGAGTTACAGAAAGATTCAATGCAAAAAGCGGAGAAAAAGAGCTTACTGGCGAAAAAACGCTAGTAAGGGGTACCTTGGGCGTTAAACGCCAGAATGGGCACCATTCTGGGCGTTTAACGCCAGAATGGGCACCATTCTGGGCGTTTAACGCCAGTAAGTGTGACATTTTAGGCGTTAAACGCCAGAATGGGCACCATTCTGGGCGTTTAACGCCAGGTGTGCAGCATCCTGGGCGTTTAGCAAAACGCCCAGTGATAAAGGAATTTCTGGCGTTTAACGCCTGCCAGGATACCTGGCTGGGCGTTAAACGCCCAAATAGGCCAACAAATGGGCGTTAAACGCCAGAATGGATACCATTCTGGGCGTTTAACGCCAGAAAGGCAGGGGGAGGAGATTTTGTTCCCACTTCTAATTTTTTTCAAACTTTCTTGTTTTAATCCATATTTTTCTACATAAAAACATTACAAACTTTCATCATTCACCTTCCAATTTCAAAAATTAGAATTTGGCCACCCTCTTTCCCCACACCATTCGAATTTGCTCTCCTTTTCTCTCCCCTCTTTGCCTTCTTTTGCTTGAGGACAAGCAAACCTCTAAGTTTGGTGTGCTTTCCGTGACCACTAGGCCAAGATTTACCAAGATCATGGCTCCTAGAGGAAAACAAACCAATTCAAGAGGCAAGAAAGAGAATAATCCAAAGGATGTTTGGAGTCAAGAGAAGTTCTTAACCAAAGAACATGCAGACCATTACCACAAAATAATGGGTCTGAGGTCAGTGATCCCGGAAGTCAAATTCAATCTAAAAGAAGATGAATATCCGGAGATCCAAGAGCGAATTCGAAACAGAGGATGGGAAGTTCTAATCAACCCTGAGACAAAGGTTGGAAGGAACATGGTTCAAGAATTCTACTCAAATCTGTGGCTGATAGATAAGCAGAGAATGACTGGAACTGCTTTCCATACTTACAGAACCATGGTCAGAGGGAAAATTATTTACTTCCATCTGGACAAAATAAGAGAGGTCTTCAAATTACCTCAACTGCAAGATGATCCTGAATCCTTTAATAGGAGGATGGTGAGAGCAGATAAGGGGTTGGATCAAGTTCTAGAGGACATATGCCTCCCTGGAACTAAATGGATAACCACTTCAAAAGGTGTCCCAAACCAACTCAAGAGGGGAGACCTCAAACCAATTGCAAGAGGTTGGCTAGACTTTATTGGGCGTTCCATATTACCCACTAGCAACCGTTCTGAGGTTACCATCAAGAGAGCAGTGATGATTCATTGCATTATGCTTGGAAAAGAAGTGGAGGTTCATCATCTGATTGCTTGTGAGATCTACACAATTGCAAATAAGAATTCCACTGAAGCCAAACTGGCTTACCCAAGCTTGATCCCCTTGCTCTGTAAAGAGGCTGGGGTAAAAATGAGAGTAGATGAATTCATACCCATTGAACATCCAATCACCAAGAAGTCAATGGAAGGACAAATGCAAGACAACTCTATCAAAAAGAGGGCGCAGGAGTTTCTCCCTGAATTTCCTGAAATTGACTACTGGGCCAGCCTAGAAGCATCTATCACCAAGTTGCAAGAAACTATGGAGCAACTTAAGGAAGAATAGCAGAATCAGAACTGCATGCTCTGTAAATTGCTGAAGGAACAAGAGAAGCAGGGGCGTGAACTTCAAGAGATGAAACGTCAAAAGCTCTCCCCTCAAGTGGAGGGAGCATCCACTTCTCAAAATCAAGGTTGTTGAGTCCTAACTCTGTGATAACCTCTATCATTAGGAGCCTATTTAAATTTTTTTTTGTTTTCTATTACTATTAGTCTTATCTTATATCTATTTTTGAGTCTTGTTCTTAATTCATGATTAATAAAATTTAAAGTTCATGTCTTAAAGCTATGAATCTCCTATGAATCCATCACCTCTCTTAAATGAAAAATGCTTTAATCACAAAAGAACAAGAAGTACAGGATTTCGAATTCATCTCTGAAACTAGTTGAATTAGTTTGATGTGGTGACAATACTTTTTGTTTTCTGAATGAATGCTTGAACAGTGCATATGTCTTTTGAATTTGTTGTTTTAAGAATGTTAAAATTGTTGGCTCTTGAAAGAATGATGGAAAGGGAGAACTGTTATTGAGGATCTGAAAAATCATCAAATTGATTCTTGAAGCAAGAAAAAGCAAAAAAAAAAAAAAGAGAGAGAAGAAGAAAAAGAAAGAAATAAAGTTGTGATCCAAGGCAAAAAAGAGTGTGCTTAAGAACCCTGGACACCTCTAATTAGGGACTCTAGCAAAGCTGAGTCACAATCTGAAAAGGTTCACCCAAGTATTTGTCTGTGGCATGTATGTATCCGGTGGTAATACTAGAAGACAGAGTGCTTTGGGCCACAGCCAAGACTCATAAAAAACTATGTTCAAGAATCACCATACTTAACTAGGAGAATCAATAACATTATTTGAGTTTTGAGATCCTATGGATGCCAATCATTCTGAACTTCAAAGGATAAAGCGAGATGCCAAAACTGTTCGGAAGCAAAAAGCTACTAGTCCCGCTCATCTAATTGGAGCTAAGTTTCTTTGATATTTTGGAGTCTATAGTATATTCTCTTCTTTTTATTCTATTTTGATTTTCAGTTGCTTGGGGACAAGCAACAATTTAAGTTTGGTGTTGTGATGAGCGGATAATTTATACGCTTTTTGGCATTGTTTTTAATATGTTTTTAGTATGATTTAGTTAGTTTTTAGTATATTTTTATTAGTTTTTAATTAAAATTCACTTTCCTGGGCTTTACTATGAGTTTGTGTGTTTTTCTGTGATTTCAGGTATTTTTTGGCTGAAAATTGAGGGACCTGAGCAAAAATCTGATTCAGAGACTGAAAAGGACTGCAGATGCTGTTGGATTCTGACCTCCCTGCACTCGAAGTGGATTTTCTGGAGCTACAAAATCCCAATTGGTGCGCTCTCAACGGCGTTGGAAAGTAGACATCCTGGGCTTTCCAGCAATGTATAATAGTCGATACTTTGCCCGAGATTTGATGGCCCAAACCGGCGTTGCAAATCAGCTTCAGAATTCCCAGCGTTTAACGCTGGAACTGGCATAAAAATTGGAGTTAAACGCCCAAACTGGCATAAAAGCTGGCGTTTAACTCCAGGAAGAGTCTCTACACGAAATTGCTTCAATGCTCAGCCCAAGAACACACCAAGTGGGCCCGGAAGTGGATTTTTCTGTCATTTACTCATCTCTGTAAATCCTAGATCACTAGTTCACTATTAATAGGATCTTTTGACATTGTATCTGTACCTCATGACACTTTACATGTTTTACATTGTACCTTCTACGGCATGAGTCTCTAAACCCCATGGTTGGGGGTGAGGAGCTCTGCTGTGTCTTGATGGATTAATGCAATTACTACTGTTTTTCATTCAATCATGCTTGCTTCCGTTCTAAGATATCACTTGTTCTTAAACCTGATGAATGTGATGATCCGTGACACTCATCATCATTTTCAACTATGAACATGTGCCTGACAACCACCTCCGTTCTACCTTAGATTGAGTAGATATCTCTTGGATTCCTTAATCAGAATCTTCGTGGTATAAGCTAGAATTGATGGCGGCATTCAAGAGAATCCGGAAGGTCTAAACCTTGTCTGTGGTATTCTGAGTAGGATTCAAGGATTGAATGACTGTGACGAGCTTCAAACTCCTGAAGGCTGGGCATTAGTGACAGACACAAAAGAATCACTGGATTCTATTCCAACCCGATTGAGAACCGACAGATGATTAGCCGTGCTGTGACAGAGCGCGTTGAACATTTTCACTGAGAGGATGGGAGGTAGCCATTGACAACGGTGAAACCCTACATACAGCTTGCCATGGAAGGAGTCCTGCGTGTTTGAAGAAGAAGACAGTAGGAAAGCAGAGGTTTGGAAGACAGAGCATCTCCAAAACCTTAACCTATTCTCCATTACTGCAAATCAAGTACTTATTTCATGTTCTTTTGTTTTTCACAATCAATCCTGATAATTTTTGATATCCTGACTAAGAGTTACAAGATAACCATAGCTTGCTTTAAGCCAACAATCTCCGTGGGATCGACCCTTACTCACGTAAGGTATTACTTGGACGACCCAGTGCACTTGCTGGTTAGTTGTGCGGGATTGCAAAAGTGTGATTGCAATTTCGTGCACCAACATGAAAGACTAGTTGCTCATCATGTACTCTAAGCACTAATTCACCCACTTCTACATCAATTAGCGCTCTCCCAGTGGCTAGAAAAGGTCTTTCCAGGATTATAGAGGCATTCTCATCCTCCCCCGTGTCAAGAATAAAAAAATCTGCTGAGAGGAAGAACTTACCCACTTTGACCAAGATATTCTCCACTAATCCGTATGCAGGCTTTATAGATTTGTCTGCCATCTATAATGCTATCCTTGTGGGTTGTACCTCTTGGATTTGTAACTTCTTCATCACAGACAAGGGCATTAAATTGATGCTTGCTCCCAAATCACATAACGCTTTCTCAAAGGTGGTGCTCCCAATGGTACAAGGAATTTGAAAGCTCCCTGGATCTGGCATCTTCCTTGGAAAGTTATTCTGAATTATGGCACTACATTCCTTAGTCAAGACCACTGTCTCATCTCCCTTTAAAAGCTTCTTCTTTGACAACAACTCCTTCATGAATTTAACATAGAGAGGCATTTGCTCCAAAACCTCAGCAAAAGGAATATTAATTTGTAACTTTCTGAAAACTTCTAAGAACTTTGAAAACTGCTTGTCCTTGGTCTCCTTTTGAAGTTTCTGAGGATATGGCATTTTAGGCTTGTACTCAGGTGCCTTAGGTAATGTAGGATGAGTGTCAAGAGAGATTGGGAATGGATTATCTGCACACCTAGGAGGGCGTGTTCCACCTCCTCTTTCTTCTCCTCTGGAGCTTATTTTTCAACTGGCTCCTCATTAACTTGTGCTTCCGTACTTGTCACTTGTCCACTTATCAAGGTGATAGCCTTGCATTCCTCTCTTGAATTTGGAATTGTGTTACCAGGAAGGCTATTAGTGGTCCTCTGATCAATTTCATTAACTTTTGTGACTAATTGACTCATCTGAACCCCCAAGCTCTTGATTGATGCTTTGGTTTCTTGTATAAAGCTTGCCAATATTGCTTCCAAATCAGTGTTCTTCTAGGACTGAGAAGTTTCTTGCTGAGATGACTAAAACTGGTGGTCATTAAAATTATTCTATTGAAAATCGCCCTGAGAATTATTGTTGAAATTCTGAGATCTCTGAGGTTGGTCTCTCCACCTAAAATTTGGATAATTTCTCCACCCCAGATTGTAGGTCTTAGAGTATGGGTCATTATTGGAGTTTCTAGGACCACTCCCCATGTAATTGACCTGTTCAGAAGAAGATTGAGCATAATCATAATTCTTATTTTGCATAAAATTACTTGGCATGTCATAAGGGACCTCTTGAGATGCATTCTGAATGTTGACAACTTAAATTTGCATTCCACTCAACTGTTGAGTAATTAGACTTATTTCCTGAGATAAAAGTTTATTTTGAGCAAGAAGAGTATCCACAGCTTCCACTTCCAAAACACCTCTCTTCTGAGAATCTCAGAGTTCATAGGATTCCTGTTGGAAGAATATAAGTATTGGTTGTTAGCAACCAACTCAGTAAGCTCAGTAGTCTCCTCTGGTGTCTTCTTCATGTGCAAAGAACCACCTGTAAAATTATCTAAGCGCATCTTGGACATTTCACATAAGCCCTCATAAAAGCTATCCAGTTGGGTCCATCTAGAGAACATGTCCAGAGGGTATTGCCTAGTCAGTAGCTTGAATCTCTCCCAAGTTTCATATAGGGTCTCACCATCTTTCTGTCTGAAAGTATGAACCTCCACCCTTAGCTTAGTCAGCTTTTGAGGTAGGAAAAATTTAGTCAGAAATGCAGTGACAACCTTATCCCAACTATCCAGACTCTCCTTAGGTTGAGAATCTAACCACAGCTTTGCTCTATCCTTCACAGTAAATGGGAAGAGCATGAGTTTGTATACCTCAGGATTCACTCTATTGGTCTTCACAGTATCACAAATCTGCAGGAAATCAAAAATAAATTGATTCAGGTCTTCCTGAGAAAGTCCATGATACTGGCATTTTTGTTGCACAAGAGTAACTAGTTGTGGCTTCAGTTCAAAGTTATTTGCAGCTATAGGAGGCACCACAATACTTTTGCCATAAAGGTCTACATTAGGAGTAGTGTAGGAGCCAAGCACTCTTCTAGGTTGCTCATTCTCATTCAGATTTGTCATATTGGCATTCGCTACATGATTATGATCCATGGTGGACTCTGCAGCCTTGTAAAGTCTTGCTTATTGCAAACGCCACCTCAAAGTCCTTTTGGGTTCAGGATCAAAGTCTAGCAGAGGTTCATTGTCCCTGTTCCTGCTCATAAATAGACAAAAGACAAGAAAAGATGGGATTCTCTACGTCAGAGTGTAGAGAATTCCCATTCAGGTAACCTGTGTAAAGAAATAAAATAAAATACTTACTACTTAATGCAAGAAAAATTCGAAAATAATGATCAAAAGAAAGCTAGAAAAATTCAAAATTTTCAAGGGAATTAAATAGAAAAATTAAAATAAAATTAACTAAGTAACACAAACTTAATTTTAGAAATTGAGGGAAAATAAAATGCTTAATTTTCAAAAATTACTAATTAAAATTAAACAAAATTAAAACTAAAATGCCTAATCTAAGCAATCAAACAACTAATAGTTGTTAATCACTGTCAATCCCTGGTATCGGCGCCAAAAACTTGGTGAGGAATTTATAACTACAAACTAACCGACAAGTGCACCGGGTCGTACCAAGTAGTACCTCAAGTGAATGAGGGTCGATCCCATGAGGATTGATGGACTAAGCAACAATGATTGAATGATTTACTTAGTTAGACAAGTAGAAAATAGTGTTTGGATCTCAATTGCATTAAAACAGTAAATTCAAAAAATTAGAAAGCAAGCAGTAAAAGAGTTGTAAATAATATATGGAGAAACAGTTAATGCTTCAGAGTTATCTATTTTCCGGATTGACTTTTCTTACTAACTATTTTAATCATGCAAGATTTAATTCATAGCAAACTATATAGGACTAAACCCAAATTTCTTAGACCTTTTTAGTCTCCTCTAACCTTCATTAACCGCCAATTTCTTAGTCACTTAATTCCAATTAGAGGGTGAAGTTCAATTCTAGTTTATATGTCACAAAACCCTAATTACCCAAATATAAGGGGATTATATGTCACGTATCCCGTTAAGTCTAGATAATTAGAGGTTTAGGAGAAATTATTTTCAAACTGTTGTTCAAGTAAAGAACTTTTCCAAGTTATACAAGAACTCAATTAGAACAAGGATCATACTTCCGTTCCATCCAAATTCATAAAATAAATAATGAAAACAATTCTTGAATTATAAACCAGTACATGAATTAAAATACAAAAATAATAGTATCAATATATACAATAGATAGAGCTCCAAAGCTTAACAGTGGATGTTTAGTTGCTCATGGTTCAGAGAGAAAAACTAGGATTCGTAAAACTGTAAATTGCGGAATGAGGTAGAAGAGAAGAGATTCTAGATTAGCCCGAAGGGCTCATTCCTTTCCCTATTATATCTAATCCTAATAAATGTAAAATATATTTCCCAAACTAAATAATATCTTTTCCTAATTATAAATAAAATAAAAGTTTAATAAAAAGTTAATTAAATTCTGCGTGCAGCCTTGGGACGTACATGGGGACTAGACTTGCGTTTAAGGTTGGCACCGAACTTGAAGTTCTTCAAGTTTGGCGTGGAGGAGTCAGCTGATGAGCGGATAATTTATACGCTTTTTGGCATTGTTTTTAGGTAGTTTTTAGTAGGATCTAGCTACTTTTAGGGATGTTTTTATTAGTTTTTATGCAAAATTCACATTTCTGGACTTTACTATGAGTTTGTGTGTTTTTCTGTGATTTTAGGTATTTTCTGGCTGAAATTGAGGGACCTGAGCAAAAATCTGATTCAGGCTGACAAAGGACTGCTGATGCTGGTGAATTCTGACCTCCCTACACTCGAAATGGATTTTCTGGAGCTACAGAACTCTAAATGGCGCGTTCTCAACGGCATTGAAAATTAGACATCCAGAGCTTTCCAGAAATATATCATAGTTCATACTTTGTTTGAGTTTAGATGACGCAAACTGGCGTTCAATGCCAGTTCTATGCTGCATTCTGGAGTAAAACGCCAGAAACACGTCACAAACCAGAGTTAAATGCCAAAAACAAGTTACAACTTGGCGTTTAACTCCAAGAGAAGTCTCTGCACGTGTAAAGCTCAAGCTCAGCCCAAGCACACACCAAAGTGGGCCCTGGAAGTGAATTTCTACACTTAGACTTATTTTTGTAAACCCTAGTAACTAGTCTAGTATAAATAGGACATTTTACTAATATATTAGACATCTTTGGTCTCAGTTTTAATCTATTGTTCATCTTAGGAGACTATTGATCACGTTCATGGGGGCTGGCCATTCGGCCATGCCTGGACCATCACTTATGTATTTTTAACGGTGGAGTTTCTACACACCATAGATTAAGGTGTGGAGCTCTGCTGTACCTCGAGTTTTAATGCAAAGTATTACTGTCTTCCATTCAATTCAGCTTATTCTTATTCTAAGATACTCGTTTTACTTCAACATGATGAATGTGATGATCCATGATACTCATCATCATTTTCACCTATGAACGCGTGACTGACAACCACTTCTATTCTATCTTAGAACGAGCGTGTATCTCTTGGATTCCCTAATCAGGATCTTCGTGGTATAAGCTAGAACCCTTTGGCGGCCATTCTTGAGAATCCGAAAAGTCTAAACCTTGTCTGTGGTATTCCGAGTAGGATTCAGGGATTGAATGACTGTGACGAGCTTTAAACTCATGAGTGTTGGGCATAGTGACAGATGCAAAAGAATCAATGGATTCTATTCCGACATGATCGAGAACCGACAGATGATTAGCCGTGCTGTGACAGAGCATTTGGACAATTTTCACTGAGAGGATGGGAAGTAGCCATTGACAACGGTGATGCCCTACATACAGCTTGCCATGGAAAGGAGTATGAAGGATTGGATGAAGGCAGTAGGAAAGCAGAGATTCAGAAGGGACAAAGGATCTCCATACACTTATCTGAAATTTCCATCAAAGATTTACATAAGTATCTCTTTCATCTATTTTATGCTTTATTTATTACTATTTTTGAAAACCATTATAACAAATTGAATCCGCCTAACTGAGATTTACAAGATGATCATAGCTTGCTTCATACCAACAATCTCCGTGGGATCGACCCTTACTCACGTAAGGTATTACTTGGATGACCCAGTGCATTTGCTGGTTAGTTGTGCGAAGTTGTGACAAAGTGTGATTCATGTTTGAGAGCTCCAAGTCTTTGGCACCATTGTTGATGATCACAATTTACGCGCACCAAGTTTTTGGCACCGTTGCCGGGGATTGTTTGAGTTTGGACAACTGACGGTTCATCTTGTTGCTCATATTAGGTAATTTTGTTTTCAAAAAGTTTTCAAAATCTTTTTTTTCAAAAAATTTTTTTCTTTGTTTTCGTTTTTCTAAAAATAAATTTTCAAAAAAAAAATCCAAAAAAATTTAATAAAATCATAAAAACCAAAAATATTTTGTGTTTCTTGTTTGAGTCTTGTATCATGTTTTAAGTTTGGTACCAATTGCATGTTTCTATCTTTCTTGCATTTTTCAAAAATTCATGCATTGCATATGTTCTTAATAATCTTCAAGTTGTTCTTGGTAAGTCTTCTTGTTTGATCTTGATATTTTCTTGTTTTGTGTTTTTTGTTGTTTCTCATATACATTTTTGAATTCTTAGTGTCGAAAGATGAAAAATTTCTAAATTTGGTGTCTTGCATGTTTTTCTTTTCTTGAAAATTTTTCAAAAATAAGTCTTGATGTTCATCTTGATCTTCAAAGTATTTTTGGTGTTCATCTTGACATTCATAATGTTCTTGCATGCATTAAGTGTTTTGAACCAAAATTTTCATGTTTTGGGTCATATTTGTGTTTTTCTCTCTCCTCATTAAAAATTCAAAAATAAAAAAATATCTTTTCCTTATTTTACTCATAAATTTCGAAAATTTGAGTTGACTTAGTCAAAAAATTTTAAAAGTTAGCAATTTCTTATAAGTCAAATCAAATTTTCAATTTAAAAAATTCTATCTTTTCAAAATCTTTTTCAAAAATCAAATCTTTTTCATTTTTTTTATTATTTTCGAAATTTTTAAAAATTTATTTTCAAAATCTTTTTCTTATCTTTATTTTAAAATTTTGAAAAATTTACTAACAATTAATATGATTGATTCAAAAATTTGAAGTTTGTTACTTTCTTGTTAAGAAAGGTTCAATCTTTAAATTCTAGAATCATATCTTTTAGTTTCTTGTTAGTCAAGTAATCAATTTTAATTTTAAAAATCAAATCCTTGTCAAAATATATTTTTCAAGTCATATCTTTTTCAAAATTGATTTTCAAATCTTTTTCAACTAACTAATTGACTTTTTGTTTGTTTCTTATCTTTTTCAAAACCTCCTAACTACTTTTCTCTCTCTAATTTTTGAAAATTACCTCCCTCTTTTTCAAAATTCTTTTTTTAACTAATTGTTTCAAATTTTAATTTTAATTTTATTCCTTTTCTTAATTTTCGAATTTTAACTTTAATATTTTTCTTTTATTTTAGTTAATTTTTGAAAATTCTTCTCTCTCATCTCTTTCTATTTATTTATTCATTTACTAACACTTCTCTCCATCTTAAAATTCGAACTCCCTCTTCCTCTCTGAGTTCGAATTTTCCTCTTTTCCTTTTTCTATTCTTTTCTTCTTCTACTAACATAAAGGAATCTCTCTACGGTGGTAAAGAGGATCCCTATTATTATTTTCTGTTCCCTTCTTTTTCATATGAGTAGGAGCAAGGACAAGGACATTCTTGTTGAAGCAGATTCTGAACCTGAAAGGACCCTAAGGAGGAAGCTAAGGGAAGCTAAAGCACAACCCTCTGGAGAGGACTTGACAGAAATTTTTGAAAAAGAAGAGGAGATGGCAGCCGAAAATAATAACAACAACAATAACACAAGGAGGATGCTTGGTGATTATACTACACCTACCTCCAACTTTTATGGAAGAAGCATTTCAATCCCTGCCATTGGAGCAAACAATTTTGAGCTGAAGCCTCAACTAGTTGCTCTAATGCAACAGAACTGCAAGTTTCATGGACTTCCATCAGAAGATCCCTACCAATTTTTAACTGAGTTCTTGCAGATCTGTGATACTGTTGATGACAGGTCATCATATACCCATTTTTCAAGCTAATTTCACTTGTTTTACTAGTTTTTATGCACTTTCTTGCATCCTAAGTAAGTAATTTGGAATGAAAATGCATAACTTCTTTAAATCAAATAACCACCATTAAATTGATGCTAAATCATGAGGTTTAAGCTAAATTTAATTGATTTTTAATTGATTTATAAACCTTGTGAAATTGGAGATACTTTGATTGGTTGTTTTGGTTTCTTGTAGGTGAAGAAAGGAAGAAAAAAGAGGAAGCGTGGCTTAAGAAAGCGTGGCCCAGGGAAAAAAAGAATGTGGCGCATGGAAGGGAGGAAGCTACACTGCCCTCCAGGAGAGCACACTGCCCTCCAGGAGAGCAGCATAATGAACCAAGCTTCCAAAGAAATTATGCCCTGCCCTCTTCAAGAGCAATATCGGGCTCATCAAAGAAATAAATTCAAGGAAAAAGCTTACCAATGCTTGCCACAAGGTTCGAACTCATGAGCAAGGGGGAGTGGGGGAGCGCTACTCACAAAGGAAAATAAGCCAAAAATTGGCCAAAATGCTCCCAGCCAATCTCGAACACGGAAGCTTCACTAAGAAAGCAAGGAAGCTGCACCACTTAAGCGCTACCCTGATGATATCCAAGACTTGGCACGCGAAATATTTCAATCGCACCATGACGCACACTGTCCTGCTCTCCACAAGGGCAGGGCAGCATCCTGATGCTACACACTTAGAGCGCATGCACAATTTCCCTGCTCTGCCCTCCACAAGGGCAGGGCAGCCTCCTGGGAGCTACTTTCTTCATGGGCTGAAATTGAATTAAAAATCCAATTTAATTCATTTCTTCACCAAATCAAAAGCCCATCCAAATTCCAAAATCTAAGAATAGAAAGTGTATAAATAGGAGTTAGTTTGATGTAATTAGGACCTTTTACCTTTACTTTGATTTTTCTTTTTACTTTTGAATTAAGAGCTTCTTTTGATTTGGAATTTAGAGAGCTAGGAACTGAGATTTCAGGGAATTGGGGAGGAGAATTGATCTCTCTTCTTCCTCGTTCTTGCTGGAGCATTTTTACTTTCCTTGTTTGAGTATTGGGTGTGAAGAATTGAGGAATTTCTGTCTCAATCTCCATTCAAGATCTCTTGAATTCCTCTTCTGCATAATTGAGCTAAACTTCATCTTCTTACTGCTGCTGAGCTAAATTCCATTTCCTTACTGCTTCAATCTTCAATTTCTCTTTAATTGCTTTGTGAATTTGGATCTGGGAAGGCAAGTGAGATCTAGACTTTGCTATCTAGTCTCTGGAGTCCTTAGATCCCATTTTCCTTTTAGTTCTTCTGTTGAACCACTGCTGCAATTTAGTTTCTATTTTTTGTTTGATATCTAGTTGAATTCAAATCATCTCTTGCTTTGATAATTTTTGCAAATTTAATTTCCATTTGCTTGAGTTCTGAAATCCCAGTTGATGAGCGGATAATTTATACGCTTTTTGGCATTGTTTTTAGGTAGTTTTTAGTAAGTTCAAGCTACTTTTAGGGATGTTTTCATTAGTTTTTATGTTAAATTCACATTTCTGGACTTTACTATGAGTTTGTGTGTTTTTCTGTGATTTCAGGTAATTTCTGGCTGAAATTGAGGGATTTGAACAAAACTCTGAAAAAGGCTGACAAAAGGACTGCTGATGCTGTTGGAATCTGACCTCCCTGTACTCAAAATGGATTTTCTGGAGCTACAGAACTCCAAATGGCGCGCTCTCAACGGCGTTGGAAAGTAGACATCCAGAGCTTTCCAGCAATATATAATAGTCCATACTTTATTCGGAAATTAACGATGTAACTTGGCGTTGAACGCCAAGTACATGCTGCTGTCTGGAGTTAAACGCCAGAAAAACGTCATGATCCGGAGTTGAACGCCCAAAACACGTCATAACTCGGAGTTCAACTCCAAGAGAAGCCTCAGCTCGTGGATTGATCAAGCTCAGCCCAAACATACACCAAGTGGGCCCCGGAAGTGGATTTATGCATCAATTACTTACTCATGTAAACCTTAGGAGCTAGTTTATTATAAATAGAACATTTAACTAATGTATTTGACATCTTTTGATCACTTTAGATCTTAGGATCAGATCTTTGAACGCATAGTTCTTAGACCATGGGGGCTGGCCATTCGGCCATGCCTAAACCATTTACTTATATATTTTCAACGGTGGAGTTTCTGCACACCATAGATTAAGGGTGTGGAGCTCTGCTGTACCTCAAGTATTAATGCAATTCTATTTTCTTTTATTCAATTCTATCTTATTCTTATTCCAAGATATTCATTCGCACCCAAGAACATGATGAATGTGATGATTAGATAACCCTCATTATCATTCTCACTTATGAACGCACGTGATTGACAACCACTTCCGTTCTACATGCAACAGAGCTTAAATGTGTATTTCTTAGATTCCCCAACAGAATCTTCGTGGTATAAGCTAGATAGATGGCGGCATTTATGAGGATCCGGAAAGTCTCACCTTGTCTGTGGTATTCCGAGTAGGATCCTGGGAATCCGGAAGGTCTAACCTTGTCTGTGGTATTCCGAGTAGGATTCCGGTAATGAATGACTGTGACGTGCTTCAAACTCGCAAGTGCTGGGCGTTAGTGACAGACGCAAAAGAATCAAGGGATTCTATTCCAGTAGGAGCGGGAACCAACCAGTGATTAGCCGTGCTGTGACAGAGTGCGTGAGCGTAGTTTTCACTGCGAGGATGGGATGTAGCCATCAACCATGGGTGATGCCTCCAGACGATTAGCCATGCGAGTGACAGCCGCATAGGACCATTTTCCCGAGAGGATTGAAAGTAGCCACCGCTGATGGTGAACCCCTATACACAGCTTGCCATGGAAAGGAGTAAGAAGGATTGAGTTGAAGCAGTAGGAGAGCAGGCGTCCTTGAGCCATACAGCATCTCCATGCGCTTATCTGAAATTCCCACCAATGAATCTGCATAAGTATTCTATCCCTTTTATTATTTCTTCTTTTTATATAATTTTCGAAACCCATAACTTTTTAATCTGCCTAACTGAGATTTACAAGGTGACCATAGCTTGCTTCATACCAACAATCTCTGTGGGATCGACCCTTACTCACGTAAGGTTTATTACTTGGACGACCCAGTACACTTGCTGGTTAGTTGAACGGAGTTGTGAATTCAACCAGTGCCGTGATAATGATCTCTCTCACAAAAATTTTTGTGTACATACTAAAGAGCCAATATTGTTGATCACAATTTCGTCCACCAAGTTTTTGGCGCCGTTGCCGGGGATTGTTCGAGTATGGACAACTGACGGTTCATCTTATTGCTCAGATTAGGTAATTTTCTTGTCAAAAAATCTTTTTCAAAAATTTTTCTTTAATTTTCGTTTTTTTTCAAAGAATATTTTCGAAAAAAAATAAAAAATAAAAATACAAAAAAAAATCATAAAATCATAAAAATCAAAAATATTTTGTGTTTCTTGTTTGAGTCCTGTGTTAATTTTTAAGTTTGGTGTCAATTGCATGCTTTTAAAATTTTTCTTGCATTTTATTCGAAAATCTCATGCATTCATAGTGTTCTTCATGATCTTCAAGTTGTTCTTGATAAGTCTTCTTGTTTGATCTTGATGATTTCTTGTTTTGTGTTGTTTGTTGTTTTTCATATGCATTTTTTGTTTGTTAGAGTCCATGCATTAAAGATTTCTAAGTTTGGTGTCTTGCATGTTTTCTTTGCATCAAAAATTTTTCAAAATTATGTTCTTGATGTTCATCATGATCTTCAAAGTGTTCTTGGTGTTCATCTTGACATTCATAGCATTATTGCATGCATTCATTGTTTTGATCTAAAAATTTCATGCATTGAATATTTTTGTTGTTTTTCTCTTTCATAATTAAAAATTCAAAAAAATCAAAAAAATATCTTTTCCTTATTTTCCTCCAAATTTTCGAAATTTTGGGTTGACTTGGTCAAAAATTTTTAAAATTAGTTGTTTCTTACAAATCAAGTCAAAATTTCAATTTTAAAAAATCTTATCTTTGTAAAATCTTTTTCAAAAATCATATCTTTTTCATTTTCTTTATAAATTTCGAAAATTTTAAAAATCTTTTTCAAAATATTTTCAAAATCTTTTTCTTATCTTTATATCAAATTTTCGAAAATTAGCTAACAATTAATGTGATTGGTTCAAAAACTTTAAGTTTGTTACTTTCTTGTTAAGAAAGGTTCAATCTTTAAAGCTCTAGAATCTTATCTTGTAGTTTCTTGTTAGTTAAGTCTTTTTAAAAAATTAAATCTTTTTCAAAATACCTTTTTCTTAAAACTTTTATTTTATCTTTATCTTATCTTTTTCAAAAATTTTATCTTTTTCAAAATTTGATTTCAAAATATCTTATCTAACTTCCTATCTTCTTATCTTTTTCAAAATTTGATTTCAAATCTTTTTTCAATCAACTAACTAACTTGTTGTTTGTTTCTTATCTTTTTCAAAACCACCTAACCACTTTTCCCTCTCTAATTTTCGAAAATTCTCCCTCTCTTTTTCAAAAATTCTTTTTGTTTTAAATTTTAATTTTAATTATATTTTGTCTTTGATTTTCGAAAATTACTAACCTCTTTTTCAAAAATTATTTTCGAAATCTTCCTTCTCTTTTCTTCTTCTATTTAATTAATTATTTACTAACACTTCTCTTCACCTCTCTTCATCTAAAAATCCGAATTCTTCTTCATTCTTCTACTCCCTTCTTTTTCTACTAACATAAAGGAATCTCTATACTGTGACATAGAGGATTCCTCTTCTTTTCTTGTTTTCTTCTCTTTCATATGAGCAGGAACAGGGATAAAGGCACTCTTGTTGAAATTGATCCAAAACCTGAAAGGACTCTGAAGAGAAAATTAAGAGAAGCTAAATTACAACAATCCAGAAGCAACCTTTTAGAAATTTTCGAACAAGAGAAAGAGATGGCAGCCGAAAATAATAATAATAATGCAAGGAGAATGCTTGGTGACTTCACAAAGCCAACGTCCAAGTTTGATGGAAGAAGCATCTCCATTCCTGCCATTGGAGCCAATAACTTTGAGCTGAAACCTCAGCTAGTTGCCTTGATGCAACAAAACTGCAAGTTTTATGGACTTCCATCTGAAGATCCTTATCAGTTCTTAACTGAGTTCTTGCAGATCTGTGAGACTGTAAAGACGAATGGAGTTGATCCTGAAGTCTACAGACTCATGCTTTTCCCTTTTGCTGTAAGAGACAGAGCTAGAATATGGTTGGATTCACAACCCAAGGATAGCCTGGACTCATGGGATAAGCTGGTCACTGCCTTCTTGGATAAATTCTTTCCTCCTCAAAAGCTGAGCAAGCTGAGAGTGGATGTTCAAACCTTCAAACAAAAAGATGGTGAATCCCTCTATGAAGCTTGGGAAAGATACAAGCAGCTGACCAAGAGATGTCCATCTGACATGTTCTCAGAATGGACCATATTAGATATATTCTATTATGGTCTCTCTGAATTTTCGAAAATGTCATTGGATCATTCTGCAGGTGGATCTATTCACCTGAAGAAAATGCCTGAAGAGGCTCAAGAGCTCATTGACATGGTTGCAAATAACCAGTTCATGTACACCTCTGAGAGGAATTCCGTGAACAATGGGATACCTCAGAAGAAAGGAGTTCTTGAAATTGATGCTCTGAATGCCATATTGGCTCAGAACAAAGTGTTGACTCAACAGGTCAACATGATCTCTCAAAATCTGAATGGATTGCAACATGCATCCAACAGTACTAGAGAGGTAGCTTCTGAAGAAGCTTATGATCCTGAGAACCCTGCCATGGCAGAGGTTAATTACATAGGTGAACCTTATGGAAACACCTATAACTCATCATGGAGAAATCATCCAAATTTCTCATGGAAGGATCAACAAAAACCTCAACAAGGTTTTAACAATGGTGGACGCAATAGGCTGGGCAATAGCAAGCCATATCCATCATCTTCTCAGCAACAGACAGAGAATTCTGAACAAAACACTTCTAATTTAGCCAATGTAGTCTCTGATCTATCAAAGGCCACTTTCAGTTTCATGAATGAAACAAGATCCTCCATTAGAAATTTGGAGGCACAAGTGGGCCAGCTGAGTAAGAAAGTCATTGAAACTCCTCCCAGTATTCTCCCAAGTAATACAGAAGAGAATCCAAAAGGAGAGTGCAAAGCCATTGACATAGTCAATATGGCCGAATGCACAAGGGAGGAGAAGGACGAAAATCCTAGTGAGGAAGACCTCCTGGGACGTCTCTCAAACAAGAAGGAGTTTCCTATTAAGGATCCAGAGGAATCTGAGGCTCATACAGAGACCATAGAGATTCCATTGAATCTCCTTCTGCCATTCATGAGCTCTGAAGACTATTCATACTCTGAAGAGGATGAAGATGTAATTGGAGAGCAAGTTGCTCAATATTTAGGAGCTATCATGAAGCTGAATGCCAAGTTGTTTGGTAATGAGACTTGGGAAAGTGAACCTCCCTTGCTCATTAATGAACTGGATACATGGATTCAGAAAATTCTACCTCAAAAGAAACAAGATCCTGGCAAGTTCTTAATACCTTGTACCATAGGCACCATGATCTTTGAAAAAGCTCTGTGTGATCTGGGGTCAGGGATAAATCTAATGCCACTCTCTGTAATGGAGAAGCTGGGGATCATTGAGGTACAACCTGCCTTGTTCTCATTACAACTGGCTGACAAGTCATTGAGACAAGCCTATGGAATAGTAGAGGACGTGCTAGTAAAGGTTGAAGGCCTTTACATCCCTGCTGATTTCATAATCTTAGACACTAGGAAGGAAGAGGATGATTGCATCATCCTTGGAAGACCTTTCTTAGCCACAGCAGAAGCTGTGATAGATGTCAACAGAGGAGAATTAGTCCTTCAATTGAAGGGGGAATACCTTGTGTTTAAGGCACATGGCCATCCCTCTGTGACAAAAGAGAGTAAGCATGAAGAGCTTCTCTCAGTTCAGAGTCAAGAAGAGCCCCCACAGTCAAACTCTAAGTTTGGTGTTGTGAGGCCACAACCAAACTCTAAGTTTGGTGTTAAGATCCCATATCCAAACTCTAAGTTTGGTGTGGACAACTATACAACATTGACCTGATCACCTTGTGGCCCCATGAGAGCCACTGTCAAGCTATTGACATGAAAGAAGCGCTTGTTGGGAGGCAACCCAATTTTATTTATCTAATTTTTATTCTATTTTATTGTTATTTTGTGTTTTATTAGGTACATGATCATGAGGAGTCACGAAAAAAATCAAAAAAAATTAAAAACAGAGTCAAAAACAGCAGAAAAAAAATTTTCACCCTGGAGGACGCACAGGCTGGCGTTCAACGCCAGTAAAATGCATCTGGCTGGCGTTCAACGCCAGAACAGAGCACCATTCTGGCGCTGAACGCCAAAAACAAGCAACATCCTGGCGTTGAACGCCAGGAATGTGCCTAGAGGAGAAAAGCTGGCGCTGAACGCCAGTAACAAGCATGAAACTGGCGTTCAACGCCAGAAACATGCATTACATGGGCGTTGAACGCCCAGAACGTGCATCAATGAGCGTTTAAACGCCAGAATGATGTGCAAAGGCATTTTACATGTCTATTTGGTGCAGGGATGGAATTCCTTGACACCTCAGGATCTGTGGACCCCACAGGATCACCTCAGGATCTGTGAAACTCACAGGATCCCAACCTACCTCGCCCTCTCTCTCTCCATTCATGGTCATCCCTTCTGTTTTTCACCACCTACATCTATCCACTCTTCCCCATACACCCCACCTACCTTTACAATTCAACTTCTCTTTCCCACCCAATCCCACCCATATAGCCGAATCCATCTCCTCCATTTTCTTCTTCTTCTTCTTCTTCTTCTTCTTCTCTTCTTTCTTCTCTTGCTCGAGGGCGAGCAATATTTTAAGTTTGGTGTGGTAAAAGCATAGCTTTTTTGCTTCTCCATTACCATTAATGGCACCTAAAGCCAGAGAAACCTCAAAGGGAAGACAAAAATATAAGCCGTCATAGCTCAGTGGTAGAACATGTGACTGCAAATCAAGAGATCCCTGAGATACCTCAGGGGATAAGTTGTCCTCCACACAAATATTGGAAGCAACTAAGGGGAAGAACACCAAAATTACTAGGAATCAAGCAACAAAGGCAAGGAAGGGATAGAGAAGAGCTTAAGGACATTGTTGGACCTTCAAGAAGAAGACGCCACTAAAGGTGGATTCATTCCTTGTTCTTTATTTCTTTCTGTTTTTCGGTTTTTAATATTGTGTTTATCTATGTTTTGTGTCTTTATTTCATGATCATTAGTATGTAACCATGCCTTAAAGCTATGAATAAATTCCATTAATCCTTCACCTCTCTTAAAAGAAAAATGTTTTAATTCAAAAGAACAAGAAGTACATGAATTTCGAATTTATCCTTGAATTTAATTTAATTATATTGATGTGGTGACAATACTTTTTGTTTTCTGAATGAATGCTTGAACAGTGCATATGTCTTTTGATCTTGTTGTTTATGAATGTTAAAATTGTTGGCTCTTGAAAGAATGATGAACAAAGAGAAATGTTATTGAGGATCTGAAAAATCATGAAATTGATTCTTGAAGCAAGAAAAAGCAGTGAATAGCAAAAGCTTGCGAAAAAAAAAAGAAAAAAAATGGCGAAAAAAAAAATTAGAAAAAAAAAAGAAGAAGAAGGAGCAGTAGAAAAAGCCAATAAGCCCTTAAAACTAAAAGACAAGGGTAAAAAGGATCCAAGGCTTTGAGCATCAATGGATAGGAGGGCCCAAGGAAATAAAATCCAGGCCTAAGCGGCTAAATCAAGCTGTCCCTAACCATGTGCTTGTGTCATGAAGGTCCAAGTGAAAAGCTTGAGACTGAGTGGTTAAAGTCGTGATCCAAAGCAAAAGAGTGTGCTTAAGAGCTCTGGACACCACTAACTGGGGACTCTAGCAAAGCTGAGTCACAATCTGAAAAGGTTCACCCAGCTATGTGTCTGTGGCATTTATGTATCCGGTGGTAATACTGGAAAACAAAATGCTTAGGGCCACGGCCAAGACTCATAAGTAGCTGTGTTCAAGAATCAACATGCTTAACTAGGAAAATCAATAACACTATCCAAAATTCTAAGTTCCTAAGAGACGCCAATCACTCTAAACTACAAAGGAAAAAGTGAGATGCCAAAACTGTTCAGAAGCAAAAAGCTACAAGTCCTGCTCATCTAATTAGAATTAATATTCATTGATATTTTGGAATTTATAGTATATTCTCTTCTTTTTATCCTATTTGATTTTCAGTTGCTTGGGGACAAGCAACAATTTAAGTTTGGTGTTGTGATGAGCGGATAATTTATACGCTTTTTGGCATTGTTTTTAGGTAGTTTTTAGTAAGTTCAAGCTACTTTTAGGGATGTTTTCATTAGTTTTTATGTTAAATTCACATTTCTGGACTTTACTATGAGTTTGTGTGTTTTTCTGTGATTTCAGGAAATTTCTGGCTGAAATTGAGGGATTTGAGCAAAACTCTGAAAAAGGCTGACAAAAGGACTGCTGATGCTGTTGGAATCTGACCTCCCTGCACTCAAAATGGATTTTCTGGAGCTACAGAACTCCAAATGGCGCGCTCTCAACGGCGTTGGAAAGTAGACATCCAGAGCTTTCCAGCAATATATAATAGTCCATACTTTATTCGGAAATTGACGACGTAACTTGAAGTTGAACGCCAAGTACATGCTGCTGTCTGGAGTTAAACGCCAGAAAAACGTCATGATCCGGAGTTGAACGCCCAAAACACGTCATAACTCGGAGTTCAACTCCAAGAGAAGCCTCAGCTCGTGGATTGATCAAGCTCAGCCCAAACATACACCAAGTGGGCCCCGGAAGTGGATTTATGCATCAATTACTTACTCATGTAAACCCTAGGAGCTAGTTTATTATAAATAGAACATTTAACTAATGTATTTGACATCTTTTGATCACTTTAGATCTTAGGATCAGATCTTTGAACGCATAGTTCTTAGACCATGGGGGCTGGCTATTTGGCCATGCCTGAACCTTTTACTTATATATTTTCAACGGTGGAGTTTCTGCACACCATAGATTAAGGGTGTGGAGCTCTGCTGTACCTCAAGTATTAATGCAATTCTATTTTCTTTTATTCAATTCTATCTTATTCTTATTCCAAGATATTCATTCGCACCCAAGAACATGATGAATGTGATGATTAGATAACCCTCATTATCATTCTCACTTATGAACGCACGTGATTGACAACCACTTCCATTCTACATGCAACAGAGCTTAAATGTGTATTTCTTAGATTCCCCAACAGAATCTTCGTGGTATAAGCTAGATAGATGGCAGCATTTATGAGGATCCGGAAAGTCTCACCTTGTCTGTGGTATTCCGAGTAGGATCCTGGGAATCCGGAAGGTCTAACCTTGTCTGTGGTATTCCGAGTAGGATTCCGGTAATGAATGACTGTGACGTGCTTCAAACTCGCAAGTGCTGGGCGTTAGTGACAGACGCAAAAGAATCAAGGGATTTTATTCCAGTAGGAGCGGGAACCAACCAGTGATTAGCCGTGCTGTGACAGAGTGCGTGAGCGTAGTTTTCACTGCGAGGATGGGATGTAGCCATCAACCATGGGTGATGCCTCCAGACGATTAGCCATGCGAGTGACAGCCGCAGAGGACCATTTTCCCGAGAGGATTGAAAGTAGCCACCGCTGATGGTGAACCCCTATACACAGCTTGCCATGGAAAGGAGTAAGAAGGATTGAGTTGAAGCAGTAGGAGAGCAGGCGTCCTTGAGCCATACAGCATCTCCATGCGCTTATCTGAAATTCCCACCAATGAATCTGCATAAGTATTCTATCCCTTTTATTATTTCTTCTTTTTATATAATTTTTGAAACCCATAACTTTTTAATCTGCCTAACTGAGATTTACAAGGTGACCATAGCTTGCTTCATACCAACAATCTCTGTGGGATCGACCCTTACTCACGTAAGGTTTATTACTTGGACGACCCAGTACACTTGCTGGTTAGTTGAACGGAGTTGTGAATTCAACCAGTGCCGTGATAATGATCTCTCTCACAAAAATTTTTGTGTACATACTAAAGAGCCAATATTGTTGATCACAATTTCGTCCACCACCAGTCCCCAAATCCCTTTTCCATTCAAGCAATTTATATTTCTTGCACTTTAAGTTACCGCAATTTACATTTCTTGCACTTTAAGTTTCAGTCATTTAATTTCTTGCTCTTTAAGATTCAGCTCTTTTACTTTCAATTTTCTTTAATTTCTGCAATTCTTCCCTTCCCCTTTACATTTTTTGTTATTTACTTACTGTTGGATACAAAATCACTCAACCAATACTTGATTCGCTTGACTAAATCAACCACTAAACCAAAATTGCTCAATCCTTCAATCCCTGTGGGATCGACCTCACTCATGTGAGTTATTATTACTTGATGCGACCCGGTACACTTGCCGGTGAGTTTTGTGTTGGATCGTTTTCCACACATCAAGTTTTTGGCGCCGTTGCCGGGGATTGAATTAGATTGACAATGATTAAGTAAGGTGTTGGTCTAGATTAAGCATTTTTTTCTTTTTAACTAAGCACATTAACTGTTTGACACATTGTGTCACCTAACCCTCTAACCACATTCTAGCATTAGAATGTCCATGTTTCATTTGGTTTGTTTGTGATTCTTGCAATTCATGGATGCTGAGGTGCGTGAAGAGGGAGTGAGCAACAATACCCAGCCTGCAAGAAGGGTGTTGGCCTCTTACACTATCCCCAATGCAAGAAACTGCGGGAGTAGCATACTCACTCCTAACGTTCATGCAAATAATTTTGAGTTGAAGCTTCAACTTATCACTCTGGTGCAGAACAATTGCTCCTATGGAGGAAGTCCACTTGAAGATCCAAACCAACACTTATCCATCTTCCTCAGGATTTGTGAAACTGTCAAAACAAGTGGTGTGCATCCAGACATCTACAAGCTACTGCTGTTTCCATTCTCTCTGAAGGATAAGGCCACTCAATGGCTAGAGACATTTCCCAAAGAAAGCATCAATAATTGGGAAGACTTAGTGAGCAAATTCCTAGCCAAGTTCTATCCTCCCCAAAGGATTATCAAGCTGAAAACAGAGGTGCAAACATTCATTCAAATGGATGGAGAGTCGCTGTATGATGCCTGGGAGAGATACAAGGCCTTAATCAGGAAATGTCCCCCAGAAATGTTTAGTGAGTGGGATAGACTCCAAAACTTCTATGAAGGGTTAACCCAGAAAGCTCAAGAAGCATTAGATCATTCAGCAGGAGGCTCATTGTAGCTAATGAAGACAGCAGAGGAAGCCTAAAACCTCATAGACATGGTGGCAAATAATCAATATTTCTTTGCTCATCAAAGACAACGCCAACCAGCCCAGAGAAGGGATGTGCTGGAGCTTGAAGGTGTTGACGTTCTCTTGGCACAAAACAAACAGATGCATCAACAGCTTCAGCAACAAATAGAAATGATGGCCAAGAAAATTGATGGACTGCAAGGTGTTGCAGTAAACACACAACGCCAATCTCAAACCTCACATGCGTGGAATCTATCTGAAGAAAATTTTGGGACATTCAATTTTGAGCAACAAAGCCCTGAGCAGGTGCAATGCATGAACAACACTTCAAGTTCATTTCAACACAATTTTCATGGTGATGCACACAAGACACCTTGGAAGACTCATTCTAATTCAAAGTGGGGTGAGCATCAGAATCAAGGACAAAGGGACTTCAACTCTGGCAGCCTCAGCAACACAAGCAACCATAACCATTCATCCAATAATACTAACCAATTCAAAAATTCACAAAACACATATCACCAACCCCATAATAACTCACAAAACCACCAGAATAACTTTTCCACATCCACATCCCACCCACAAAGTACCCCCACAATTAATTCAAACAACTTCCAACAACAACCATCTCATTTCACACAACCACAACCAAATCCAGACTCTCAAAAAATCTCAAGTCTAGAGAAAATGATGGAGAAACTCATGAAAAATCAAGAGATGGCAAGACAAGATCAGGAAGCTGCAAGGAAAGATCAGACCCTGGCATTCAAAAACCAAGAGACCTCAATCAGAAACCTTGAGAGACACATGGGGCAAATGGCTAAGCAAATTTCAGAAATGGATGAGAAGAGAGCGAATGCCTTCCCCAATGTCACTGAAGAACACCCAAGGGACAAAGGAAAAGCCACAAAATGGGAGGAGTGCAAAGCAATCACAGTGGGAAGTGAGAAGACTATGAAGAAGGAAGCCATCAATCAGGACAAACATAATAGAGAAGTTCCACAAGAAGAGACAGAGGGGAAAAGTAAAGAGGATCAAGAAACCAAAAATGTACAAATTTCAAAGGGATACAAGAACACCCTTGAATCACAACTACAAGAGAAGAGGAAAGGAGTGAATCCTTATGTCCCCAAACTTCCATACCCTCAGAGGTTTAAAAAAGAAAATGAGGATAAGCAATACTCAAAATTTCTGGACAAATTCAAGACACTCAGCATCAATATTCCTTGCTTGGAAGCACTTGAACAGATGCCACTATATGCCAAATTCATGAAGGAAGTATTGACAAAGAAAAGATCCCTGAAGGAAGGACAGATTGTTGAGATGACAAAGGAATGTAGTGCTATCCTCCAAAGAGAGTTGCCAGAGAAGAAAGATGATCTTGGGAGTTTTTACATACCTTGCACCATAGGAAACATAACAATTGAGAAGTTATTCTGTGACCTCGGTGCAAGCATAAACTTGATACCTTTTTCTCTAATGAGGAAACTTAAAATTTCTGAGCTGAAGTCCACACGAATAGTTCTCCAAATGGCTGACAAATCCACTAAGCAAGCACTGGGAGTTGTGGAGAATGTGTTGGTAAAAGTGGGAAAATTCTTTCTCCCTGCTGACTTTGTTATCTCAGATATAGAAGAGGACCCTGACACTCCCATCATCTTGGGAAGGCCTTTCCTAGCTACGGGCAGAGCATTGATAGATGTGGAAAAAGGGGAATTGTTGCTGAGAGTGCATGATGAGCATCTAGCATTCCATGTTTTTAAAATCTTGCATGAACCCATTCAAGAAGAAGATTTTATGAAGGATAAGGCCAGAGATCAAAGTTTGAAGGAGGCAGTCAATGAGTTAACTCCAAGACTCCTAAATCCATGCTTGAAAGCAGTAGAAATGGTGCAACAAACCAAAGAAGTCAAAGAGGAACTAGATCCAAAACCCCCAGATGAGAAATTCAGCATCCCAGATAAAGAACCACCAAGGCAGGGAGTATCTCTTGAGAAAGAAAAGAAGAAGAGGCCAAGAGGGTGGAGAAATAAGAAGATCCCTACTGAAGGCTTTTCACCAGGGGATAAAGTGGTGTTAAACACCCAACCAATGAAGGTGTCTCCACAATTATCTGAATACTACACTATGAATCGGGTCCTTTCACTTGAACACCTAGAGATCATCAAATAGGAGACTGGAAGGAAGTTCACAATAAGAGGTGAAAAGCTGAGGCACTATGATTTTCAGCCTCCATGATCAAAGAATGGAGGATGTCAAGCTAATGACAATAAAGAAGCGCTTGTTGGGAGGTAACCTAACCTGAGGTAGTTTTCTTTTCATAGCTTTTTCAATAAAAATGTTGAATAATTGGTATGCATTGCAAGGAGCTAAGTTTGGTGTTGCACACCAAAACAATTCAAGTGAGAATGAAGGATTCTAAGTTTGGTGTTCCACCAAAATCTCATTTAAAAGAACATTCTCACTTCCTGCACAAGGCTAGCTCCAAGTAATCAGACAAATTATTCAACTATTTAACTACTTTTTAGCTTTAATTCCATAACCTTTAGCAAGGACACAAGGTTTCACATATGGTTAACTTGTTGCATCAGAAAGAGTGGCAAGGAACTAAGTTTGGTGTTCACACACCAAAGTAAGTTCAAAAAGCCATAATCATTTTTAGACTAACCAATTGCACAAAGGCTTGTGAAGCAAGCAACCTTTGAGAATTATGCAGGACATTAGTCAACCATTGAAGATACTGTGCATCTTAACTCAAAGAAAACACAACAGAAGGAAGAATAAAAGGGCTGCAACTTCAAAGGTTGTATCTAAACTTAATCCTTGCTGCTATAAATTGTTTTGAATCTGGGAACCCTTATATATCTTGCTAAAGTGTTTATCTAGTTGCAAGTGGAATTGTTTGTTAAGTATGCTGATCTGTATAATGCTTGTCATCCATCACTTAGCTTTGAATTTTGTTTTGTTTCCCATATGCCTGAATAAAAGAGAAATGTTTGAATTAGAAAGTAAATATCCAATGTTGCATAAATTAGAATGGAAGTTAATGGTGGTATATGTGTTTGATTAAATACATAACTCATGAAATAATTGCTGCATGATGTCATTTTCATTGAAGTGTGAGCTAGCTTGCTGTCATAAAGGTTCCTATCAGTAAAGAAAAAATTCCTTGAGAACAAAATAAAACAAAAAAGAAAAGGAAAAAGAAAAAGCCAATGTGGCAAGAAAAATAAAAAATAAAGGCTGGGCACCAATAGCTTGGACCCTAGGACACATGCCTGTGGTGTTCTTGTACTAGGATATGCTTGGATAAGTAAATTCTAAGGGGTATTTCAAAACCTGGCCACTTAGATCAACTGATTTGGGATGGCCAATTGAAAGTCCACAATAAAGAGCAACCTAGATACAGAACATTTAGTTATCCAAAGAGATGCTGGGCATCAATGATCCTAGGAGGAAATAGTGAGCCATGTGTCTGTGGTGGAGAGATGTTGAGTAAGAATAAGGCCAAAGGCTATTACAACATTTGACACCAAGCCTTCAAAGAATAATAAGCTTGTTAAGAAAAATGAGAAAAGAAAAGTTAGCAAGGGAGCAAGTAAAAAAATAGACCTTATAACAGCAAGCTTAGTAAGCCTTTGAGAAAAAGTGTATACTATGTAACAGCAACAATAACTGAGTTATCATTATCTGCATAAAAACTCCATGAATCAAGTTCTGCTATATGCCTAATAAGGATATGTTTGCTCTTCTTGTTCATTTCATTTTCTCTTAGTTTTGATGCTTGCTTGGGGACAAGCAAGAATTAAGTTTGGTGTTGTGATGACAGGTCATCATATACCCATTTTTCAAGCTAATTTCACTTGTTTTACTAGTTTTTATGCACTTTCTTGCATCCTAAGTAAGTAATTTGGAATGAAAATGCATAACTTCTTTAAATCAAACAACCACCATTAAATTGATGCTAAATCATGAGGTTTAAGCTAAATTTAATTGATTTTTAATTGATTTATAAACCTTGTGAAATTGGAGATACTTTGATTGGTTGTTTTGGTTTCTTATAGGTGAAGAAAGGAAGAAAAAAAGAGGAAGCGCGGCTTAAGAAAGCGTGGCCCAAGGAAAAAAAGAATGTGGCGCATGGAAGGGAGGAAGCTACACTGCCCTCCAGGAGAGCACACTGCCCTCTAGGAGAGCAGCATAGTGAACCAAGCTTCCAAAGAAATTCTGCCCTGCCCTCTTCAAGAGCAATATCGGGCTCATCAAAGAAATAAATTCAAGGAAAAAGCTTACCAATGCTTGCCACAAGGTTCGAACTCATGAGCAAGGGGGAGTGGGGGAGCGCTACTCACAAAGGAAAATAAGCCAAAAATTGGCCAAAATCCTCCCAGCCAGTCTCGAACACGGAAGCTTCACTAAGAAAGCAAGGAAGCTGCTCCACTTGAGCGCTACCCTGATGATATCCAAGACTTGGCACGTGAAATATTTCAAACGCACCATGACGCACACTGCCCTGCTCTCCGCAAGGGCAGGGCAGCATCCTGATGCTACACACTTAGAGTGCATGCACAATTTCCCTGCTCTGCCCTCCACAAGGGCAGGGCAGCCTCCTGGGAGCTACTTTCTTCATGGGCTGAAATTGAATTAAAAATCCAATTTAATTCATTTCTTCACCAAATCAAAAGCCCATCCAAATTCCAAAATCCAAGAATAGAAAGTGTATAAATAGGAGTTAGTTTGATGTAATTACGACCTTTTACCTTTACTTTGATTTTTCTTTTTACTTTTGAATTAAGAGCTTCTTTTGATTTGGAATTTTGAGAGCTAGGAACTGAGATTTCAGGGAATTAGGGAGGAGAATTGATCTCTCTTCTTCCTCGTTCTTGCTGGAGCATTTTTACTTTTCTCGTTTGAGTCTTGGGTGTGAAGAATTGAGGAATTTCTGTCTCAATCTCCATTCAAGATCTCTTGAATTCCTCTTCTGCATAATTGAGCTAAACTTCATCTTCTTACTGCTGCTGAGCTAAATTCCATTTCCTTACTGCTTCAATCTTCAATTTCTCTTTAATTGCTTTGTGAATTTGGATCTGGGAAGGCAAGTGAGATCTAGACTTTGCTATCTAGTCTCTGGAGTCCTGAGATCCCATTTTCCTTTTGGTTCTTCTGTTGAACCACTACTGCAATTTAGTTTCTATTTTCTGTTTGATATCTAGTTGAATTCAAATCATCTCTTGCTTTGATAATTGTTGCAAATTTAATTTCCCTTTGCTTGAGTTCTGAAATCCCAGTCCCCAAATCCCTTTTCCATTCAAGCAATTTATATTTCTTGCACTTTAAGTTACCGTAATTTACATTTCTTGCACTTTAAGTTTCAGTCATTTAATTTCTTGCTCTTTATGATTCAGCTCTTTTACTTTCAGTTTTCTTTAATTTCTGCAATTCTTCCCTTCCCCTTTACATTTTCTGTTATTTACTTACTGTTGGATACAAAATCACTCAACCAATACTTGATTCGCTTGACTAAATCAACCACTAAACCAAAATTGCTCAATCCTTCAATCCCTGTGGGATCGACCTCACTCATGTGAGTTATTATTACTTGATGCAACCCGATACACTTGCCGGTGAGTTTTGTGTTGGATCGTTTTCCACACATCAACTGTTAAGACTAATGGAGTAGATCCTGAAGTCTACAGGCTTATACTTTTCCCTTTTGCTGTAAGAGACAGAGCTAGAGTATGGTTGGACTCTCAACCTAAAGACAGCCTGAACTCTTGGGATAAGCTGGTCACGGCTTTCTTAGCCAAGTACTTTCCTCCTCAAAAGCTGAGCAAGCTTAGAGCTGATGTTCAAACCTTCAGACAGAAAGAAGGTGAATCCCTCTATGAAGCTTGGGAAAGATACAAACAGTTGACCAAAAAGTGTCCTTCTGACATGCTTTCAGAATGGACCATCCTGGATATATTCTATGATGGTCTGTCTGAATTGTCTAAGATGTCATTGGACCATTCTGCAGGTAGATCTATTCACCTAAAGAAAACGCCTGCAGAAGCTCAGGAACTCATTGACATGGTTGCAAATAACCAGTTCATGTACACTTCTGAAAGGAATCCTGTGTGTAATGGGACGCCTCAAAGGAAGGGAGTTCTTGAAATTGATGCTCTGAATGCCATATTGGCTCAGAACAAAATGTTGACTCAGCAAGTCAACATGATTTCTCAGAGTCTGAATGCATTACAAAATACATCCAATAGTACTAAAGAGGTATCTTCTGAAGAAGAAGCCTATGATCCTGAGAACCCTGCAATGGCAGATGTGAATTACATGGGTGAAGCCTATGGAAATACCTATAATCTCTCATGGAGAAATCATCCAAATTTCTCATGGAAGGATCAACAAAAGCCTCAACAAGGCTTTAATAATGGTGGAAGAAACAGGTTTAGCAATAGCAAGCCTTTTCCATCATCTTCTCAGCAACAGACAGGAAATTCTGAGCAGAACCTCTCTAGATTAGCAAACATAGTCTTTGATCTATCTAAGGCCACTTTGAGTTTCATGCATGAAACAAGGTCCTCCATTAAAAATTTGGAGGCACAAGTGGGTCAGCTGAGTAAGAAAATCACTGAAACTCCTCCTAGTACTCTCCCAAGCAATACAGAAGAGAACCCAAAAAGAGAGTACAAGGCCATTGATATTATCAAATTGGCTGAATCTAAAGAGGAAGAGGAGGACGTGAATCCCAGTGAGGAAGACCTCCTAGGACATCCTCCAGACAGAAAGGAGTTCCTTATTGAGGACCTAAAGGAATCTGAGGCTCATATAGAGACCATAGAGATTCCATTGAACTTCCTTCTGCCATTCATGAGCTTTGAGAACTATTCTTCCTCTGAAGAGGATGAAGATGTAACTGAAGAGCAAGTTGCTCAATATCTAGGAGCCATCATGAAGCTGAATGCCAAGTTGTTTGGTAATGAGACTTGGGAAGATGAATCTCCCTTGCTCATTAGTGAACTAAATACATGGGTTCAGCAAACTTTACCTCAAAAGAAACAAGATCCTAGTAAATTCTTAATACCCTGTACCATAGGCACCATGACCTTTGAGAAAGCTCTGTGTGACCTGGGGTCAGGTATAAATCTTATGCCACTCTCTGTAATGGAAAAACTGGGGATCTTTGAGGTACAAGCTGCAAGAATCTCATTAGAGATGGCAGACAAGTCAATAAAACAAGCTTATGGATTGGTAGAGGACGTGTTGATAAAGGATAAAGGCCTTTACATCCATGCTGATTTCATAATCTTAGACACTAGGAAGGAGGAGAATGAATCCATCATTCTTGGAAGACCCTTCCTAGCCACAGCAGGAGCTGTAATTGATGTTGACTGATGAGCGGATAATTTGTATGCTTTTTGGCATTGTTTTTAGTATGTTTTTAGTATGATTTAGTTAGTTTTTAGTATATTTTTATTAGTTTTTAGTTAAAATTCACTTTTCTGGACTTTACTATGAGTTTGTGTGTTTTTCTGTGATTTCAGGTATTTTCTGGCTGAAATTGAGGGACCTGAGCAAAAATCTGATCCAGAGACTCAAAAGGACTGCAGATGCTGTTGGATTCTGACCTCCCTGCACTCGAAGTGGATTTTCTGGAGCTACAGAAGCCCAATTGGCGCGCTCTCAACGGCGTTGGAAAGTAGACATCCTGGGCTTTCCAGCAATATATAATAGTCCATACTTTGCCCAAGATTTGATGGCCCAAACCGGCGTTCAAAGTCACATCAAGAAATTCCAGCGTTAAACGCCGGAACTGGCACCTAATTGGGAGTTAAACGCCCAAACTGGCACTAAAGCTGGCGTTTAACTCCAAGGAGAGTCTCTACACGAAAAAGCTTCATTGCTCAGCCCAAGCACACACCAAGTGGGCCCGGAAGTGGATTTTTATGTCATTTACTCATCTATGTACTAGTTTTCTATAAGTAGGACCTTTTACTATTGTATTTAGGGAGACTTTTGGTAGCTATCTTTGTTTTATGCTATCTTAGATCATTGGGAGGCTGGCCATTCGGCCATGCCTAGACCTTGTTCTTATGTATTTTCAACGGTGGAGTTTCTACACACCATAGATTAAGGTGTGGAGCTCTGCTGTACCTCGAGTATTAATGCAATTACTATTGTTCTTCCATTCAATTCCACTTGTTCTTTGTCCAAGATATCACTTGTTCTTCAACTTGATGAAGGTGATGATTGACGCCCATCACCATTCTCACTCATGAACAAGGTGACTGACAACCATTCTTGTTCTACAAGCATCTGAGGCTTAGTGAATATCTCTTGGATTCCTGATTGCACGATGCATGGTTGATCGCCTGACAACCGAGTGCTCGCCTGACAAACGAGCCAACCATTCCGTGAGATCAGAATCTTCGTGGTATAGGCAAGAACTGATGGCAGCATTCAAGAGAATCCGGAAGGTCTAACCTTGTCTGTGGTATTCTGAGTAGGATTCAATGACTGAATGACTGTGACGTGCTTTAAACTCCTAGCAGGCTAGGGCGTTAGTGACAGACGCAAAAGTATCAATGGATATTATTCCGGCCTGACCGAGAACCGACAGCTGAATTCCGCTATGCCGTGACAGGACATATGCAATCGCTTTCACTGAGAGGATGGGAGGTAGCCACTGACAATGGTGAAACCCTACACAAGCTTGCCATGGAAAGGAGTAAGAAGGATTGGATGAAGGCAGTAGGAAAGCAGAGAAACGGAAGGGAAGGCATCTTCATACGCTTGTCTGAAGCTCTTACACCAATGATATACATAAGTATCACTATCTTTATCTTTATATTATTTTCGTTCATCATCATATACAATTGAGTTTGCCTGACTAAGATTTACAAGATGACCATAGCTTGCTTCAATGCTAACAATCTCCGTGGGATCGACCCTTACTCACGTAAGGTATTACTTGGACGACCCAGTGCACTTGCTGGTTAGTTGTGCGAAGTTGTGTAATTCCATGGAATTGAACCACCAAGTTTTTGGAGTTCATGACCAGGGATTATGAGAGTTGTGAAAAGTATTGTTCACAATTTTGCGCACCAAGTTTTTGGCGCTGTTGCCGGGGATTGTTCAAGTTTTGAGCAAGCTTTTGGTAACAATGCCTGGGATTGTTCTAGTTTGGACAACTGACGGTTCATCTTGTTGCTTAGATTAGGTATTTATTTTTTTCGAAATTCTTGAAGATGAATTCTAGAGTTTCATGATGATTTGTTGAAATCTGGCTGGCTGAGAAGCCATGTCTAATCTGATTGGACCGAGGTTTCAACTTATCACCACAAGAGCTTGTTGATTTTAATCAATCTTGCTTTTGGAGCGGTGATCTGCTAAGACTTGGCTGACCTTTGGTCATGTCTAGTGTTTTAGACCGAAGCTTTCTTTGAAAGCTTGGCTGGTTGAGAAGCCATGTCTAATTCCTGGACCGGAGTCTTAGACTAGCATTGCACTGATTCCTGGAATTCTCATTAAGAATTTTGATATCTTTTTCCACTTAATTTTCGAAAAACACAAAAAAATTACAAAATCACAAAAAAACCAAAAATATTTGATGTTTCTTGTTTGAGTCTAGAGTCTCATCTTAAGTTTGGTGTCAAATGCATGTTTTTGTTATATTTTTCGAATCCATGCATATAGTTCTTTGTTCTAATCTTTGAATTCTATTGACTTGAAGTATTTTGTGTGTCTCATATGCATTCTCATTTCGATAGTGTCAGTAGTATACAAACTGCTAAGTTTGGTGTCCTGCATGCATTGTTGTTTGGTTCTAGTTACATTTTGATTGTTCTTTATTAAAAATCCAAAAATATTTTAATTTGTGTCTTTTCAAGTCAATGATACAAAGAATTGAAGATTCAGAACATACTGCAGAGGAATTATACAGAAAAAGCTGAGCATTCAAAAATGCCCAGTGAAGAAGACAGACTGGCGTTTAAACGCCAGCCAGGGTACCTGGTTGGGCGTTTAACGCCCAAAGAGGTAGCATTTTGGGCGTTAAACGCCAGAATGTATACCATTCTGGGCGTTTAACGCCAGGATGGTGCTAGGAGGAAGATTTTGTTTTCAAATCAATTTTTTTTCAAGTTTTCAAAGTTTTTCAAAACCAAATCTTTTTCAAATCATATCTTTTCAATCAAATGTTTTCAAAATCAATTTCTTTCCTTTTTCAAAGATACTTACCAACAATTAATGATTTGATTAAACATTTTTTGCCTTTTCTATTAAGAAAGGTTTTATGTTTGAATCTTATCTTTTCTTGTTAGGAAAGTCATTAATATTTTTTTTTAAATTCATATCTTTTCAAATTGTTTTCAAATCATATCTTTTAAAATTGTTTTCAAATCATATCTTCTCAATCACATCTTTTTAAAACCATAACTTTTCAATCAAATCTTTTTAACCTCATCTTTTTCAAAATAGTTTTCAATCAAATCTTTTTGACTTCTAATTTCAAAATCTTTTTCAAAAATCACTTCAATTCTTCCCCACTTTCAATTTTCGAAAATTATCAATCAATTTTTAAAATGTTTTTGACATCTTTCTAATTAATTTTCGAAAATCCTCTTCCCTCCTTCTCACATCCTTCTATTTATGGAGTACTACTCCTTCTTAATGCACAATTCGAACTCTAACTAATCAAGTTCGAATTCTTCTACCTTCTTTTCTTCTATTTTTCTTTTCCTCTGATACTTCAAGGAATCTCTGTACTGTGACATAGAGGATTTCACATTTCTCTTGTTCTCTTCTTTTTCATATGAGCAGGAGCAGAGACAAAGGCATTCTTGTTGAAGCTAACCCTGAACCCGAGAGAACCTTGAAGAGAAAGCTAAGAGAAGCCAAGGCACAACTCTCTTTAGAGGACCTGACCGAATTCTTCAAAGAAGAAGAACACATGGCAGCCGAAAACAATAACAATGCCAACAATGCAAGGAAGGTGCTGGGTGACTTCACTGCACCTACTCCTGATTTTTATGGGAGAAGCATCTCTATCCCTGCCATTGGAGCAAACAACTTTGAGCTTAAGCCTCAATTAGTTCCTCTAATGCAACAGAATTGCAAGTTCCATGGACTTCCAATGGAAGATCCTCATCAGTTCTTAGCTGAATTCTTGCAAATCTGTGACACAGTCAAGACTAATGGGGTAGACCCTGAGGTCTACAGACTGATGCTATTCCCTTTTGCTGTAAGAGACAGAGCTAGAATATGGTTGGATTCTCAACCTAAAGAAAGCCTGGACTCTTGGGAAAAGCTAGTCAATGCCTTCTTGGCAAAGTTCTTTCCACCACAAAGATGGAGTAAGCTTAGAGTGGAAGTCCAAACCTTCAGACAGAAGGATGGAGAATCCCTCTATGAAGCTTGGGAAAGATACAAACAATTAATCAGAAGATGTCCCTCAGACATGCTTTCTGAATGGAGCATCATAGGTATTTTCTATGATGGTCTCTCTGAACTATCTAAGATGTCCTTGGATAGCTCTGCTGGAGGATCTCTTCATCTGAAGAAGACGCCTGCAGAAGCTCAAGAATTGATTGAAATGGTTGCAAATAACCAATTCATGTACACTTCTGAAAGGAATCCTGTGAACAATGGGACTAGTCAGAAGAAAGGAGTTCTTGAGATTGACACTCTGAATGCCATATTGGCTCAGAACAAGATATTGACTCAACAAGTCAATTTGATTTCTCAAAGTCTGTCTGGAATGCAAAATGCACCAAACAGTACTAAGGATGCTTCATCTGAGGAAGAAGCTTATGATCCTGAGAACCCTTCCATGGAAGAGGTGAATTACCTAGGAGAACCCTATGGAAACACCTATAATTCTTCATGGAGGAATCACCCAAATTTCTCATGGAAGAATCAAGAGAGACCTCAACAAGGTTTCAATAATAATGGTGGAAGAAACCGGCTTGGCAATAACAAGCCTTTTCCATCATCTTCTCAGCAACAGACAGAGAGTTCTAAGCAGAGTACTTCTGACTTAGCAACAATGGTCTCTGATCTAATAAAGACCACTCAAAGTTTCATGAATGAAACAAGGTCCTCCATCAGAAATTTGGAAGGACAAGTAGGTCAGCTGAGCAAGAAAGTTACTGAACTCCCTCCTAGCACTCTCCCAAGTAATACAGAAGAAAATCCAAAAGGAGAGTGCAAAGCCATAGACATGGCCGAATATGGAGAGGAAAGAGAGGAGGAGGACGCCACTGAGGAAGACCTCAGTGGGCGTGTACCAATCTCCTCTGAGTTCCTCAATGAGGAACAATGGGAATCTGAGGCTCAAATGAGACCATAGAGATTCCATTGGACTTACTTCTGCCATTCATGAGCTCTGATGAGTATTCTTCCTCTGAAGAGGATGAGTATGTCACTGAAGAGCAAGTTGCTAAATACCTTGGAGCAATCATGAAGCTAAATGACAAGTTATTTGGAAATGAGACTTGGGAGGATGAACCACCTTTGCTCACCAAAGAACTGGATGACTTGTCTAGGCAGAAACTACCTCAAAGAGGCAAGATCCTGGGAAGTTTTCTATACCTTGTACCATAGGCACCATGACCTTCAAGAAGGCCTTGTGTGACTTAGGGTCAAGTGTAAACCTCATGCCCCTCTCTGTAATGGAGAAATTAGGGATCTTTGAGGTGCAAGCTGCAAGAATCTCATTAGAGATGGCAGACAATTCAAGAAAACAAGCTCATGGACTTGTAGAGAATGTTTTGGTGAAGATTGAAGACCATTACATCCCTACTGATTTCATAGTCCTAGAGACTGGGAAGTGCATGGATGAATCCATCATCCTTGGTAGACCCTTCCTAGCCACAGCAAAGGCTGTGATTGATGTTGATAGAGGAGAGTTGACCATTCAAGGGAATGGAGAATCCTTGGTGTTTAAGGCCCAAGGACATCCCTCTATCATCATGGAGAGGAAGCATGAAGAGCTTCTCTCAAAACAGAGCCAAGCAGAGCCCCCACAGTCAAACTCTAAGTTTGGTGTTGGGAGGCCACAACCAAACTCTAAGTTTGGTGTTGAACCCCCACATTCAAACTCTAAGTTTGGTGTTGGGAGGTTTCCACACGGCTCTGAGTATTTCTGAGGCTCCATGAGAGTCCTCTGTCAAGCTAATGACATTAAAGAAGCGCTTGTTGGGAGGCAACCCAATGTTTTATAGTTAACTACTTTCTTTTGTTATTTTATCTTTTTTGTAGGTTGATGATCATAAGAAGTCACAAAAACAATGAAAAAAGCAAAAACAAAATAAAAAATAGGAAGAAAAACAGCACACCCTGGAGGAGAAGAAGCTGGCGTTCAAACGCCAGTAATGCTAGCTGTTGGGCGTTTAACGCCCAGTCTGGCACCATTCTGGGCGTTTAACGCCAGAAAGGGGCACCAGACTGGCGTTAAACGCCAGTAAAGGGCAACAACCTGGAGTTAAACGCCAGGAATGGGCACCAGCCCGGCGTTTAACGCCAGAAATAGCTCAAAACGTGATTTTGAGCAACATTTGGTGCAGGGATGACTTTTCCTTGACACCACAGGATCTGTGGACCCCACAGGACCCCACCATCACTCTCTCTCTTCTTCCCCCATTCACCAATCACCTCAATACCTCTTCCCCACAAACCCCTCACCTATCAAATCCCATCTTTCTCTTCACCACTCACATCCATCCTTCATAAAACCCCACCAACCTCACCCTTCAAATTCAAACCACTTTCCCTCCCAAACCCACCCATAATGGCCGAACCTTTACCCCCCTCTCTCCTATAAATACCATTCTTCAACTCTTCATTTTCACACAACCTAAACACCTTTTCTTACCCTTCTTGGCCGAACACACCACCTTCTCCCTCTTCCTCATTTCTTCTTCTTCTACTCTCTTCTTTCTTCTTTTGCTCGAGGACGAGCAAACATTTTAAGTTTGGTGTGGTAAAAGCGTTGCTTTTTCGTTTTTCCATAACCATTTATGGCATCCAAGGCCGGAGAAACCTCTAGAAAGAGGAAAGGGAAGGCAAAAGCTTCCACCTCCGAGTCATGGAAGATGGATAGATTCCTCTCAAGGGTGCATCAAGTCCACTTCTATGAAGTTGTGGCCTTGAAGAAGGTGATCCCCGAGGTCCCCTTTTCACTCAAAAAGGGTGAATATCCGGAGATCCGAAGAAGAGGTTGGGAAGTACTCACCAACCCCATTCAACAAGTCGGAATCTTGATGGTTCAAGAGTTCTATGCCAATGCATGGATCACCAAGAACCATGACCAAAGTGTGAACCCGAATCCAAAGAATTATCTCACTATGGTTTGGGGGAAATACTTTAATTTTAGTCCGGAGAGTGTGAGGGTGGCGTTCAACTTGCCTATGATGCAAGGAGATGAGCATCCTTACACTAGAAGGGTCAACTTTGATCAAAGGTTGGACCAAGTCCTCACAACCATATGTGAAGAGGGCGCACAATGGAAGCAAGATTCAAGAGGAAAGCCGGTTCAATTGAGAAGGCATGACCTCAAGCCCGTGGCTAGAGGATGGTTAGAGTTCATACAACGCTCAATCATTCCCACTAGCAACCGGTCCGAAGTTACTCTAGACCGGGCCATCATGATTCATAGCATCATGATTGGAGAAGAAATAGAGGTTCATGAGGTTATAGCCCAAGAACTCTATAAGGTGGCGGACAAGACCTCCACCTTGGCAAGGTTAGCCTTTCCTCACCTCATTTGTCACCTCTGTTATTCAGTTGGAGTTGACATAGAAGGAGATACCCCCATTGATGAGGACAAGCCCATCACCAAGAAAAGGATGGAGTACACAAGAGACCCCTCTCATCAAGAGATCCCTGAGATTCCTCAAGGGATGCACTTTCCTCCACAAAATTATTGGGAGCAATTAAACACCTCCCTAGGAGAATTGAGTTCCAACATGGGACAACTAAGGGTGGAGCATCAAGAACACTCCATTCTACTCCATGAAATTAAAGAAGACCAAAGAATCATGAGGGAGGAGCAACAAAGACAAGGAAGAGACATTGAGGAGCTCAAGCACTCCATAGGATCTTCAAGAGGAAGGAAGAGCCGCCATCACTAAGGTGGACCCGTTCCTTGATTTCCTTGTTCTTTATTCTTCTATTTTTCGAATTTTTGTGCTTTATGTTATCCATGTTTGTGTCTTGTGATCATTAGTGTCTTAGTGTCTATGCCTTAAAGTTATGAATGTCCTATGAATCCATCACCTTTCTTTAATAAAAACGTGCTTAATTGAAAAGGAAAGAATTGCATGAATTCTGAATTTTATAATAGTTTAATTATTTTGATGTGGTGGCAACACTTTTGTTCTCTGAATGTATGCTTGAACAGTGCATATGTCTTTTGAACTTGTGGTTCATAAATGTTGGCTCTTGAAAGAATGATGAAAAAGGAGACATGTTACTGAGGATCTGAAAAATCATAAAAAAATGATTCTTGAAGCAAGAAAGAAAGCAAGCAAAAACCGAAAAAAAAAAATTATTCGAAAAAAAAAAGCGAAAAAAAAGGAGAAAGAATAAGAGTTGTGATCCAAGGCAAATAAGAGTGTGCTTAAGAACCCTGGACACCTCTAATTGGGGACTTTAGCAAAGCTGAGTCACAATCTGAAAAGGTTCACCCAATTATGTGTCTGTGGCATGTATGTATCCGGTGGTAATATTGGAAGACAGAGTGCTTTGGGCCACAGCCAAGACTCAATAAATGGCTATGTTCAAGAATCATCATACTTTACTAGGAGAATCATTAACACTATCTGGATTCTAAGTTCCTAAAGAAGCCAATCATTCTGAATTATAAGGGATAAAGTGAGATGCCAAAACTATTCAGAGGCAAAAAGATAAAAGCCCCGCTCATCTAATTAATACTAATCTTCATAGATGTTTTTGGAGTTCATTGCATATTCTCTTCTTTTTATCTTATTTGATCTTCAGTTGCTTGGGGACAAGCAACAATTTAAGTTTGGTGTTGTGATGAGCGGATAATTTGTATGCTTTTTGGCATTGTTTTTAGTATGTTTTTAGTATGATTTAGTTAGTTTTAGTATATTTTTATTAGTTTTTAGTTAAAATTCACTTTTCTGGACTTTACTATGAGTTTGTGTGTTTTTCTGTGATTTCAGGTATTTTCTGGCTGAAATTGAGGGACCTGAGCAAAAATCTGATCCAGAGACTCAAAAGGACTGCAGATGCTGTTGGATTCTGACCTCCCTGCACTCGAAGTGGATTTTCTGGAGCTACAGAAGCCCAATTGGCGCGCTCTCAACGGCGTTGGAAAGTAGACATCCTGGGCTTTCCAGCAATATATAATAGTCCATACTTTGCCCAAGATTTGATGGCCCAAACCGGCGTTCAAAGTCACCTCAAGAAATTCCAGCGTTAAACGCCGGAACTGGCACCTAATTGGGAGTTAAACGCCCAAACTGGCACTAAAGCTGGCGTTTAACTCCAAGGAGAGTCTCTACACGAAAAAGCTTCATTGCTCAGCCCAAGCACACACCAAGTGGGCCCGGAAGTGGATTTTTATGTCATTTACTCATCTATGTACTAGTTTTCTATAAGTAGGACCTTTTACTATTGTATTTAGGGAGACTTTTGGTAGCTATCTTTGTTTTATGCTATCTTAGATCATTGGGAGGCTGGCCATTTGGCCATGCCTAGACCTTGTTCTTATGTATTTTCAACGGTGGAGTTTCTACACACCATAGATTAAGGTGTGGAGCTCTGCTGTACCTCGAGTATTAATGCAATTACTATTGTTCTTCCATTCAATTCCACTTGTTCTTTGTCCAAGATATCACTTGTTCTTCAACTTGATGAAGGTGATGATTGACGCCCATCACCATTCTCACTCATGAACAAGGTGACTGACAGCCATTCTTGTTCTACAAGCATCTGAGGCTTAGTGAATATCTCTTGGATTCCTGATTGCACGATGCATGGTTGATCTCCTGACAACCAAGTGCTCGCCTGACAAACGAGCCAACCATTCCGTGAGATCAGAATCTTCGTGGTATAGGCAAGAACTGATGGCAGCATTCAAGAGAATCCGGAAGGTCTAACCTTGTCTGTGGTATTCTGAGTAGGATTCAATGACTGAATGACTGTGACGTGCTTCAAACTCCTAGCAGGCTAGGGCGTTAGTGACAGACGCAAAAGTATCAATGGATATTATTCCGGCCTGACCGAGAACCGACAGCTGAATTCCGCTATGCCGTGACAGGACATATGCAATCGCTTTCACTGAGAGGATGGGAGGTAGCCACTGACAATGGTGAAACCCTACACAAGCTTGCCATGGAAAGGAGTAAGAAGGATTGGATGAAGGCAGTAGGAAAGCAGAGAAACGGAAGGGAAGGCATCTTCATACGCTTGTCTGAAGCTCTTACACCAATGATATACATAAGTATCACTATCTTTATCTTTATATTATTTTCGTTCATCATCATATACAATTGAGTTTGCCTGACTAAGATTTACAAGATGACCATAGCTTGCTTCAATGCTAACAATCTCCGTGGGATCGACCCTTACTCACGTAAGGTATTACTTGGACGACCCAGTGCACTTGCTGGTTAGTTGTGCGAAGTTGTGTAATGCCATGGAATTGAACCACCAAGTTTTTGGAGTTCATGACCAGGGATTATGAGAGTTGTGAAAAGTATTGTTCACAATTTCGCGCACCATTGACAGAGGTGAACTAGTCCATCAATTGAATGGGGACTACCCTGTGTTTAAGGCTCAAGGTTATCCTTCTGTAAACATGGAGAGGAAGCATGAAAAGCTTCTCTCAATACAGAGTCAAACAAAGCCCCTACAATCAAACTCTAAGTTTAGTGTTGGGAGGCCACAACCAAACTCTAAGTTTGGTGTTGAACCCCCACATTCAAACTCTAAGTTTGGTGTTGGGAGGTCCCAACAATGCTCTGAACATCTATGAAGCTCCATGAGAGCTCACTGTCAAGCTATTGACATTAAAGAAGCGCTTATTGGGAGGCAACCCAATTTTTATTTATCTATATTTTTATTGTTCTTTTATGTTTTATTAGGTTCATGATCATGTGGAGTCATAAAATAATTTCTAAAATTAAAAACAGAATCAAAAATAGCAGAAGAAAAAGCACACCCTGGAGGAAAAGCTTACTGGCGTTTAAACGCCAGTAAGGAGCATTTGGCTGGCGTTGAACGCCAGAACAGAGCATGAATCTGGCATTGAATGCCAGAAACAAGTAGCAGTCTGGCGTTTAAACGCCAGGATTACACCCTGAGGAAAGCTGGCGTTCAACGCCAGCAACAAGCATAAGGCTGATGTTAAACGCCAGAAACATGCTACATTTGGGTGTTTAACGCCAGAAACAAGTTTCAGTTCGGTAAATGCCAGGATTGCATGCAGAGGGCGTTTTACACGCCTAATTGGTGCAGAGATGATAAATCCTTGACACCTCAAGATCTGTGGACCCCACAGGATCACCTCAGGATCTGTGGACCCCACAGGATCCCCACCTACCTCAACTCACCTTCTCTCTTCTTCACACAATCCAATAACACTCTTCTCCAAACACCCTTCACCAATCACCTCCATCTCTCTTCCCCATCACCTCTTTACAACTCACATCCATCCACTCTTCCCCATAAACCCCACCTACCTTCAAATTCAAAATCTCTTTCCCACCCATACCCACCCTAAATTACTGAACCTACTACCCTCTCCCTCTACTATATAAATCCCTCCATCCTTCTTCATTTTCACACATCACTACCCTCCTTTCTCCCTCTTGGTCGAATACACATCTCTCTCCCTCTCCTCCATATCTTCTTCTTCTTCTTTTATTCTTTCTTCTTTTGCTCAAGAACGAGCAACATTCTAAGTTTGGTGTGGTAAAAGCATAGCCTTTTTTATTTTTCCATAACTATTGATGGCGCCTAAGGCCGGAGAAACCTCTAGAAAGAGAAAAGGGAAGACAAAAGCTTCCACCTCCGAGTCATGGGAGATGGAGAGATTCATCTCTAAAGCCTATCAAGACCACTTCTATGAAGTTGTGGCCAAGAAGAAGGTGATCCCTGAGGTTCCTTTCGTGCTCAAGAAAAATGAGTATCCAGAGATCCGACATGAGATCCAAAGAAGAGGTTGGGAAGTTCTTACCAATCCCATTCAACAAGTTGGAATCTTAATGCTTCAAGAGTTCTATGCCAATGCATGGATCACTAGGAACCATGATCAAAGTATGAACCTGAATCCAAAGAATTATCTTACAATGGTTCGGGGGAATGCTTAGATTTCAGTCCGGAAAATGTGAGGTTGGCGTTCAACTTGCCTATGATGCAAGAAGACGCACGCCCCTACACTAGAAGGGTCAACTTTGATCAAAGGTTGGACCAAGTACTCATGGACATATGTGTGGAAGGAGCTCAATGGAAAAGAGACTCAAAAGGCAAGCCGGTTTAATTAAGAAGACGGGACCTTAAGCCTGTGGCTAGAGGATGGTTGGAGTTCATCCAACGCTCCATCATCCCCACTAGCAACCGATCCGAAGTAACTGTGGATCGGGCCATCATGATCCATAGCATCATGATTGGAGAGGAAGTAGAAGTTCATGAAGTCATCTCTCTAGAACTCTATAAAGTAGCCGAAAAGCCCTCCATCTTGGCAAGGCTAGCTTTTCCTCATCTCATTTGCCATCTATGCAACTTAGCTGGAGTTTTCATAGAAGGAGACATCCTCATTGAAGAGGACAAGCCCATCACTAAGAAGAGAATGGAGCAAACAAGAGAGCCCATTCATGGATCTCAAGAGACGCATGAGGAAACTCATCATCAAGAAATCCCTGAGATGCCTCAAGGGATGTACTTTCCTCCAAACAACTATTGGGAATAACTCAACACTTCTCTAGAAGGATTGAGTCATGACATGAACCAATTAAGGGTGGAACACCAAGAGCACTCCATCATTCTCAATGAGATTAGAGAAGATCAAAGAGCTATGAGGGAGGAGCAACAAAGGCAAGGAAGAGACATAGAAGAGCTCAAGAACACCATTGTGATGCGTGGAAAATGATCCAACACAAAACTCACCGGCAAGTGTACCGGGTTGCATCAAGTAATAAAACTCACGGGAGTGAGGTCGATCCCACAGGGATTGAAGGATTAAGCAATTTTAGTTTAGTGGTTAATTTAGTCAAGCGAATCAAGTATTGGTTGAGTGATTTTGTATCCATGGTAAGAAAATAGCAGGAAATGTAAAGGGAGAGGGAGGAATTGCAGAAACTAAAGAGTATTGAAATTAAAAGTGTTGAATCTTAAAGAACAAGAAATTAAATGACTGAAACTTAAAGTGCAAGAAATGTAAATTACAATAACTTAAAGTGCAAGAACTATAAATTGCTTGAATGGAAAAGGGATTTGAGGATTGGGAATTCAGAATTTAAGCAAGGAAACTTAAATTGCAACAATTATCAAAGTAAGAAATGATTTGTATTCAACTAGATGTCAAACAGAAAATAGAAACTAAATTGCAGCAGTGGTTCAACAGAAGAACCAAAAGGAAAATGGGATCTGAGGACTCCAGAGACTAGATAGCAAAGTCTAGATCTCAATTGCCTTCCCAGATCCAAATTCACAAAGCAATTAAAGAGAAATTGAAGATTGAAGCAGTAAGGAAATGGAATTTAGCTCAGCAGCAGTAAGAAGATGAAGTTTAGCTCAATTATGCAGTAAGAAATCCAAGAGATCTTAAATGGAGATTGAGACAGAAATTCCTCAATTCTTCACACTCAAGATTCAAACAAGAAAAGTAAAAATGCTCAAGCAAGAACGAGGAAGAAGAGAGATCAATTCTCCTTCCCAATTCTCTAAAATCTCAGTTCCAAGCTCTCAAAATCAAGTCTAAAGATGTGAAAATTCAAAAATCAAAAGAAGGGTCTTAATTACATCAAACTATCTCCTATTTATACACTTTCTATTCTTGGATTTTGGAATTTGGATGGGCTTTTGATTTGGTGAAGAAATGAATTAAATTGGATTTTTAATCCAATTTTTAGCCCATGAGAAAGTAGCTTCCAGGAGGCTGCCCTGCCCTTGTGGAGGGCAGAGCAGGGAAATTGTGCATGCGCTCTAAGTGTGTAGCATCAGGATGCTGCCCTGCCCTTGCGGAGAGCAGGGCAGTGTACGTCATGGTGCGTTTGAAATACTTCGCGTGCCAAGTCTTGGACATCATGAGGGTAGCGCTCAAGTGGTGCAGCTTCCTTTGCTTTCTTAGTGAAGCCTCTATGTTCGAGACTTACTAGGAGCATTTCGGCCAATTTTTGGCTTATTTTCCTTTGTGCTTGAGCGCTACTCCTTTCCTCTTTGTTCTTGGGTTCGAAACCCATAGGAAACACTAGGAAGCAATTTCCTTTGATTTTTTCTTGCATGGAGCCCGATATTGCTCTTGAAGAGGGCAGGGCAGAATTTTTGCTTCCTTTGGTCCTTGGCATCAAATTGTGCTCCGCCCTTGTTGTGGGCAGGGCAGTGATGCTTTTTAATGCTTGGTTCAATATGCTGCTCTCCTGGAGGGCAGTGTGCTCTTGTGGAGGGCAGTGTTTGCTTCCTCCTTCTATGTTGCACCACACTTCTCATCTCTTGACCACACTTCTTAAGCCATGTTTTTCTTCTTTTCTTCCTTTCTTTACCTACAAGAAATCAAAACAACCAATCAAAGTATCTCTAGACTCATAAGGTTTATAATTCATTAAAAATCAATTAATTTTAGCTCAAACCTCATGATTTAGCATCAATTTAATGGTGGTTGTTTGATTTAAAGAAGTTATGCATTTTCATTCCAAATTACTTACTTAGGATGCAAGAAAGTGTATAAAGACTAGTAAAACAAGTGAAATTAGCTTGAGAAATGGGTATATGATGACCTGTCATCACAACACCAAACTTAATTCTTGCTTGTCCCCAAGCAAGCATCAAAACTAGGAGAAAATGAAATGAACAAGAAGAGCAAACATATCCTTATTAGGCATATAGCATAACTTGATTCATGGAGTTTTTATGCAGACAATGATAACTCAAGTTATTGTTTGCTGTTACATAATATACATTTTTCCTTAAAGGCTTACTAAACTTGCTGTTATGAGGTTTACTCTTTACTTGCTCCCTTGCTAACTTTTCTTTTCTCATGTTGCTTATCAAGCTCATTATTCTTTGAAGGCTTGGTATCTAATGTTGCAGTAGTAGTCTTTGGCTTTATTTTTACTCAACATCTTTCCACCACAGACACATGGCTCACTATTTCCTCCTAGGATTATTGATGCCCAGCATCTCTTTGGATAACTAAATGTTCTGTATCTAGGTTGCTCTTTATTGTGGACTTTCAATTGGCCATCCCAAATCAGTTGATCTAAGTGACCGGGTTTTGAAATACCCCTCAGAATTTACTTGTCCAAGCATATCCTAGTACAAGAACACCACAGGCATGTGTCCTAGGGTCCAAGCTATTGGTGTCTAGCCTTTATTCTTTGTTTTTCTTGCCACATTGGCTTTTTCTACTCCCTTTTCTTTCTGTTTTATTTTTTGTTCTCAAGGGCTTTTTCTTTATTGATAGAAACCTTTATGACAGCAAGCTAGCTCACACTTCAATAAAAATTATATCATGCAGCAATTATTTCATGAGTTATGCATTTAATCAAGCACATACACCACCATTAACTTCCATTCTAACTTATGCAACATTGGATGTTTACTTTCTAATTCAAACAATTCTCTTTTATTCAAGCATATGGGAAACAAAACAGAATTCAAGCTAAGTGATGAATGACAAGCACTTATGCAAATAAGCATTCTTAACAAACAATCCACTTGCAACCAGATAAACACCTTAGCAGGACATATAAGGGTTTCCATGTTCAAAATAATTCACAGCAGCAAGGATTAAGTTTAGATACAACCCTTGAAGTTGCAGCCCTTTGATTCTTCCTTCTGTTGTGTTTTCTTTGAGTTAAGATGCACAATATCTTCAATTGTTGACTCATGTCCTGCATAATTCTCAAAGTTGCTTGCTTCTCAAGCCCTTAATTGCATGGTTAGTATGCATAAATTGAGTGTGGCTCTTGGATTTATTTAGGTGTTGGGGACACCAAACTTAATTGCTTGCCACTGCCTCTGATGCAACAAGTTAACCATATGTGAAACCTTGTGTCCTTGCTAAAGGTTATGGAATTAAAGCTAGAAAGCAGTTAAATAGTTGGATAATTTGTTTGATTGCTTAGAGCTAGCACTATGCAAGAGGTGAGAATGTGTTTTTAAATGAGATTTTTGGTGGAACACCAAACTTAGAATCTTTCATTCTCCCTTAAATTGTTTTGGTGTGCAACACCAAACTTAGCTCCTTGCAATCCATACCAATTATTCAACATTTTTATTGAAAAAGCTATGAAAAGAAAACTACCTCAGGTTGGGTTGCCTCCTAACGAGCGCTCTTTTATTGTCACTAGCTTGACATTGATCTCCCTTTAGGGTGGTTGATGCTGGTGATGTCTCAACTTGTCCCCTCTCACTGTAAGCTTTCTCTGTGTGCCTTGATGCTCAATTTCAATGTGCTTAAGAGAGAGTACTTGGTTGACAGTGTAATGATCTTCTGTTCTCAGCTGTTGATATACTAGTTGCACCTTGTCACCTTTGGAAAATCCTTCAGTTGGGATTTTCTTATTCTTTCACCCTTTGTAAGCCTTCTTCTTGTTCTTCATCTTTTTCTTTCTTGTTGATCTTTCTCCCTTGATAGTGACTTGGGTTGTGATACCTCCCTTTTTGTTTATCATCTCGGCTTCTTTTTGAATTCCTTTTCCTTCTTGCACCTGCTCATTTTTCTGTTCTACTGCATTGTTGGTTGCTTGCTTTGGAAGAGGGTCACTACTTGTCTTGCTTGTTTCTTCATTACTTTGTGATTCTGGAAACACTTTCAAGGTGATGCTCTCCTCATGCATCCTGAGGGTTATTTCTCCCTGCTCTATATCTACAATGGCTCTGGCAGTGGCCAAAAATGGTCGACCAAGTATTATGGAGTCATTCTCATTCTCTGCTGAATCTAGGATCACAAAGTCTGCTAGAAAGATAAACTTGTCAACCTTAACTAAAAGGTTTTCAATCAACCCTTTAGGATATACCACTGATTGGTCTACCAATTCCAAGGACATCTGTATTGGTTTCACCTCTCCTATGCCAAGCTTTTTCACTAAAGAAGATGGAATTAGATTTATACTTGCTCCTAAGTCACACATCCCCTTGTTGATGAATAGGCTTCCAATAGTGCAAGATAGGAAGAAACCTCCAGGATCTTTAAGCTTGGGAGGGAGCCCTTTTTTGATTAGTGCACTGCATTCTTCACTGAGCATTACAGTCTCCTTCTCATTCCAACTTCTTTTCTTATTGATGAGCTCCTTTAAGAACTTGGCATATAGAGGCATTTGCTCCAATGCCTCAGCCAAAGGTATATTGATTTCCAGCTTCTTGAAAGTCTCAAGGAATTTGTGGAAATGTTGATCTTTTGCTTCTTTTTGGAATCTCTGTGGATAGGGTAGTGGAAGTGCAAGACTATTCTCCACTTGATGCTGTTTTGGATTTGGTTCTTCTATGATCTGCTTTTCCTTCTTTAAACTCTGTGGTTGGTTGTTCTCTTCTGTGAGCTTTTCTGAACCATTCTTGTTTGTTATGTCCTTGTTATTAGCTCCATTTTCTGTTGGCTCTTTGTCATTCTCCATAAGTTTTTTGGTTGCTCCTTGGTTGCCATCCACCAATGTCTTTCCACTCCTTAATTGCACGACTTTGCATTCTTCTTTTGGATTAGGAATGGTATCACTTGGTGGTGAGCTTGAAGGTCTCTCAATAGAAATCTGCTTGGAGATTTGTCCAATCTGCCTTTCTAGGCTCTTCATGGAAGCTTCTTGGTTCTTTGTTGTCAATTCTTGGTTCTTCATCATCTTCTCCATAAGCATCTCCAGATTAGTAATCCTCTGAGAGTCTTGTGAGATTGGTTGGTTTTGGGGTATTGATGGATGATGGTGAGTGTTTTGGTTAGTTGGGTAGTTATTGGGTGGATAGTGGTTAGAGTTGGGATAAGTGTTTTGTGGTTTTCTGTATGTGTTTTGGTTAGTGCTTGGCTGGTTGTTGTGGTTTGTATTTTTCCAATTGTTTTGAGTTGAGTTCCTTTGCCATGGCTGCTGAGTTTGATTGTGGTTGTCTCCCCATCTGAGGTTGGGATGGTTTTTCCAAGAGGGATTGTAAGTATCACCATAGACTTCATTTGTTCCAGGATTTTGGTTGTGCATGTATTGGACTTGCTCTTGCTGTTGCTCCTCTTGAATTTCTTCATTTTGCCCCCAAGTAGTTGATGGTTGGCTTGTGGCACTCACTGATGCAACTTGAAGGCTATCAATTCTTTTGGCCATTTGCTCAAACTGTTGTTGAATTTGCTGCTGCATCATCTTGTTCTGAGCTAGAATTGAATCCACTCCTTCCAACTCCATTACTCCTCTCCTTTGCGATGGTTGGCGTTGCCTTTGGTGAGCAAAGAAATATTGGTTGTTAGCCACCATATCAATGAGGCTCTGAGCTTCCTCTGCAGTTTTCATCAATTGCAATGATCTTCCAGCTGAGTGATCAAGTGCCTCTTGAGCTTTCAGAGTAAGTCCTTCATAGAAGTTCTGCAACTTATCCCACTCAGTAAACATTTCTGGTGGACATTTCCTCAACAGAGCCTTATATCTTTCCCATGCTTCATATAAATTTTCAGCCTCCATTTGAGTGAATGTCTGCACCTCAGTCTTCAATCTTATGATCCTTTGAGGGGGATAAAATTTGGCAAGAAACTTGCTCACCAAATTATCCCAAGTGTTGATGCTTTCCTTTGGAAATGTTTCTAGCCATTGGGTGGCTTTGTCCCTGAGAGAGAATGGAAAGAGCAGTAGCTTGTAGCTGTCAGAAGGCACACCATTGGTTTTGACAGTGTCACAAATCCTCAAGAAGGTAGATAAATGTTGATTCGGGTCCTCCAATGGCCCTCCTCCAAAAGAGCAGTTGTTTTGGACCAATGTGATGAGTTGTGGCTTTAGTTCAAAGTTGTTTGCATTGACATTAGGGGTAAGAATGCTACTCCCACAATGTCTAGCATTTGCAAATGTGTAGGAGGCCAGTACTCTTCTTTGTTGTGGGTTATTGTTGGCCCCTCCTTCTGGTTGATTGGAATTTGATGGATCTCCTTCCATTTCTTGGAATTCCTCCTCAGATTCTTCCTCTCCAATAACGTTCTTCCCTCTTTCAGCTCTTCTTATTCTTCGAAGAGTTCTTTGGTCAATTTCAGAGAGAATAGGGGAAGCTCTTCCTGTACCTGACATACAAACACACAATAAGAAACACACAGATCCAGAAAATCAGTGAAACTTCAATCTATTGCTAGAGTGAAGTTTTATTTAGTTTAAGCAAAAATTCAAACAGTTAGTGTGTTAGTTAAAAATAAAGAAAAAGTGCTTGATCTAGACCACCACTTCACTTAATCATTGTCAATCTATTTCAATCCCCGGCAACGGCGCCAAAAACTTGATGTGTGGAAAATGATCCAACACAAAACTCACCGGCAAGTGTACCGGGTCGAATCAAGTAATAAAACTCACGGGAGTGAGGTCGATCCCACAGGGATTGAAGGATTAAGCAATTTTAGTTTAGTGGTTAATTTAGTCAAGCGAATCAAGTATTGGTTGAGTGATTTTGTATCCACAGTAAGTAAATAGCAGGAAATGTAAAGGGAGAGGGAGGAATTGCAGAAACTAAAGAGAATTGAAAGTAAAAGTGCTGAATCTTAAAGAACAAGAAATTAAATGACTAAAACTTAAAGTGCAAGAAATGTAAATTGCAGTAACTTAAAGTGCAAGAACTATAAATTGCTTGAATGGAAAAGGGATTTGAGGATTGGGAATTCAGAATTTAAGCAAGGAAACTTAAATTGCAACAATTATCAAAGTAAGAAATGATTTGAATTCAACTAGATGTCAAACAGAAAATAGAAACTAAATTGCAGCAGTGGTTCAACAGAAGAACCAAAAGGAAAATGAGATCTGAGGACTCCAGAGACTAGATAGCAAAGTCTAGATCTCAATTGCCTTCCCAGATCCAAATTCACAAAGCAATTAAAGAGAAATTGAAGATTGAAGCAGTAAGGAAATGGAATTTAGCTCAGCAGCAGTAAGAAGATGAAGTTTAGCTCAATTATGCAGTAAGAAATCCAAGAGATCTTAAATGGAGATTGAGATAGAAATTCCTCAATTCTTCACACTCAAGATTCAAATAAGAAAAGTAAAAATGCTCAAGCAAGAATGAGGAAGAAGAGAGATCAATTCTCCTTCCCAATTCTCTAAAATCTCAGTTCCAAGCTCTCAAAATCAAGTCTAAAGATGTGAAAATTCAAAAATCAAAAGAAGGGTCTTAATTCAATCAAACTATCTCCTATTTATACACTTTCTATTCTTGGATTTTGGAATTTGGATGGGCTTTTGATTTGGTGAAGAAATGAATTTAATTGGATTTTTAATCCAATTTTCAGCCCATGAGAAAGTAGCTTCCAGGAGGCTGCCCTGCCCTTGTGGAGGGCAGAGCAGGGAAATTGTGCATGCGCTCTAAGTGTGTAGCATCAGGATGCTGCCCTGCCCTTGCGGAGAGCAGGGCAGTGTACGTCATGGTGCGTTTGAAATACTTCGCGTGCCAAGTCTTGGACATCATTAGGGTAGCGCTCAAGTGGTGCAGCTTCCTTTGCTTTCTTAGTGAAGCCTCCGTGTTCGAGACTTACTGGGAGCATTTCGGCCAATTTTTGGCTTATTTTCCTTTGTGCTTGAGCGCTACTCCTTTCCTCTTTGTTCTTGGGTTCGAAACCCATAGGAAACACTAGGAAGCAATTTCCTTTGATTTTTTCTTGCATGGAGCCCGATATTGCTCTTGAAGAGGGCAGGGCAGAATTTTTGCTTCCTTTGGTCCTTGGCATCAAATTGTGCTCCGCCCTTGTTGTGGGCAGGGCAGTGATGCTTTTTAATGCTTGGTTCAATATGCTGCTCTCCTGGAGGGCAGTGTGCTCTTGTGGAGGGCAGTGTTTGCTTCCTCCTTCTATGTTGCACCACACTTCTCATCTCTTTGCCACACTTCTTAAGCCATGTTTTTCTTCTTTTCTTCCTTTCTTCACCTACAAGAAATCAAAACAACCAATCAAAGTATCTCTAGACTCATAAGGTTTATAATTCATTAAAAATCAATTAATTTTAGCTCAAACCTCATGATTTAGCATCAATTTAATGGTGGTTATTTGATTTAAAGAAGTTATGTATTTTCATTCCAAATTACTTACTTAGGATGCAAGAAAGTGTATAAAGACTAGTAAAACAAGTGAAATTAGCTTGAAAAATGGGTATATGATGACCTGTCATCACATTGGTCCTTCAAGAAGAAGGCGTCACCATCACTAAGGTGGACTCATTCCTTAACTTCCTTGTTCTTATCTCTCTGTTTTTCGGTTTTTGAGCTTCATGTTTGTCTATGTTTGTGTCTTTATTACATGATCATTAGTGTCTAGTCACTATGTCTTAAGGCTATGAATAATTCCATGAATCCTTCACCTTTCTTAAATGAAAAATATTTTTAAAACAAAAGAATAAGAATTGCATGAGTTTCAAATTCATCCTTGAAATTAGTTTAATTATATTGATGTGGTGACAATACTTTTTATTTTCTGAATGAATGCTTGAACAGTGCATATTTTTTATCTTGTTGTTTATGAATGTTAAAATTGTTGGCTCTTGAAAGAATGATGAAAAAGAGAAATGTTATTGATGATATGAAAAATCATAAAATTGATTCTTGAAGCAAGAAAAAGCAGTGAATAAAAAGCTCGCGAAAAAAAATGGCAAAAAAAGGGGAAAGAAAAAGAAAAAGCAAGCAGAAAAAGCCAATAGCTCTTTAAACCAAAGGGCTAGAGCAAAAAGCCAATAGCCCTTTAAACCAAAAGGCAAGGGTAAAAAGGATCCAAGGCTTTGAGCATCAATGGATAGGAGGGCCCAAGGAAATAAAATCTAGGCCTAAGCGGCTAAATCAAGCTGTCCCTAACCATGTGCTTGTGGCATACAGGTCCAAGTGAAAAGCTTGAGACTGAATGGTTAAAGTCATGATCCAAAGCAAAAGAGGGTGCTTAAGAACGCTGGACACATCTAACTGCGGACTTTAGCAAAGCTAAGTCACAATCTGAAAAGGTTCAACCAGTTATGTGTCTGTGGCATTTATGTATCAGGTGGTAATAGTGGAAAACAAAGTGCTTAAGGCCACGGCCAAGACTCATAAAGTAGCTGTGTTCAAGAATCAACATACTAAACTAGGAGAATCAATAACACTATCTGAACTCTGAGTTCCTATAGATGCCAATTATTCTAAACTTCAAAGGATAAAGTGAGATACCAAAACTGTTAAGAAGCAAAAAGCTACAAGTCCCGCTCATCTAATTAGAACTAATATTCATTGATATTTTGGGATTTATAATATATTCTCTTATTTTTATCCTATTTGATTTTTAGTTGCTTGGTGACAAACAACAATTTAAGTTTGGTGTTGTGATGAGCGGATAATTTATACGCTTTTTGGCATTGTTTTTAGGTAGTTTTTAGTAGGATCTAGCTACTTTTAGGGATGTTTTTATTAGTTTTTATACAAAATTCACATTTTTGGAATTTACTATGAGTTTGTGTGTTTTTCTATGATTTCAGGTATTTTCTGGCTGAAATTGAGGGACCTGAGCAAAAATCTGATTCAGGCAGACAAAGGACTGCTGATGTTGTTGGATTCTAACCTCCCTGCACTCGAAATGGATTTTCTGGAGCTACAGAACTCCAAATGGCGCTCTCTTAACGGCGTTGGAAAGTAGACATCCAGAGCTTTCCAGAAATATATAATAGTTTATACTTTTGTCGAGTTTAGATGACACAAACTGGCGATCAACGCCAGTTCTATACTGCATTCTGGAGTAAAACGCCAGAAACACGTCACAAACCAGAGTTTAACGCCAAAAACGCATTTAACTCCAAGAGAAGCCTCTGCACGTGTAAAGCTCAAGCTCAACCCAAGCACACACCAAAGTGGGCCCCGGAAGTGGATTTCTGCACTTAGACTTATTTCTGTAAACCCTAGTAACTAGTCTAGTATAAATAGGACATTTTATTATTGTATTAGACATCTTTGGTCTCAGTTTTAATCTATTGTTCATCTTAGGAGACTATTGATCACGTTCATGGGGGCTGGCCATTCGGCCATGCCTGGACCATCACTTATGTATTTTTAACGGTGGAGTTTCTACGCACCATAGATTAAGGTGTGGAGCTCTGCTGTACCTCGAGTTTTAATGCAAAGTATTACTGTCTTCCATTCAATTCAGCTTATTCTTATTCTAAGATACTCGTTGTACTTCAACATGATGAATATGATGATCCATGACACTCATCATCATTTTCACCTATGAACGCGTGACTGACAACCACTTTCGTGTATCTCTTGGATTCCCTAATCAGGATCTTCGTGGTATAAGCTAGAACCCTTTGGAGGCCATTCTTGAGAATATGGAAAGTCTAAACCTTGTCTGTGGTATTTCGAGTAGGATTCAGGGATTGAATGATTGTGACGTGCTTCAAACTCGCGAGGAAGGGAGTTTTTGAAATTGATGCTCTGAATGCCATACTGGCTCAGAACAAAATGTTGACTCAGCAAGTCAATATGATTTCTCAAAGTCTGAATGGATGGCAAAATGCATCCAACAGTACTAGAGAGGCAGCTTCTGAAGAAGCTTATGATCCTGAGAATCCTGCAATAGCAGAGGTAAATTACATGGGTGAACCTTATGGAAACACCTATAATTCATCATGGAGAAATCATCTAAATTTCTCATGAAAGGATCAACAAAAGCCTCAACAAGGCTTTAATAATGGTGGAAGAAACAGGCTCAGCAATAGCAAGCCTTTTCCATCATCTTCTCAGCAACAGACAGAGAATTCTGAGCAGAGCACTTCTAACTTAGCAAACATAGTCTCTGATCTATCTAAGGCCAGTTTTAAGTTTCATGAGTAAAACAAGATCCTCCATTAGAAGTTTGGAGGCACAAGTGGGCCAGCTGAGTAAGAAAGTCACTGAAACTCCTCCTAGCACTCTCCCAAGCAATACTAAAGAGAATCCAAAAAGAGAGTGCAAGGCCATTGACATAGTCAACATGGCCGAACCTAGAGAGGAAGGAGAGGACGTGAATCCCAAGGAGGAAGACCTCATGGGATGTCTCTCAAGCAAGAAGGAGTTCCATATTGAGGACCTAAAGGAATCTGAGGCTCATATAGAGACCATAGAGATTTCACTAAATCTCCTTCTGCTATTCATGAGCTCTGAAGACTATTCTTCCTCTGAAGAGGATGAAGATGTGATTGGAGAGCAAGTTGCTCAATATCTAGGAGCCATCATGAAGCTGAATGCCAAGTTTGTTTAGTAATGAGACTTGGGAAGGTGAACCTCCCTTGCTCATTAGTGAACTAGATACATGGGTTCAGAAAATTTTACCTCAAAAGAGACAAGATCCTGGTAAATTCTTAATACCCTGTACCATAGGCACCATGACCGTTGACAAGGCTCTATGTGACCTGGGGTCAAGTATAAATCTTATGCCACTCTCTGTAATGGAGAAACTGGGGATCATTGAGGTACAGTGGTGCGCGAAATTGTGAACAATACTTTTCACAACTCTCATAATCCCTGGTCATGAACTCCAAGAACTTGGTGGTTCAATTCCATGGCATTACACAACTTCGCACAACTAACCAGCAAGTGCACTGGGTCGTCCAAGTAATACCTTACGTGAGTAAGGGTCGATCCCACGGAGATTGTTAGCATTGAAGCAAGCTATGGTCATCTTGTAAATCTTAGTCAGGCAAACTCAATTGTATATGATGATGAACGAAAATAATATAAAGATAAAGATAGTGATACTTATGTATATCATTGGTGTAAGAGCTTCAGACAAGTGTATGAAGATGCCTTCCCTTCCGTCTCTCTGCTTTCCTACTGCCTTCATCCAATCCTTCTTACTCCTTTCCATGGCAAGCTCGTGTAGGGTTTCACTGTTGTCAGCAGCTACCTCCCATCCTCTCAGTGAAAGCGATTGCATATGTCCTGTCACGGCATAGCGGAATTCAGCTGTCGGTTCTCGGTCAGGCCGGAATAATATCCATTGATACTTTTGCGTCTGTCACTAACGCCCTAGCCTGCTAGGAGTTTGAAGCACGTCACAGTCATTCAGTCATTGAATCCTACTCAGAATACCACAGACAAGGTTAGACCTTCCGGATTCTCTTGAATGCCGCCATCAGTTCTTGCCTATACCACGAAGACTCTGATCTCACGGAATGGTTGGCTCGTTTGTCAGGCGAGCACTCGGTTGTCAGGCGATCAACCATGCATCGTGCAATCAGGAATCCAAGAGATATTCACTAAGCCTCAGATGCTTGTAGAACAAGAATGGTTGTCAGTCACCTTGTTCATGAGTGAGAATGGTGATGGGCGTCAATCATCACCTTCATCATGTTGAAGAACAAGTGATATCTTGGACAAAGAACAAGCGGAATTGAATGGAAGAACAATAGTAATTGCATTAATACTCGAGGTACAGCAGAGCTCCACACCTTAATCTATGGTGTGTAGAAACTCCACCGTTGAAAATACATAAGAACAAGGTCTAGGCATGGCCGAATGGCCAGCCTCCCAATGATCTAAGATAGCATAAAACAAAGATAGCTACCAAAGTCTCTCTCAATACAATAGTAAAAGGTCCTACTTATAGAAAACTAGTACATAGATGAGTAAATGACATAAAAATCCACTTCCGGGCCCACTTGGTGTGTGCTTGGGCTGAGCAATGAAGCTTTTTCGTGTAGAGACTCTCCTTGGAGTTAAACGCCAGCTTTAGTGCCAGTTTGGGCGTTTAATTCCCAATTAGGTGCCAGTTCCGGCGTTTAACGCTGGAATTTCTTGAGGTGACTTTGAACGCCGGTTTGGGCCATCAAATCTTGGGCAAAGTATGGACTATTATATATTGCTAGAAAGCCCAGGATGTCTACTTTCCAACGCCGTTGAGAGCGCGCCAATTGGGCTTCTGTAGCTCCAGAAAATCCACTTCGAGTGCAGGGAGGTCAGAATCCAACAGCATCTGCAGTCCTTTTGAGTCTCTGGATCAGATTTTTGCTCAGGTCCCTCAATTTCAGCCAGAAAATACCTGAAATCACAGAAAAACACACAAACTCATAGTAAAGTCCAGAAAAGTGAATTTTAACTAAAAACTAATAAAAATATACTAAAAACTAACTAGATCATACTAAAAACATACTAAAAACAATGCCAAAAAGCATACAAATTATCCGCTCATCACAACACCAAACTTAAATTGTTGCTTGTCCCCAAGCAACTGAAGATCAAATAAGATAAAAAGAAGAGAATATGCAATGAACTCCAAAAACATCTATGAAGATTAGTATTAATTAGATGAGCGGGGCTTTTATCTTTTTTGCCTCTGAATAGTTTTGGCATCTCACTTTATCCCTTATAATTCAGAATGATTGGCTTCTTTAGGAACTTAGAATCCAGATAGTGTTAATGATTCTCCTAGTAAAGTATGATGATTCTTGAACATAGCCATTTATTGAGTCTTGGCTGTGGCCCAAAGCACTCTGTCTTCCAGTATTACCACCGGATACATACATGCCACAGACACATAATTGGGTGAACCTTTTCAGATTGTGACTCAGCTTTGCTAAAGTCCCCAATTAGAGGTGTCCAGGGTTCTTAAGCACACTCTTATTTGCCTTGGATCACAACTCTTATTCTTTCTCTTTTTTTTTCGCTTTTTTTTTTCGAATAATTTTTTTTTTCGGTTTTTGCTTGCTTTCTTTCTTGCTTCAAGAATCATTTTTTTATGATTTTTCAGATCCTCAGTAACATGTCTCCTTTTTCATCATTCTTTCAAGAGCCCACATTCATGAACCACAAGTTCAAAAGACATATGCACTGTTCAAGCATACATTCAGAGAACAAAAGTGTTGCCACCACATCAAAATAATTAAACTATTATAAAATTCAGAATTCATGCAATTCTTTCCTTTTCAATTAAGCACGTTTTTATTAAAAGAAAGGTGATGGATTCATAGGACATTCATAACTTTAAGGCATAGACACTAAGACACTAATGATCACAAGACACAAACATGGACAAACATAAAGCATAAAAATCGAAAAACAGAAGAATAAAGAACAAGGAAATCAAGGAACGGGTCCACCTTAGTGATGGCGGCTCTTTCTTGCTCTTGAAGATCCTATGGAGTGCTTGAGCTCCTCAATGTCTCTTCCTTGTCTTTGTTGCTCCTCCCTCATGATTCTTTGGTCTTCTTTAATTTCATGGAGGAGAATGGAGTGTTCTTGATGCTCCACCCTTAGTTGTCCCATGTTGGAACTCAATTCTCCTAGGGAGGTGTTTAATTGCTCCCAATAATTTTGTGGAGGAAAGTGCATCCCTTGAGGAATCTCAGGGATCTCTTGATGAGAGGGGTCTCTTGTGTACTCCATCCTTTTCTTGGTGATGGGCTTGTCCTCATCAATGGGGGTATCTCCTTCTATGTCAACTCCAACTGAATAACAGAGGTGACAAATGAGGTGAGGAAAGGCTAACCTTGCCAAGGTGGAGGTCTTGTCCGCCACCTTATAGAGTTCTTGGGCTATAACCTCATGAACCTCTATTTCTTCTCCAATCATGATGCTATGAATCATGATGGCCCAGTCTAGAGTAACTTCAGACCGGTTGCTAGTGGGAATGATTGAGCGTTGTATGAACTCTAACCATCCTCTAGCCACGGGCTTGAGGTCATGCCTTCTCAATTGAACCGGCTTTCCTCTTGAATCTTGCTTCCATTGTGCGCCCTCTTCACATATGGTTGTGAGGACTTGGTCCAACCTTTGATCAAAGTTGACCCTTCTAGTGTAAGGATGCTCATCTCCTTGCATCATAGGCAAGTTGAACGCCACCCTCACACTCTCCGAACTAAAATCCAAGTATTTCCCCCGAACCATAGTGAGATAATTCTTTGGATTCGGGTTCACACTTTGGTCATGGTTCTTGGTGATCCATGCATTGGCATAGAACTCTTGAACCATCAAGATTCCGACTTGTTGAATGGGGTTGGTGAGTACTTCCCAACCTCTTCTTCGGATCTCATGGCGGATCTCCGGATATTCACCCTTTTTGAGTGAAAAGGGGACCTCGGGGATCACCTTCTTCAAGGCCACAACTTCATAGAAGTGGACTTGATGCACCCTTGAGAGGAATCTATCCATCTCCCATGACTCGGAGGTGGAAGCTTTTGCCTTCCCTTTCCTCTTTCTAGAGGTTTCTCCGGCATTGGATGCCATAAATGGTTATGGAAAAATGAAAAAGCAACGCTTTTACCACACCAAACTTAAAATGTTTGCTCGTCCTCGAGCAAAAGAAGAAAGAAGAGAGTAGAAGAAGAAGAAATGAGGAAGAGGGGGAAGGTGGTGTGTTCGGCCAAGAAGGGAAAGAAGGGGTGTTTAGGTTGTGTGAAAATGAAGGGTTGAAGAAGGGTATATATAGGAGAGAGGGGGTAAGGGTTCGGCCATTATGGGTGGGTTTGGGAGGGAAAGTGGTTTGAATTTGAAGGGTGAGGTTGGTGGGGTTTTATGAAGGATGGATGTGAGTGGTGAAGAGAAAGATGGGATTTGATAGGTGAAGGGTTTTTGGGGAAGAGGTATTGAGGTGATTGGTGAATGGGGGAAGAAGAAAGAGATTGATGGTGGGGTCCTGTGGGGTCCACAGATCCTTTGGTGTCAAGGAAAAGTCATCCCTGCACCAAATGTTGCTCAAAATCACGTTTTGAGCTATTTCTGGCGTTAAACGCCGGGCTGGTGCCCATTCCTGGCGTTTAACGCCAGGTTGTTGCCCTTTACTGGCGTTTAACGCCAGTCTGGTGCCCTTTCTGGCGTTAAACGCCCAGAATGGTGCCAGACTGGGCGTTAAACGCCCAACAGCTAGCATTACTGGCGTTTGAACGCCAGCTTCTTCTCCTCCAGGGTGTGCTGTTTTTCTTCCTGTTTTTCATTCTGTTTTTGCTTTTTTCATTGTTTTTGTGACTTCTTATGATCATCAACCTACAAAAAAGATAAAATAACAAAAGAAATAGTTAACTATAAAACATTGGGTTGCCTCCCAACAAGCGCTTCTTTAATGTCATTAGCTTGACAGAGGACTCTCATGGAGCCTCAGAGATACTCAGAACCGTGTTGGAACCTCCCAACACCAAACTTAGAGTTTGAATGTGGGGGTTCAACACCAAACTTAGAGTTTGGTTGTGGCCTCCCAACTCCAAACTTAGAGTTTGACTGTGGGGGCTCTGCTTGGCTCTGTTTTGAGAGAAGCTCTTCATGCTTCCTCTCCATGATGATAGAGGGATGTCCTTGGGCTTTAAACACCAAGGATTCTCCATTCACTTGAATGATCAACTCTCCTCTATCAACATCAATCACAGCCTTTGCTGTGGCTAGGAAGGGTCTGCCAAGGATGATGGATTCATCCATGCACTTCCCAGTCTCTAGGACTATGAAATCAGTAGGGATGTAATGGTCTTCAATCTTCACCAAAACATTCTCTACAAGTCCATGAGCTTGTTTTCTTGAATTGTCTGCCATCTCTAATGAAATTCTTGCAGCTTGCACCTCAAAGATCCCTAATTTCTCCATTACAGAGAGAGGCATGAGGTTTACACTTGACCCTAAGTCACACAAGGCCTTCTTGAAGTTCATGGTGCCTATGGTACAAGGTATAGAAAACTTCCCAGGATCTTGCCTCTTTTGAGGCAGTTTCTGCCTAGACAAGTCATCCAGTTCTTTGGTGAGCAAAGGTGGTTCATCCTCCCAAGTCTCATTTCCAAATAACTTGTCATTTAGCTTCATGATTGCTCCAAGGTATTTAGCAACTTGCTCTTCAGTGACATACTCATCCTCTTCAGAGGAAGAATACTCATCAGAGCTCATGAATGGCAGAAGTAAGTCCAATGGAATCTCTATGGTCTCATTTTGAGCCTCAGATTCCCATTGTTCCTCATTGAAGAACTCAGAGGAGATTGGTACACGCCCACTGAGGTCTTCCTCAGTGGCGTCCTCCTCCTCTCTTTCCTCTCCATATTCGGCCATGTCTATGGCTTTGCACTCTCCTTTTGGATTTTCTTCTGTATTACTTGGGAGAGTGCTAGGAGGGAGTTCAGTAACTTTCTTGCTCAGCTGACCTACTTGTCCTTCCAAATTTCTGATGGAGGACCTTGTTTCATTCATGAAACTTTGAGTGGTCTTTATTAGATCAGAGACCATTGTTGCTAAGTCAGAAGTACTCTGCTTAGAACTCTCTGTCTGTTGCTGAGAAGATGATGGAAAAGGCTTGTTATTGCTAAACCTATTTCTTCCACCATTATTGTTATTGAAACCTTGTTGAGGTCTCTCTTGATTCTTCCATGAGAAATTTGGGTGATTCCTCCATGAAGAATTATAGGTGTTTCCATAGGGTTCTCCTAGGTAATTCACCTCTTCCATGGAAGGGTTCTCAGGATCATAAGCTTCTTCCTCAGATGAAGCATCCTTAGTACTGTTTGGTGCATTTTGCATTCCAAACAGACTTTGAGAAATCAAATTGACTTGTTGAGTCAATATCTTGTTCTGAGCTAATATGGCATTCAGAGTGTCAATCTCAAGAACTCCTTTCTTCTGACTAGTCCCATTGTTCACAGGATTCCTTTCAGAAGTGTACATGAATTGGTTATTTGCAACCATTTCAATCAATTCTTGAGCTTCTGTAGGCGTCTTCTTCAGATGAAGAGATCCTCCAGCAGAGCTATCCAAGGACATCTTAGATAGTTCAGAGAGACCATCATAGAAAATACCTATGATGCTCCATTCAGAAAGCATGTCTGAGGGACATCTTCTGATTAATTGTTTGTATCTTTCCCAAGCTTCATAGAGGGATTCTCCATCCTTCTGTCTGAAGGTTTGGACTTCCACTCTAAGCTTACTCCATCTTTGTGGTGGAAAGAACTTTGCCAAGAAGGCATTGACTAGCTTTTCCCAAGAGTCCAGGCTTTCTTTAGGTTGAGAATCCAACCATATTCTAGCTCTGTCTCTTACAGAAAAAGGGAATAGCATCAGTCTGTAGACCTCAGGGTTAACCCCATTAGTCTTGACTGTGTCACAGATTTGCAAGAATTCAGCTAAGAACTGATGAGGATCTTCCATTGGAAGTCCATGGAACTTGCAATTCTGTTGCATTAGAGAAACTAATTGAGGCTTAAGCTCAAAGTTGTTTGCTCCAATGGCAGGGATAGAGATGCTTCTCCCATAAAAATCAGGAGTAGGTGTAGTGAAGTCACCCAGCACCTTCCTTGCATTGTTGGCATTGTTATTGTTTTCGGCTGCCATGTGTTCTTCTTCTTTGAAGAATTCGGTCAGGTCCTCTAAAGAGAGTTGTGCCTTGGCTTCTCTTAGCTTTCTCTTCAAGGTTCTCTCGGGTTCAGGGTCAGCTTCAACAAGAATGCCTTTGTCTCTGCTCCTGCTCATATGAAAGAGAAGAGAACAAGAGAAATGTGGAATCCTCTATGTCACAGTACAGAGATTCCTTGAAGTGTCAGAGGAAAAGAAAAATAGAAGAAAAGAAGGTAGAAGAATTCGATCTTGATTAGTTAGAGTTCGAATTGTGCATAAGAAGGAGTAGTACTCCATAAATAGAAGGATGTGAGAAGGAGGGAAGAGGATTTTCGAAAATTAATTAGAAAGATGTCAAAAACATTTTAAAAATTGATTGATAATTTTCGAAAATTGAAAGTGGGGAAGAATTGAAGTGATTTTTGAAAAAGATTTTGAAATTAGAAGTCAAAAAGATTTGATTGAAAACTATTTTGAAAAAGATGAGGTTAAAGAGATTTGATTGAAAAGTTATGGTTTTAAAAAGATGTGATTGAGAAGATATGATTTGAAACAATTTTAAAAGATATGATTTGAAAACAATTTGAAAAGATATGAATTTAAAAAATATTAATGACTTGCCTAACAAGAAAAGATAAGATTCAAACATAAAACCTTTCTTAATAGAAAAGGCAAAAAATGTTTAATCAAATCATTAATTGTTGGTAAGTATCTTTGAAAAAGGAAAGAAATTGATTTTGAAAACATTTGATTGAAAAGATATGATTTTAAAAAGATTTGGTTTTGAAAAACTTTGAAAACTTGAAAAAAAAAATTGATTTGAAAACAAAATCTTCCTCCTAGCACCATCCTGGCGTTAAACGCCCAGAATGGTATACATTCTGGCGTTTAACGCCCAAAATGCTACCTCTTTGGGCGTTAAACGCCCAACCAGGTACCCTGGCTGGCGTTTAAACGCCAGTCTGTCTTCTTCACTGGGCATTTTTGAATGCTCAGCTTTTTTTGTATAATTCCTCTGCAGTATGTTCTGAATCTTCAATTCTTTGTATCATTGACTTGAAAAGACACAAATTAAAAATATTTTTGGATTTTTAATAATAAAGAACAATCAAAATGTAACTAGAACCAAACAACAATGCATGCAGGACACCAAACTTAGCAGTTTGTATACTACTGACACTATCGAAATGAGAATGCATATGAGACACACAAAATACTTCAAGTCAATAGAATTCAAAGATTAGAACAAAGAACTATATGCATGGATTCGAAAAATATAACAAAAACATGCATTTGACACCAAACTTAAGATGAGACTCTAGACTCAAACAAGAAACATCAAATATTTTTGGTTTTTTTGTGATTTTGTAATTTTTTTGTGTTTTTCGAAAATTAAGTGGAAAAAGATATCAAAATTCTTAATGAGAATTCCAGGAATCAGTGCAATGCTAGTCTAAGACTCCGGTCCAGGAATTAGACATGGCTTCTCAGCCAGCCAAGCTTTCAAAGAAAGCTTCGGTCCAAAACACTAGACATGACCAAAGGTCAACCAAGTCTTAGCAGATCACTGCTCCAAAAGCAAGATTGATTAAAATCAACAAGCTCTTGTGGTGATCAGTTGAAACCTCGGTCCAATCAGATTAGACATGGCTTCTCAGCCAGCCAGATTTCAACAAATCATCATGAAACTCTAGAATTCATCTTCAAGAATTTCGAAAAAAATAAATACCTAATCTAAGCAACAAGATGAACCGTCAGTTGTCCAAACTAGAACAATCCCAGGCATTGTTACCAAAAGCTTGCTCAAAACTTGAACAATCCCCGGCAACGGCGCCAAAAACTTGGTGCGCGAAATTGTGAACAATACTTTTCACAACTCTCATAATCCCTGGTTATGAACTCCAAAAACTTGGTGGTTCAATTCCATGGCATTACACAACTTCGCACAACTAACCAGCAAGTGCACTGGGTCGTCCAAGTAATACCTTACGTGAGTAAGGGTCGATCCCACGGAGATTGTTAGCATTGAAGCAAGCTATGGTCATCTTGTAAATCTTAGTCAGGCAAACTCAATTGTATATGATGATGAACGAAAATAATATAAAGATAAAGATAGTGATACTTATGTATATCATTGGTGTAAGAGCTTCAGACAAGCGTATGAAGATGCCTTCCCTTCCGTCTCTCTGCTTTCCTACTGCCTTTATCCAATCCTTCTTACTCCTTTCCATGGCAAGCTTGTGTAGGGTTTCACCATTGTCAGTGGCTACCTCCCATCCTCTCAGTGAAAGCGATTGCATATGTCCTGTCACGGCATAGCGGAATTCAGCTGTCGGTTCTCGGTCAGGCCGGAATAATATCCATTGATACTTTTGCGTCTGTCACTAACGCCCTAGCCTGCTAGGAGTTTGAAGCACGTCACAGTCATTCAGTCATTGAATCCTACTCAGAATACCACAGACAAGGTTAGACCTTCCGGATTCTCTTGAATGCTGCCATCAGTTCTTGCCTATACCACGAATACTCTGATCTCACGGAATGGTTGGCTCGTTTGTCAGGCGAGCACTCGGTTGTCAGGCGATCAACCATGCATCGTGCAATCAGGAATCCAAGAGATATTCACTAAGCCTCAGATGCTTGTAGAACAAGAATGGTTGTCAGTCACCTTGTTCATGAGTGAGAATGGTGATGGGCGTCAATCATCACCTTCATCAAGTTGAAGAACAAGTGATATCTTGGACAAAGAACAAGTGGAATTGAATGGAAGAACAATAGTAATTGCATTAATACTCGAGGTACAGCAGAGCTCCACACCTTAATCTATGGTGTGTAGAAACTCCACCGTTGAAAATACATAAGAACAAGGTCTAGGCATGGCCGAATGGCCAGCCTCCCAATGATCTAAGATAGCATAAAACAAAGATAGCTACCAAAGTCTCTCTAATACAATAGTAAAAGGTCCTACTTATAGAAAACTAGTACATAGATGAGTAAATGACATAAAAATCCACTTCCGGGCCCACTTGGAGTGTGCTTGGGCTGAGCAACGAAGCTTTTTTCGTGTAGAGACTCTCCTTGGAGTTAAACGCCAGCTTTAGTGCCAGTTTGGGCGTTTAACTCCCAATTAGGTGCCAGTTCCGGCGTTTAACGCTGGAATTTCTTGAGGTGACTTTGAACGCCGGTTTGGGCCATCAAATCTTGGGCAAAGTATGGATTATTATATATTGCTAGAAAGCCCAGGATGTCTACTTTCCAACGCCGTTGAGAGCGCGCCAATTGGGCTTCTGTAGCTCCAGAAATCCCTTCGAGTGCAGGGAGTCAGAATCCAACAGCATCTGCAGTCCTTTTGAGTCTCTGGATCAGATTTTTGCTCAGGTCCCTCAATTTCAGCCAGAAAATACCTGAAATCACAGAAAAACACACAAACTCATAGTAAAGTCCAGAAAAGTGAATTTTAACTAAAAACTAATAAAAATATACTAAAAACTAACTAGATCATACTAAAAACATACTAAAAACAATGCCAAAAAGCATACAAATTATCCGCTCATCAGCAGGGATAGAGATGCTTCTCCCATAGAAGTCGGGAGTAGGTGCAGTAAAGTCACCCAACACCTTCCTTGCATTGTTGTTGTTTTCGGCTGCCATGGGTTCTTCTTCTTTGAAGATTTCTGTTAGGTCCTCTGCAGAGAGTTGTGCCTTAGCTTCTCTTAGCTTTCGCTTCAAGGTCCTTTCAGGTTCAGGGTCAGCTTCAACAAGAATGCCTTTGTCTTTGCTCCTGCTCATATGAGAGAGAAGAGAACAGGAAAATGTGGAATCCTCTATGTCACAGTATAGAGATTCCTTGAGGTGTCAGAGGAAAAGAAAAATAGAAGGAAGAAGGAGAAGAATTCGAACTTAATGAGATAGAGTTCGAATTGTGCATTGAGGAGGAGTAGTACTCCATAAATAGAAGGATGTGAGAAGAGGGGAAGAGATTTTTCGAAAATTAATTAAAAAGATTTTAAAAAAAACATTTTGAAAAACTTTAATTTGATTTTCGAAAATCAAGAGTGAGAAAGAGATCAAGTAATTTTTGAAAAAGATTTTGAAATTAGAAAGCAAAAAGATATGATTGAAAACTAATTTGAAAAAGATGTGATTTTAAAAAAAAAGATATGATTAAAAAGTTATGGTTTTAAAAAGATATGATTGAAAAGATATGATTTGAAAACAAATTTAAAAAAAGATTTGATTTTAAAAATTAATAACTTGGCTATCAAGAAAAGATATGATTCAAACATTAAACCTTTCTCAACAGAAAAGGCAACATACTTGAAATGTTGAATCAAATCATTAATTGATAGCAAGTATCTTTGAAAAAGGAAAGAAATTGATTTTGAAAACATTTGATTGAAAAGATATGATTTGAAAAAGATTTGATTTTGAAAAACTTTGAAAATTTGAAAAAAAAATGATTTGAAAACAAAATCCTCCCCCCTTGTGCCATCCTGGCGTTAAACGCCTAGAATGGTGCACATTCTGGCGTTTAACGCCCAATGCACTACCTTTTTGGGCGTTAAACGCCCAACCAGGTACCCTGGCTGGCGTTTAAACGCCAGTCTGTCCTTCTTCACTGGGCGTTTTGAACGCCCAGCTTTTTTTGTGTAATTCCTCTGCTGCATGTTCTGAATCTTCAATTCCCTGTACTATTGACTTGAAAATAGAACCAAGATCAATTAATCAATGCATGCAAGACACCAAACTTAAAATTAGACACTAGACTCAAACAAGAAACATAAAATATTTTTGGTTTTTATGATTTTGTAAATTTTTTTTTTGTGTTTTTTTTTTTCGAAAATTATATGGAAAAAGAAAATAAAGGTATCAGAATTCTTAATTTGGATTCCAGGAATCATTGCAATGCTAGTCTAGGACTTCGGTCCAAGAATTAGACATGGCTTCACAGCCAGCCAAGCTTTCAAAGAAAGCTTCGGTCCAAAACACTAGACATGGCCAATGGCCAGCCAAGCCTTAGCAGATCATTGCTCCAATAGCAAGATTGATAGAAATCATCAAGCTCTTGTGATGATCAGTTGAAACCTCGGTCCAATAAGATTAGACATGGCTTCACAGCCAGCCAGATTTCAACAGATCATCATGAAACACTAGAATTCATTCTTAAAAACTCTGAAGAAAAATACCTAATCTAAGCAACAAGATGAACCGTCAGTTGTCCATAAACGAAACAATCCCCGGCAATGGCGCCAAAAACTTGATGTGCGAAATTGTGATCACTACTTTTCACAACTCAAATAATCCCTAGTAATGGCCCCAAAGACTTGGTGCTCAATACCATGGCATAAACACAACTTTGCACAACTAACCAGCAAGTGCACTGGGTCGTCCAAGTAATAAACCTTACGCGAGTAAGGGTCGATCCCACGGAGATTGTTGGTATGAAGCAAGCTATGGTCACCTTGTAAGTCTTAGTCAGGCAGACTCAAATGGGTATAGATGATGAATGAAACATAAAGATAAAGATAGAGATACTTATGTATATCATTGGTGAGAGCTTCAGATAAGCGTATGAAGATGCCTTCCCTTCCGTCTCTCTGCTTTCCTACTGTCTTCATCCAATCCTTCTTACTCCTTTCCATGGCAAGCTTATGCAAGGGTTTCACCGTTGTCAATGGCTACCTCCCATCCTCTCAGTGGAAATGTTCAACGCACCCTGTCACGGCACGGCTATCCATCTGTCGGTTCTCGGTCAGGCCGGAATAGAATCCATTGATTCTTTTGCGTCTGTTACTAACGCCCCGCCTGCTAGGAGTTTGAAGCACGTCACAGTCATTCAATCATTGAATCCTACTCAGAATACCACAGACAAGGTTAGACCTTCCGGATTCTCTTGAATGTCGCCATCAGTTCTTGCCTATACCACGAAGACTCTGATCTCACGGAATGGCTGGCTCGGTTGTCAGGCGAGCGCTCGGTTGTCAGGCGATCAACCATGCATCGTGTATCAGGAATCCAAGAGATATTCACCCAATCTAAGGTAGAACGGAGGTGGTTGTCAGTCACACGTTCATAGGTGAGAATGATGATGAGTGTCACGGATCATCACATTCATCAAGTTGAAGAACAAGTGATATCTTGGACAAAGAACAAGCGGAATTGAATAGAAGAACAATAGTAATTGCATTAATACTCGAGGTACAGCAGAGCTCCACACCTTAATCTATGGTGTGTAGAAACTCCACCGTTGAAAATACATAAGAACAAGGTCTAGGCATGGCCGAATGGCCAGCCTCCCAAAGTGATCAAAAGATCTCAAGAAAAAGGTTCCAAAGATCAGAAGATGAAAATACAATAGTAAAAGGTCCTACTTATAGGAAACTAGTAGCCTAAGGATTACAAATATGAGTAAATGACATAAAAATCCACTTCCGGGCCCACTTGGTGTGTGCTTGGGCTGAGCAATGAAGCATTTTTCGTGTAGAGACACTTCTTGGAGTTAAACGCCAGCTTTTGTGCCAGTTTGGGCGTTTAACTCCCATTTTGGTGCCAGTTCCGGTGTTTAACGCTGGGAATTCTGAGGGTGAATTTGAACGCCAGTTTGGGCCATCAAATCTTGGGCAAAGTATGGACTATCATATATTTCTCGAAAGCCCAGGATGTCTACTTTCCAACGCCGTTGAGAGCGCGCCAATTGGGCTTCTGTAGCTCCAGAAAATCTACTTCGAGTGCAGGGAGGTCAGAATCCAACAGCATCTGCAGTCCTTTTCAGTCTCTGAATCAGATTTTTGCTCAGGTCCCTCAATTTCAGCCAGAAAATACCTGAAATCACAGAAAAACACACAAACTCATAGTAAAGTCCAGAAAAGTGAATTTTAACTAAAAACTAATAAAAATATACTAAGAACTCAACTAAAATTACTAAAAACATACTAAAAACAATGCCAAAAAGCGTATAAATTATCCGCTCATCACAAGCAAACAAGGCTTGAATGTTTATCTCTTGGATTCTTTAATCGGAATCTTCGTGGTATAAGCTAGAATTGATGGCGGCATTCAAGAGAATCCGGAAGGTCTAAACCTTGTCTGTGGTATTCTGAGTAGGATTCAATGATTGAATGACTGTAACGAGCTTCAAACTCCTGAAGGCTGGGCGTTAGTGACAGACGCAAAAGAATCAATGGATTCTATTCCAACCTGATTGAGAACCGACAGATGATTAGCCGTGTCGTGACAGGGTGCGTTGAACATTTTCACTGAGAGGACGGGACTGTAGCCACTGACAACGGTGATGCCCAACATACAGCTTGCCATGGAAAGGAGTAAGAAGGATTGGATGAAGACAGTAGGAAAGCAGAGAGACGGAAGGGACAAAGCATCTCCATTCGCTTATCTGAAGTTCTCACCAATGAATTACATAAGTATCTCTATCTTTATCTTTATGTTTTATTCATATATCATCCATAACCATTTGAGTCTGCCTGACTGAGATTTACAAGGTGACCATAGTTTGCTTCATACCAACAATCTCCATGGGATCGACCCTTACTCGCGTAAGGTTTATTACTTGGACGACCCAATGCACTTGCTGGTTAGTTGTGCGAAGTTGTGTTTATGCCCTGGTATTGAGCACCAAGTTTTTGGACTCATTACCGAGGATTATTTGAGTTGTGAAAAGTAGTGATCACAATTTCGTGCACCAAGTTTTTGGCGCCGTTGCCGGGGATTGTTTCGAGTATGGACAACTGACGGTTCATCTTGTTGCTTAGATTAGGTATTTATCTTCAGAGTTCTTAAGAATGAATTCTAGTGTTTTAAGGTGATGTTCTTATCATCACCAAAGCTGATTGATTCTCATCAATTTAGCTCTTGAATGCAATGTCCTGCTGAAGCTTGGCTAGCCATGTCTAATTCTTTAGACTAAAGCTTTAGACTAACATTGCATGATTCCTGGAATTCTCATTAAGAATTTTGATACCTTTATTTTCTTCTTCCACTTAATTTTCGAAAAAAATCCAAAAAAATTACAAAATCATAAAAACCAAAAATATTGTATGTTTCTTGTTTGAGTCTAGTGTCTCATGTTAAGTTTGGTGTCAATTGCATGTTTCTATTCTTCTTGCATTCATTCATGTGTCTTCATCAATCTTCAAGTTGTTCTTGATGATTTCCTTACTCTGATCTTTAAATTCTCTTGACTTGAGTGTTTTGTTGTTTCTCATATGCATTCTCATTTTGTTAGTGTCAGTAGTACATAAACTGCTAAGTTTGGTGTCTTGCATGCATTGTTATTTGATTTTAGTTGCATTTTGATTATTCCTCATTATTAAAAATCCAAAAATATTTTTAATTTGTGTCTTTTCAAGTCAATAACACAGAGAATTGATGATTCAGAACATACAGCAGAGGAATTATACAGAAAAAGCTGGGCGTTCAAAACACCCAGTGAGGAAGGCAAACTAGCGTTTAAACGCCAGAATGTGCACCATTCTGGGCGTTTAACGCCAGGATGGCACAAGAGGGAAGATTCTGTTTTTAATGCAAATTTTTTTTCAAGTTTTCAAAGTTTTTCAAAATCAAATCTTTTTCAAATCATATCTTTTCAATCAAATCTTTTTCAAAATCAATTTCTTTCCATTTTCAAAGATACTTGCTAACAATTAATGATTTGATTGAACATTTCAAGTATGTTGCCTTTTCTGTTGAGAAAGGTTTAATGTTTGAATCATATCTTTTCTTGTTAGGCAAGTCATTAATTTTTAAAATCAAATCTTTTTAAATTGTTTTTCAAATCATATCTTTTCAATCATATCTTTTTAATCACATCTTTTTCAAAATAGTTTTCAATCATATCTTTTTGATTTCTAATTTCAAAATCTTTTTCAAAAATCACTTGATTTTTTTTTAATCTTAGTTTTCGAAAATCAATTACTATTTTTCAAAATGTTTTTTTTTTAAATCTTTCACTTAATTTTCGAAAATTTCTTCCCCCTCTTCTCACATCCTTCTATTTATAGACTAACACTATTCCTCAAGGAACAATTCGAACTCCATCTTTTTTGATAAGTTCGAATTCTTCTACTTCTTCCTTCTATTTTTCTTTTCCTCTGACACCTAAAGGAATCTCTATACTGTGACATAGAGGATTCCATATTTTCTTGTTCTCTTCTCTTTCATATGAGCAGGAGCAAAGACAAAAGCATTCTTGTTGAGGCTGACCCTGAACCTGAAAGGACCTTGAAGCGAAAGCTAAGAGAAGCTAAGGCACAACTCTCTGTAGAGGACCTAACAGAAATCTTCAAAGAAGAAGAACCCATGGCAGCCGAAAACAACAACAATGCCAATAATGCAAGGAAGGTGCTGGGTGACTTTACTGCACCTACTCCCGACTTCTATGGGAGAAGCATCTCTATCCCTGCCATTGGAGCAAACAACTTTGAGCTTAAGCCTCAATTAGTTTCTCTAATGCAACAGAATTGCAAGTTCCATGGACTTCCATTGGAAGATCCTCATCAGTTTTTAGCTGAATTCTTGCAAATCTGTGACACTGTCAAGACTAATGGGGTTGACCCTGAGGTCTACAGACTTATGCTATTCCCTTTTGCTGTAAGAGACAGAGCTAGGATATGGTTGGATTCACAACCTAAAGAAAGCCTGAACTCTTGGGAAAAGCGAGTCAATGCCTTCTTGACAAAGTTCTTTCCACCTCAAAAATTGAGTAAGCTTAGAGTGGAAGTCCAAATCTTCAGACAGAAGGAAGGAGAATCCCTCTATGAAGCTTGGGAAAGATACAAACAATTAATCAGAAAGTGTCCCTCTGACATGCTTTCTGAATGGAGCATCATAGGTATTTTCTATGATGGTCTGTCTGAACTGTCAAAAATGTCTTTGGATAGCTCTGCTGGAGGATCTCTTCATCTGAAGAAGACGCCTACAGAAGCTCAAGAACTAATTGAAATGGTTGCAAATAACCAATTCATGTACACTTCTAAAAGGAATCCTATGAACAATGGGACGAATCAGAAGAAAGGAGTTCTTGAGATTGATACTCTGAATGCCATATTGGCTCAGAACAAAATATTGACTCAGCAAGTCAATTTGATTTCTCAAAGTCTGTCTGGAATGCAAAATGCACCAGGCAGTACTAAGGATGCTTCATCTGAAGAAGAAGCTTATGATCCTGAGAACCCTTCAATGGAAGAGGTGAATTACATGGGAGAACCCTATGGAAACACCTATAATTTTTCATGGAGAAATCATCCAAACTCTCATGGAAGGATCAACAGAGACCTCAACAAGGTTTCAACAACAATAATGGTGGAAGAAACAGGTTTAGCAATAGCAAACCTTTTCCATCATCTTCTCAGCAACAGACAGAGAATTCTAAGCAGAACCACTCTGACTTAGCAACCATGGTCTCTGATCTAATCAAAACCACTCAAAGTTTCATGACTAAAACAAGGTCCTCCATTAGGAACTTGGAGGCACAAGTGGGACAGCTGAGCAAGAAAATTACTGAACTCCCTCCTAGTACTCTTCCAAGCAATACAGAAGAGAATCCAAAAGGAGAATGCAAAGCCATTAACATGGCCCACATGACCAAACTTGGAGAGGATGAAGAGGCAGGGAACGCCACTGAGGAAGACCTCAATGGGCGTCCACTGACCTCCAACGAGTTCCCTAATGAGGAACTGTGGGAATCGGAGGCTCATAATGAGCCCATAGAGATTCCATTGGATTTACTTCTGCCATTCATGAGCTCTGATGAGTATTCTTCCTCTGAAGAGGATGAGTATGTCACTGAAGAGCAAGTTGCTAAATACCATGGAGCAATCATGAAGCTAAATGACAAGTTATTTGGTAATGAGACTTGGGAGAACGAACCTCCTTTGCTCACCAAAGAACTGGATGACTTGTCTAGGCAGAGATTACCTCAAAAGAGACAAGATCCTGGGAAGTTCTCAATACCTTGCGCCATAGGCACCATGACCTTCAAGAAGGCTCTGTATGACTTAGGGTCAAGTGTAAACCTCATGCCTCTCTCTGTAATGGAGAAGCTAGGGATCTTTGAGGTACAAGCTGCAAGAATCTCACTAGAGATGGCAGACAACTCAAGAAAACAAGCTTATGGACTTGTAGAGGATGTTTTGGTGAAGATTGAAGACCATTACATCCCTGCTGATTTCATAGTCCTAGAGACTGGGAAGTGCATGGATGAATCTATCATCCTTGGCAGACCCTTCCTAGCCACAGCAAAGGCTGTGATTGATGTTGACAGAGGAGAATTGATCATTCAAGTGAATAAAGAATCCTTTGTGTTTAAGGCTCAAGGATATCCCTCTGTCACCATGGAGAGGAAGCATGAAGAGCTTCTCTCAAAACAGAGTCAAACAGAGCCCCCACAGTCAAACTCTAAGTTTGGTGTTGGGAGGCCACAACCAAATTCTAAGTTTGGTGTTGAACCCCCAAATTCAAACTCTAAGTTTGGTGTTGGGAGGTTCTAACATTTCTCTGAGTATCTGTGAGGCTCATTGAGAGCCCTCTGTCAAGCTACTGACATTAAAGAAGCGCTTGTTGGGAGGCAACCAAATGTTATATTTTATCTATTTTCCTTTGTTGTTTTATGTTTTCTGTAGGTTGATGATCATGAGAAGTCACAAAATCAATTGAAAAAGCAAAAACATAATGAAAAATAGAAAGAAAAATAGCACACCCTGGAGAAGAACTTGCTGGCGTTTAAACGCCAGTGAAGCTAGCAAATGGGCGTTTAACGCCCAGTCTGGCACCATTCTGGGCGTTTAACGCCAGAAAGGGGCACCAGACTGGCGTTAAACGCCAGGAAAGGGCAAGAAGTTGGCGTTAAACGCCAGAAATGGGCACCAGCCCGGCGTTTAACGCCAGAATTGGCACATAGAGCAATTTTGCTCGCCACTTGGTGCAGGGATGACTTTTCCTTGACACCTCAGGATCTGTGGACCCCATAGGATCCCCACCTACCCCACCACCCTCTCTCTTCTTCTTCACCCATTCACCAATCACCTCAACACCTCTTCCCCAAAAACCTTTCACCTATCAAATCCCATATTTCTCTTCACCACTCACATCCATCCTTCATAAAACTCCACCTACCTCACCATTCAAATTCAAACCACTTTCCCTCCCAAACCCACCCATAATGGCTGAACCCTACCCCTCTCTTCACCCCTAGATAAACCCATCTACACTCCTTCATTTTCACACAACCTAAACACTACTTCTCCCCCTTTAGCCGAACCACAAAGCCATCTCCCTCTCCTCCATTTCTTCTTCTTCTACTCTCTTCTTTCTTCTTTTGCTCGAGGACGAGCAAACCTTTTAAGTTTGGTGTGGTAAAAGCATTGCTTTTTGTTTTTCCATAACCATTTATGGCATTCAAGGCCGGAGAAACCTCTAGAAAGAGGAAACGGAAGGCAAAAGCTTCCACCTCCGAGTCATGGGAGATAGAGAGATTCATCTCAAGGGTGCATCAAGACCACTTCTATGAAGTTGTGGCCTTGAAGAAGATGATCCCCGAGGTCCCTTTCAAACTCAAAAAAAGTGAATATCCGGAGATCCGACATGAGATCCGAAGAAGAGGTTGGGAAGTTCTTACCAACCCCATCCAACAAGTCAGAATCTTAATGGTTCAAGAGTTTTATGCCAATGCATGGATCACCAAGAACCATGATCAAAGTGTGAACCCGGACCCAAAGAATTGGCTTACAATGGTTCGGGGAAAATACTTAGATTTTAGTCCGGAAAATGTAAGGTTGGCATTCAACTTGCCCATGATGCAAGGAGATGAACACCCTTACACTAGAAGGGTCAACTTTGATCAAAGGTTGGACCAAGTCCTCATAGACATCTGTGAAGAGGGCTCCCAATGGAAGAGAGATTCAAGAGGGAAGCCGGTTCAATTGAGAAGGCATGACCTTAAGCCCGTGGCTAGGGGATGGTTGGAGTTTATCCAACGCTCAATCATTCCCACTAGCAACCGGTCTGAAGTTACTCTAGACCAGGCCATCATGATTCATAGCATCATGATTGGAGAAGAAGTAGAAGCTCATGAGGTTATAGCCCAAGAACTTTATAAGGTGGCGGACAAGTCCTCTACCTTGGCAAGGTTAGCTTTTCCTCATCTCATTTGTCGCCTCTGTTATTCAGTTGGAGTTGACATAGAGGGAGACATTCCCATTGATGAGGACAAGCCCATCACTAAGAAAAGGATGGAGCGAACAAGAGATCCCACTCATCATGAAATCCCTGAGATGCCTCAAGGGATGCACTTTCCTCCACAAAACTATTGGGAGCAAATCAACACCTCCCTAGGAGAATTGAGTTCCAACATGGGACAACTAAGGGTGGAGCACCAAGAACACTCCATCCTCCTCCATGAAATTAGAGAAGATCAAAGAATCATAAGAGAGGAGCAACAAAGGCAAGGAAGAGACATTGAGGAGCTCAAGCACTCCATAAGATCTTCAAGAGGAAGAACAAGTCGCCATCACTAAGGTGGACCCGTTCTTTAATTTCCTTGTTCTTTATTTTTCTGTTTTTCGAATTTTATGCTTATGTTTATCCATGTTTGTGTCTTGTGATCATTAGTGTCTTAGTGTCTATGCCTTAAAGTTATGAATGTCCTATGAATCCATCACCTTTCTTAAATGAAAAATGTTCTTAATTGAAAAAGAGAAGAATTGCATGAATTTTAAATTTTATAACAGATTAATTATTTTGATGTGGTGGCAATACTTTTGTTTTCTGAATGTATGCTTAAACAGTGCATATGTCTTTTGAATTTGTGGTTCATGAATGGTTGGCTCTTGAAAGAATGATGAAAAAGGAGACATGTTACTGAGGATCTGAAAAATCATAAAAATGATTCTTGAAGCAAGAAAAAGCAGTGAATACTAAAAAAAAGAGAAAAAAAAAACAAAAAAAAAACAAAAAAAGAAAGAGAAAAAGAAAGAAAAAGAAAGAAATAAAGTTGTGATCCAAGGCAAGAAGAGTGTGCTTAAGAACCCTGGACACCTCTAATTGGGGACTCTAGCAAAGCTGAGTCACAATCTGAAAAGGTTCACCCAATTATGTGTTTGTGGCATGTATGTATCCGGTGGTAATACTGGAAGACAGAGTGCTTTGGGCCACGGCCAAGACTCATAAAGTAGTTGTGTTCAAAAATCATCATACTTAACTAGGAGAATCAATAACACTATCTGGATTCTGAGTTCCTATAGAAGCCAATCATTCTGAATTTCAAAGGATAGAGTGAGATGCCAAAACTGTTCAGAGGCAAAAAGCTAAAAGCCCCGCTCATATAATTAATATTGATCTTCATAGATGTTTTTGGAATTCATTGCATATTCTCTTCTCTTTATCTTATTTGATTTTCAGTTGCTTGGGGACAAGCAACAATTTAAGTTTGGTGTTGTGATGAGCGGATAATTTATACGCTTTTTGGCATTGTTTTTAGTATGTTTTTAGTATATTTTAGTTAGTTTTTAGTATATTTTTATTAGTTTTTAGTTAAAATTCACTTTTCTGGACTTTACTATGAGTTTGTGTGTTTTTCTGTGATTTCAGGTATTTTCTGGCTGAAATTGAGGGACCTGAGCAAAAATCTGCTTCAGAGACTGAAAAGGACTGCAGATGCTGTTGGATTTTGACCTCCCTGCACTCGAAGTAGATTTTCTGGAGCTACAGAAGCCCAATTGGCGCGCTCTCAACGGCGTTGGAAAGTATACATCCTGGGCTTTCCAGCAATGTATAATAGTCCATACTTTGCCCGAGATTTGATAGCCCAAACCGGCGTTCCAAATCAGCTCAAAACTGTCCAGCGTTAAATGCCGGAACTGGCACAAGAATGGGAGTTAAACGCCCAAACTGGCACAAAAGCTGGCGTTTAACTCCAAGAGAAGTCTCTACACAAAAATGCTTCAATGCTCAGCCCAAGCACACACCAAGTGGGCCCAGAAGTGGATTTTTATGTCATTTACTCATCTTTGTAAACCCTAGGCTACTAGTTCTTTATAAATAGGACCTTTTACTATTGTATTTTCATCTTGGGATCATTTTTGATCTTAGGATCATCTTTGGACGTCTAGTTCTTAGATCAACGGGGGTAGCTATCTTTGAGTAGTTTTATGCTATCTTAGATCATTGGGAGGCTGGCCATTCGGCCATGCCTAGACCTTGTTCTTATGTATTTTCAACGGTGGAGTTTCTACACACCATAGATTAAGGTGTGGAGCTCTGCTGTACCTCGAGTATTAATGCAATTACTATTGTTCTTCTATTCAATTCAGCTTGTTCTTATTCCAAGATATTCATTCGCACTCAAGAACTTGATGAATGTGATGATTATGTGATGCTCATCATCATTCTCACTTATGAACGCGTGCTTGACAACCACTCCCGTTCTACAAGCAAACAAGGCTTGAATGTTTATCTCTTGGATTCTTTAATCGGAATCTTCGTGGTCTAAGCTAGAATTGATGGCGGCATTCAAGAGAATCCGGAAGGTCTAAACCTTGTCTGTGGTATTCTGAGTAAGATTCAATGATTGAATGACTGTGACGAGCTTCAAACTCCTGAAGGCTGGGCGTTAGTGACAGACGCAAAAGAATCAATGGATTCTATTCCAACCTGATTGAGAACCGACAGATGATTAGCCGTGCCGTGACAGGGTGCGTTGAACATTTTCACTGAGAGGACGGGACTGTAGCTACTGACAACGGTGATGCCCAACATACAGCTTGCCATGGAAAGGAGTAAGAAGGATTAGATGAAGACAGTAGGAAAGCAGAGAGACGGAAGGGACAAAGCATCTCCATTCGCTTATCCGAAGTTCTCACCAATGAATTACATAAGTATCTCTATCTTTATCTTTATGTTTTATTCATATATCATCCATAACCATTTGAGTCTGCCTGACTGAGATTTACAAGGTGACCATAGCTTGCTTCATACCAACAATCTCCGTGGGATCGACCCTTACTCGCGTAAGGTTTATTACTTGGACGACCCAATGCACTTGCTGGTTAGTTGTGCGAAGTTGTGTTTATGCCATGGTATTGAGCACCAAGTTTTTGGACTCATTACCGAGGATTATTTGAGTTGTGAAAAGTAGTGATCACAATTTCGTGCACCAGGTTGTTATAAAAAAATTACCTAGAAGCTAGAAGTCCTAGAACAGAGCAGAGCAGATCATGAGCAAGAGGGGGACAAGGGCACGACCGAAGGGATGACAGGTAGAACAGAGATAACACCAGCGACGATGGAACAGAGCTGCTCGACAGAAAAAGGAGGCGAGCCCGGCGACGATGGAACCGATCTGTGCGACGGTACTTTCAAAGCTGAAACAGTAACTGCACGATGGTGGAACAGAGCTGCACGATAACGACGGTGGCTTCGAAGCTCGTTTCAGCGACGGTGGCAAGAGATGGACGGAGGTGAGGGAGTGAGATCAATGACGGAGAGAGGAAGGAGGAGCTCGAGGGGGATGGGAGGGATGGGTTCGTGTTTAGCCGTTGTGTGGAGCTAAGGTTGCTGGGTTGGGTAATTGGCTAGGGCATCCCAGCAAAATGATGGCGTCATGCATGAGACGCAGAGACAGATGAGAGAGATCGAGGAGCAGAGAGAGAGGATAGGAAGAGGAGAGAAGAAGATGAAGAAGACTGAAACCTTCAAAGGCGTGAACGAGAAGGTTTCTGAATCCAGATGAAGAATAATTTTGGTTTTTTGTTTTTTTAATTTGTTTAACATAGATGAAGAACAATTTTAATTTTTTATTTTTTTATTATGTTTTTGTTTTGTTGTTTCAATTATTTGAAACTATAAAATTAGGATTAATTGAATTTTAAATTTTGATTAATTTAAAAGAATATTTTTGTCTAATCAAATAAAAGAAGGATGTTTAAGTTTTTTTATAAAATTAAATAAATAAATATTTTTTATTTTTATATAATTAAAAGGGTATTTTAGTAAAAGTGGTGATATACTATATATTTAAAAAAGAAAAAATTAAATGCTGATGTCAATGTTCTGAAAATCAGACCGAACCGGCCGGTTCAACCAGTTTAACCGTGAACCGGATGCTTTTACGGTTTGATTTAACTTATAAAACCGCCAGTTACAAAACTGTTTAGAAACCGTTGAACCGGCCGAGAACCGGCCGATTGGACCGAACCGGGAGCCGGCCGGTTTTCCTAAAACGGTGTCGTTTTACGTTTTGGATAAGAAAAAATGGGAAGCCTTCAGTGTTCAGTACCTCCTCTTAACTCTCACTCTCTCAAGCAGCTCTCTCCTCCCAAAACAAAAACCCTAGCAGACTAGCAGTAACCTCCACCGCCGCCGCAAGGAGGGAGACACTGCCGTCGTCGTTCTTGAGCTCTCCAACTCCTCTCAACTTTCACTCTCTCAAATGAAGCTCTCTTCTCCCAAAAAGAAACCCTAGCTTACAGTAGCCTCCACCGCCGCGGCAAGGAGGAAGACAGTGTCGCCGTCCGTGGTGCCGTCGTTGTTCTTGAGCTCTCCAACCCCTATTCACTCCAATCGCAGCTTCTTCGTCGAGCTTAGCGTTTGTCGTCTGGTCTACCTTTGCTCATCTGCGCTTCTACTGCCGTCCATCATCGTGCTTGTTGCCTAGTCGCCGTCGTCCATCGTGCTTAACCACTTTCTCTCATACTCTTCCCAGATTGCTCAGATCGAAGAAGGTAATGGCTTTTCTACTCTACTACTGCTTGTTCTTCTTCTTATTTTGGATTGATTCATTAAATAATTAGTTGATTTATTTTGCTGGTTAATCTTTGTTAAAATTGTGCTGATTTAGTTGATTTAGTTCACTAGTCAATCTTGTTAATCTTCATTAAAATTGTGTGTTGTCTTCTGTTTTGTGTCGTGACCTGATTGTGCTTAGATTGTGACTGACTTAAAATTGTGCTTAGATTGAATGATTAATTGATTATTGATTAGCTATGGCTGTTTTGATGTGTTGCTGTTTTGTGTTTTGTAATTTTTATATATAGTGATGTGCTGTTGCTTTGTGTTTTGTGACTTAATCGTGCTTAAATTGAATGTTAATTGACTATTGATTAGTATGATTGTTCTGCTAAATTAATTGATTATCGATTAGGATGATTATTAATTGATTAATTGATTATTACAATACCAAAAAAGAAATTGTTCTTACAACTGTGTGGTCAATAGCATTTTATCTTGGAGATATTGCAGCTATGTTGGTTTACTCTCCTTCAATATATATGTTCAGCTGAAAAAATTGTTAGTTCAGAATAGTTGCAGAGCTTGAGATCTTTGAATCTGTTGCAAGCGTGCTGGAATTGTTGTGATTTTTATGTAGGATATTTGTTCTGCCATACTATTGCTGCCTATATAAATGTGTAGCTACCACAAAAATCCGTAACCCTCATTAAATTACCTCAACTATTAAATATCCTGAATACTAATATGCAGTTACTATTTTAATCTGCATTCTGCATAATACTGTCTAAATATGCTGCTGCTACTTCAATCAGCATTCTGCAATATGCTTTAATCAAATGGCTCAAGATTGAAGATGACGAGGCAATCTTCTTTAGGAAGCAACACGTACAGTGAGATTACCACCTCTAGAAGAACTGTTTCTCATGATCTCAAATGTGTTTTGATGTTTTGAGTTTGATCACTGTCTTTTCCTTCATTGTCTTGTCTTTTTGCTCCTTTACTACTCTCCGATACTCTATGTTTTGCAGTGTTATCTTTGGTCGTTCTTTCAATCCAGAAAGGCAATTATTTGTTGCAAGATTTGGTACTTGATGTTAGTTTAGAAGAAGCCATTTTGGAGTGAAATCAGTTTTACATCTTTTTAGTTTGGTGTTTGTTGGCTAAACCAGATTAGTAGGAAAATCTTTACCAAAAGCTATAATTATAATCTTAGGATGTATATTTATAATTTGTTTATTATTTTATTTTAAAACAGTTTTTCTGGTTGAACCACGGTTAGACCGGTTGAACCATTAAACTAGTGAACCAGTGACGAAAACGATTCGATGATCGGTCCGATTTTTAAAACCTTGGCTGACGTAAAAAATAAAATCCACATATCTTATTGTTATTTGTCCATATTTTAAACATATCGATACGTATGAATTTATCATCGTATCATAGCAAACACCATATTTTAATACTTCTTCTCTCTTCTTTAGTTTTTCTATTAAAATTATCTTTGACTTGACAATCCATAATGTTTAATAGCCAATCATCTAAATTGATGAATTGCAACAAATTTAGTATAATATTTTATAAAAATAGTGTGAAAATTACATTAACATAATAGGTTGTCATAAAATTCAAGTTAGAAAAGCGATGCGAATATTTATATTTCTAACACGTTTTCTTTTTGTTCTACGCTAGAATTTTTTTTATAAATAAAGATTAAATTTTAAATTTTTATATTATATTATAAAATTATTTTTTTCAAAATTTAAATTAATAAAAAGAAGCACATGATGATCGGATTTTTTATTTTATTAAATAAAATAAATGTAATATTTACCAAGATAAATATTTTTACGAGTATTTACCGATTTAAATTTCCTTGTCACATCTCGTTTGCACCGTAAATGAGATATTTTTTACGTATGTAAACGAGATATGACAAGTCAGGCTGACACGTGTATATCTCGTTTACACTGTAAATGAGATATATATATAAGACAAATATTCAACAAATATAAAAGGATGGGTAAACTCTTGGTATTCTTCACACACATTTCATATCCTTTTCTCTGTCTCCTTTTTGTCTCAAAAACAAAGTTGAATGGCCAGTAATAATCCATTCATAGTTGTGCTTCTTTATCCCTATTGTCGTATGAGAAATGGCGACAACGGGGCGACATTTGAGTGTCAGGATCCAATATTATTTTGCATTTTGCGTGTGAATACGTTGTGGATTTGAAGAGTTTGATATTGAGCAAGTTCGGTGGGACACAAGCGAAGGAAATCGGAAGGGTGGCGTATAGGTTGCTATCACCCAAGGGAAATGGAGTCTTCTGGTTTCGACTATTCCGACTTCATGGGGACGAGCATGTATGACTGATGTTCGACATTCATGGGAAGATCATGTGTGAACAGGTAATGGAGCTGTCCGCCGAGGTGGGTCACGGTGGTAGTGGGGGTTCCGTACATGAAACCTATGTGCAGGACGACCGACCTCTCGCACCATCACCCATTCATGTCGCGATTCCGAAGCCTGAGGCAGAGGAGGGTGAGGAGGAGTCAAACGAATTCAAGGATAATTTTGAAATTCATGTACTTCTTGTTCTTTTGAATTAGAAACATTTTTCATTTAAGAGAGGTGAAGGATTTATGGAATTATTCATAGCCTTAAGACATAGTTACTACATACTAATGATCATGTAATAAAGACACAAAACATAAACACACATATAGCATAAAAACCGAAAAACAGAAAAAATGAGAACAAGGAATGAGTCCACCTTAGTGATGGTGGCGCTTTCTTCTTGAAGAACCAATGATGTCCTTGAGTTCTTCTATGTCTCTTCCTTGTCTTTGTTGCTCCTCCCTCATTGCTCTTTGATCTTCTCTAATTTTATAAAGAATGATGGAGTGCTCTTGATGTTCCACCCTTAGTTGATCCATATTGTAACTCAAATCTTCTAGAGAAGTGTTGAGTTATTCCCAATAGTTGTTGGGAGGAAAGTGCATCCCTTGAGGCATCTCCGGAATTTCTTTGTGATGAGCTTCCTCATGCGTCTCTTGGGTTCCATGAGTGGGCTCTCTTGTTTGCTCCATCCATTTCTTAGTGATGGGCTTGTCCTCCTCAATGGGAATGTCTCCTTCTATGATTACTCCAGGTGAGTAACATAGATGGCAAATAAGATGAGGAAAAGCTAGCCTTGCCAAGGTAGAGGGATTTTCGGCTATTTTGTAGAATTCAAGGGAGATGACTTCATGAACTTCTACTTCCTCTCCATTCATGATGCTATGAATCATGATGGACAGATCCACAGTAACTTCAGATCGGTTGCTAGTGGGGATGATGGAGCGTTGGATGAACTCCAACCATCCTCTAGCCACAGGCTTAAGGTCCAGTCTTCTCAATTGAACCGGCTTGCCTCTTGAGTCTCTTTTCCATTGAGCTCCTTCAACATATATGTCCATAAGGACTTGGTCCAACCTTTGATCAAAGTTGACCCTTCTTGTGTAGGGGTGTGCATCTCCTTGAATCATGGGCAAGTTGAATGCCAACCTCACATTTTTCAGACTAAAATCTAAGTATTTCCCCCGAACCATTGTAAGATAGTTCTTTGGATTCAGGTTCATACTTTGATCATGGTTCTTAGTGATCCATGCATTGGCATAAAACTCTTGAACCATTAAGATTCCGACTTGTTGAAGGGGGTTGGTCAGAACTTCCCAACTTCTTCTTTGGATTTCATGTCGGATCTCCGGAAACTCATTTTTCTTGAGCTTGAAAGAGACCTCAGGGATCACCTTCTTCTTGGCCACAACATCATAGAAGTGGTCTTGATGGGCTTTAGAGATGAATCTCTCCATCTCCCATGACTCAGAGGTGAAAGCTTTTGTCTTCCCTCTCCCTTTTTTAGAGGTTTCTCCGGTCTTAGGTGCCATAGGTGGTTATGGAAAAACAAAAAGCTTTGCTTTTACCACACCAAACTTAAAATATTGCTCGCCCTCGAGCAAGAGAAAAAAGAATAGATGAAGAAGAAGAAGAAGATATGGAGGAGAGGGAGAGAAGGTTGTGTTTCGGCCAAGGAGGAGAAGAGAGGGATGTGTTGTGTGAAAATGAAGAAGAATGGAGGGGTATTTATAGTGGAGGGAGAGGGGTTAAGTTTCGGCCATATTGGGTGGATTGGGTGGGAAAAGGGATTTTGAATTTTGAAGGTAGGTGGGGTTTATGGGGAAGAGTGGAAGGATGTGAGTGGTGAAGGGGGGTAATTGGAAAGAGAGATTGAGGTGATTGGTGAAGAGTTTTTGGGGAAGAGTGTTTATGGGGAAGAGAGTTTGAATGTAAAGAAGAGGAGAGAAGGTGAGTTGAGGTAGGTGGGGATCCTGTGGGGTCCACAGATCCTGAGGTGTCAAGGATTTACATTCCTGCATCAATTAGGCATGTAAAACGCCTTTGCATACAATTCTGGCGTTTAAATGCCAAAGTGATGCTTATGTTGGGCGTTCAACTCCCAATTGCAGCATGTTTCTGGCGTTGAACGCCAGTTCCATGCTTATTTCTGGCGTTCAGTGCCAGCTCTCCTCAGGGTATATTCCTGGCGTTCAAACGCCAGCATGCTGCTTGTTTCTGGCGTTCAACGCCAGATCCATGCTCTGTTCTGGCGTTGAACGACAGCCAGATGCTCCTTACTGGCGTTCAAACGCCAGTAAGTCCTTCCTCCAGGGTGTGATTTTTCTTCTGCTGTTTTTGATTCTGTTTTTAATTTTAATATTTATTTTGTGACTCCACATGATCATGAACCTAATAAAACATAAAAAAATAATAAAAGAAAAATAAAATTAGATAAATAAAAATTGGGTTGCCTCCCAATAAGTGCTTCTTTAATGTCAATAGCTTGACAGTGGGCTCTCATGGAGCCTCACAGGTGATCAGGTCAATGTTGTAGACTCCCAACACCAAACTTAGAGTTTGGATGTAGGGATTCAACACCAAACTTAGAGTTTGGCTGAGGCCTCTCAAAACCAAACTTAGAGTTTGATTGTGGGGGCTTTGTTTGACTCTGTATTGAGAGAAGCTTTTCATGCTTCCTCTCCATAGTTGCAGAAGAAGATCCTTGAGCTTTAAACACAAGGTAGTCCCCATTTAATTGAAGGACTAGTTCTCCTCTGTCAACATCAATCACAGCTCCTGTTGTGGCTATGAAGGGTCTTCCATGGATGATACATTCATCCTCCTCCTTCCTAGTGTCTTAAGATTATGAAATCAGCAGGGATGTAAAGGCCTTTAACCTTCACTAACACGTCCTCTACTAATCCATAAGCTTGGCTTACTAACTTGTCTGTTATTTTTAATGAGAATATGGCAGGTTGTACCTCAATGATCTCTAGCTTCTCCATTACAGAGAGTGGCATAAGATTTATACCTGACCCCAGGTCACACAGAGCTTTTTCAAAGATCATGGTGCCTATGGTGCAGGGTATTATGAATTTACCAGAATCTTGTTTCTTTTGAGGTAAAGTTTGCTGAACCCATGTATCTAGTGCACCAATGAGCAAGGGAGGTTCACCGTCTCAAGTCTCATTACCAAACAACTTGGCATTCAGCTTCATGATAGCTCCTAGATATTGAGCAACCTGTTCTCCAGTTACATCTTCATCCTCTTCAGAGGAAGAATAGTCTTCAGAGCTCATGAATGGCAGAAGGAGGTTTAGTGGAATCTCTATGGTCTCTATATGAGCCTCAGATTCCTTTGGGTCCTCAATAGGGAACTCCTTCTTGCTTGAGAGTCGTCCCATGAGGTCTTTGATGAGCGGATAACTTATACGCTTTTTGGCTTTATTTTTAGTATGTTTTAGTTAGTTTTTATTATATTTTTATTAGTTTTTAGTTAAAATTCACTTTTCTGGACTTTACTATGAGTTTGTGTGTTTTTCTGTGATTTCAGGTATTTTCTGGCTAAAATTGAGGGACCTGAGCAAAAATTTGATTCAGAGGCTGAAAAGGACTGCAGATGCTATTGGATTCTGACCTCCCTGCACTCGAAGTGGATTTTCTGGAGCTACAGAAGCCCAACTGGCGCACTCTCAATTGCGTTGGAAAGTAGACATCCTAGGCTTTTCAGCAATGTATAATAGTCCATACTTTGCCTGAGATTTGATGGCCCAAACCGGCGTTCCAAATCAGCTCAAAACTGCCCGGCGTTAAACGCCGAAACTGGCACAAAAATGGGAGTTAAACGCCCAAACTGGCATAAAAGCTGGCGTTTAACTCCAAGAAATGTCTCTACACAAAAATTCTTCAATGCTCAGCCCAAGCACATACCAAGTGGGCCCGGAAGTGGATTTTTATGTCATTTACTCATTTCTGTAAACCCTAGGCTACTAGTTCTCTACAAATAGGACCTTTTGCTATTGTATTTTCTCTTTGGATCTTTGATCATCTTTAGATCTTTGAATCCTTTGATCACATTTAGGGGGCTGGCCTCACGGCCATGCCTAGACCTTATTCTTATGTATTTTCAACGGTGGAGTTTCTACACACCATAGATTAAGGTGTGGAGCTCTGCTGTACCTCGAGTATTAATGCAATTACTATTTTTCTTCTATTCAATTCAGCTTATTCTTGTTCTAAGATATCACTTGTTCTTCAACTTGATGAATGTGATGATCCGTGACACTCATCACCATTCTCACCTATGAACGTGTGCCTGACAACCACCTCCGTTCTACCTTAGATTGAGTGGATATCTCTTGGATCCCTTAATCGGAATCTTCGTGGTATAAGCTAGAATTGATGGCGGCATTCAAGAGAATCCGGAAGGTCAAAACCTTGTCTGTGGTATTCTGAGTAGGATTCAATGATTGAATAACTGTGACGAGCTTCAAACTCGCGATTGTGGGGCGTTAGTGACAGACGCAAAAGAATCACTGGATTCTATTCTGACATGATCGAGAACCGACAGCTGAATAGCCGTGCTGTGACAGAGTGCGTTGATCATTTTCACTGAAAGGACGGGACTGTAGCCATTGACAACGGTGATGCCCAACATACAGCTTGCCATGGAAAGGAGTCAAAAGGATTGGATGAAAACAGTAGGAAAGCAGAGAGACGGAAGGGACAAAGCATTTCCATACGCTTATCTGAAATTCTCACCAATGAATTACATAAGTATCTCTATCCTTATTTTATATTCTATGTTATCCTCCATAACCATTTGAGTCTGCCTGACTGAGATTTACAAGGTGACCATAGCTTGCTTCATACTAACAATTTCCGTGGGATCGACCCTTACTCGCGTAAGGTTTATTACTTGGATGACCCAATGCACTTGCTGGTTAGTTGTGCGAAGTTGTGATAAAGAGTTGAGATTGCAATTGAGCGTATCATGTTGATGGCGCCATTGATGATCACAATTTTGTGCACCAAGTTTTTGGCACCGTTGCCGGGGATTGTTCGAGTTTGGACAACTGACGGTTTATCTTGTTGCTTAGATTAGGACTGTTTTATTTTTGTTGGTTTAGAGTCTTTTATTTGAGTTTAGTTTCATATTTTAAGTTTGGTGTCTTCCTTGTGTTTTCCTTTAAAATTTTCGAAAATTTGTGTTTGATTTTCCAAAAATTTTAAGTTTGGTGTCATTTTGTTGTTTTTCTCTTTCCTCATTTCAAAAATCAAATCTTTTTCAAAATAATTTTCAATCATATCTTTTTAATTGCTTATTCCAAATCTTTTTGATTGATTAATTAATTTAGTTTTCAATTTGCTTTGATTTTATTTTCTTTCAGTTTTCGAAATTTTATTTTATTTTCTTTTCCATTTATTTTATTTTATTATTTTCAGTCACATAAAAAAAATAAATAAAATAAAAATAAAATAATATTCGCATCATCTTCCTTTCTCCATCATGGACCTAAGTGGAGTTGAGCAGTCCAGAAGGACTCTGGGGTCATATGCTATCCCCATTACAGCTGCATATGGGAGTAGCATTTGTATACCTCCCATTAAAGCAAGCAGCTTTGAGCTAAATCCTCAACTCATTATCATGGTGCAGCAAAAGTACCAGTATTCCGGTCTTCCACAAGAAGAACCTACTGAGTTTCTGGCACAGTTCTTACAAATTGCTGACACAGTACATGATAAAGAGGTGGATCAGGATGTCTACAGATTATTACTATTTCCATTTGCTGTAAAAGATTAAGCTAAGAGGTGGTTGAATAACCAACCCACAGCAAGTATAAAAAGATAGAGACAGTTATCAGACAAATTCCTGAATCAATTTTACCCTCCAAAAAGGATGACACAGCTAAGGCTGGACATCCAAGGCTTTAAACAAAAGGATAATGAATCCCTTTATAATGCCTAGGAGAGGTACAGAGGTATGCTAAGAAAATGCCCCTCTGGAATGTTCTCAGAGTGGGTACAGTTAGACATCTTCTACTATGGGCTTACAGAGAAAGCTCAGATGTCTCTAGACCACTCAGCTGGTGGATCTATACATATGAGGAAGACGATTGAAGAGGCTCAAGAACTCATAGATACTGTTGCTAGAAATCAACATTTGTACTCTAGCAGTGAGCCCTCTACAAAAGAAGAAGCTATGGCAGTAGTTATTGATCCTAATCCTCAAGAACAGATTGTTGAACTTAATCAGCAATTACTCCTGATGACAAAACAGTTAGCAGAATTTAAAGAGATGCTCCAAGAAACCAAAATTGCTAACAAGAATATAGAATCACAGTTGAATAAGAAAAAACAACAGTTATCTAAACAGATAACAGAAGAATGCCAAGCAGTTCAACTGAGGAGTGGGAAGACATTGAATAATACTGCTCAAAGTAGCAAAAAGCCAAGAAAGGAACAACTGACAGAGGATAACCAAACCACTGCCCAAAATCCTTCTGAGGACAATAAGAGCCCAGAGAGGAATACTCCTGGTGTTCAAACGCCAGAAAGGGGGGAAAAGTTGGCGTTAAACGCCCATTCCTTGCCCAGTTCTGGCGTTCAAACGCCAGAAAGGGGGAAAAGTTGGCGTTAAACGCCCATTTCTCACCCAGTCCTGGCGCTTAAATGCCAATGAGGAATCAGACACCTAAGAGTGCTGATAGTAACCCCTCTAAAAAGGCTTCTCCAACCACCTCTGTAGGGAATAAACTTGCAGCAACTAAGGTTGAAGAATATAAAGCCAAGATGCCTTATCCTCAGAAACTCCGCCAAGCGGAACAGGATAAACAATTTGCCCGCTTTACAGACTATCTAAGGACTCTTGAAATAAAGATTCCGTTTGCAGAGGCACTTGAGCAAATACCTTCTTATGCTAAGTTCATGAAAGAAATCTTAAGTCATAAGAAGGATTGGAGAGAAACTAAAAAAATTTTTCTCACTGAAGAATGCAGTGCAGTCATTTTGAAAAGCTTACCAGAGAAGCTTAAAGACCCTGGAAGCTTTATGATACCATGCACATTAGAGGGTACTTGTACCAAGAAAGCTCTATGTGATCTTGGGGCAAGTATCAACCTAATACCTGCATCCACTATCAGAAAGCTTGGCTTGACTGAAGAAGTCAAACCAACCCGAATATGCCTCCAACTTGCTGATAGCTCCATTAAATATCCATCAGGCGTGATTGAAGACATGATTGTCACAGTTGGACCATTTGCCTTTCCCACTAACTTTGTAGTGCTGGAAATGGAGGAGTACAAGAGTGCAACTCTCATTCTAGGAAGACCTTTCCTAGCAACTGGACGAACCCTCATTGACGTCCAAAAAGGGGAATTAACCCTGAGAGTCAATGAGGATGAGTTCAAGTTAAATGTTGTCAAAGCTATGCAGCATCCAGACACATCAAATGACTGCATGAGCGCTGATATTATTGACTCTTTGGTGGAAGAGGTCAATATGACTGAAAGTCTCGAATCAGAGCTAGAGGACATCTTTAAAGATGTTCAGCCTGATCTGGAGGAACTAAAGGAAATAAAAGAAATTCTGAAAATTCCTCAGGAAGAAGATAAGCCTTCTAAACCCGAGCTCAAGCCACTACCACCATCCCTGAAATATGCATTTCTGGGAGAAGGTGACACTTTTCCAGTGATCATAAGCTCTGCTTTAAATCCACAGGAAGAGGAATCACTAATTCAAGTTCTAAGGACACACAAGACAGCTCTTGGGTGGTCCATAAGTGATCTTAAGGGCATTAGCCTAGCAAGATGCATGCACAAGATCCTGTTGGAGGATGATGCTAAGCCAGTGGTTCAACCACAAAGGCGGCTAAATCCAGCCATGAAGGAGGTAGTGCAGAAAGAGATCACTAAGTTACTGGAGGCTGGGATTATTTATCCTATTTCTGATAGCCCCTGGGTGAGCCCTGTCCACGTTGTCCCCAAGAAGGGAGGCATAACAGTGGTTCATAATAAAAAGAATGAACTGGTTCCTACAAGAACAGTTACAGGGTGGCGTATGTGTATTGACTACAGAAGGCTCAATACAGCCACCAGGAAGGATCATTTTCCTTTACCATTCATAGACCAGATGCTAGAGAGACTGGCAGGTCATGAATATTACTGCTTTTTGGATGGCTATTCAGGTTACAACCAAATTGCAATAGATCCTCAGGATCAAGAGAAAATAGCATTTACATGTCCTTCTGGAGTATTTGCCTACAGAAGGATGCCTTTTGGTCTATGCAATGCACCTGCAACCTTTGAGAGGTGCATGCTCTCTATCTTCTCAGATATGGTAGAGAAATTTCTGGAAGTCTTCATGGATGACTTTTCAGTATTTGGAGACTCATTCAGCTCCTGCCTTAACCATCTAGCACTTGTTCTAAAAAGATGCCAAGAGACCAACCTAGTTTTAAACTGGGAAAAATGTCACTTTATGGTGACTGAAGGGATTGTCCTTGGGCATAAAATTTCAAACAAGGGAATAGAGGTGGATCAATCTAAAGTTGAAGTAATTGAAAAATTACCACCACCTACCAATGTTAAGGCAATCAGAAGCTTTCTGGGGTATGCAGGATTCTACAGAAGGTTTATAAAGGATTTTTCAAAAATTGCAAAACCTCTGAGTAATCTGCTAGCTGCAAACACGCCATTTATCTTTGATAAGGAGTGTCTACAGGCATTTGACCTTCTGAAGGCTAAGCTGGTCACAGCACCAGTTATCTCTGCACCAGACTGGACACTACCATTCGAACTAATGTGTGATGCCAGTGACCATGCCATTGGTGCAGTATTGGGACAAAGGCATAACAAGCTTCTGCACGTCATTTATTATGGCAGCCATATTCTAAATAATGCACAGAAGAACTACACAACCACAGAAAAGGAGTTACTTGCAGTGGTTTATGCCATTGACAAGTTCAGATCTTATTTAGTAGGATCAAAAGTGATTGTGTACACTGACCATGCTGCTCTTAAATATTTACTCACAAAGCAAGATTCAAAACCCAGGCTCATAAGATGGGTGTTGCTTCTGCAAGAGTTTGATATAGAAATAAGAGACAGAAAAGGGACAGAGAATCAAGTAGCTGATCACTTGTCCCAGATAGAACCAGTAGCAAGAGCATCCCTCCCCCCTACTGAGATCTTTGAAACCTTTCCGGATGAGCAATTGTTTGCTATTCAGGAAGCTCCGTGGCTTGCAGACAGTGCAAACTATAAGACTCAAGGTTCTCCTTCTGTAACCATGGAGAGGAAGCATGAAAAGCTTCTCTCAATACAGAGTCAAACAAAACCCCCACATTCAAACTCTAAGTTTGGTGTTGGGAGGCTCCAACATTGCTCTGAACATTTGTGAGGCTCCATGAGAGCCCACTGTCAAGCTACTGACATTAAAGAAGTGCTTGTTGGGAGGCAACCCAATGTTATATTTATTTATTTTCCATTGTTATTTTATGTTTTCTTTAGGTTGATGATCATGTGAAGTCACAAAAACAATTGAAAAAGCAAAAACAGAATGAAAAATAGAAAGAAAAATAGCACACCCTGGAGGAAAAACTTGCTAGCGTTTAAACGCCAGTAAGGGCAGCAAATGGGCGTTTAACGCCCAGTCTGGCACCATTCTGGGCGTTTAACGCCAGAAAGGGGCACCAGACTGGCGTTCAACGCCAGAAAGAGGCACCAGACTGGCGTTTAACGCCAGAAAGGGGCACCAGACTGGCGTTAAACGCCAGAAATGGGCACCAGCCTGGCGTTTAACGCCAGGATTGGCAGAAGGAGCATTTCTGCTCGCCACTTGGTGCAGGGATGAATTATCCTTGACACCTCAGGATCTGTAGACCCCACAGGATCCCCACCTACCCCACCACTCTCTCTCTTCTTCACCCATTCACCAATCACCTCAACACCTCTTCCACAAAGCCCCCTCCATCTCCTCTATTTCTTCTTCTTCTACTCTCTTCTTTCTTCTTTTGCTCGAGGACGAGCAAACCTTCTAAGTTTGGTGTGGTAAAAGCGTTGCTTTTTGTTTTTCCATAACCATTTATGGTACCTAAGGCCGGAGAAACCTCTAGAAAGAGGAAAGGGAAGGCAAAAGCCTCCTCCTCTGAGTCATGGGAGATGGAGAGATTCATCTCAAGGGTGCATCAAGACCACTTTTATGAAGTTGTGGCCAAGAAGAAGGTGATCCACGAGGTCCTTTTTCAAACTCAAAAAAAGGTCAACTTTAATCAAAGGTTGGACCAAATCCTCATGGATATCTGTGTAGAAGGAGCTCAATGCAAATAGGAGATCCCACTCATAGACATGAGCATGAGAAAATTCTTCATCATGAAATCCCTGAGATGCCTCAAGGGATGCACTTTCCTCCACAAAACTATTGGGAGAAAATCAACACCTCCCTAGGAGAATTGAGTTCCAACATGGGACAACTAAGGGTGGAGCACCAAGAACATTCCATTCTCCTCCATGAAATTAGAGAAGATCAAAAAATCATGAGAGAGGAGCAACAAAGGCAAGGAAGAGACATTGAGGAGCTCAAGCACTCCATAAGATCTTCAAGAGGAAGAACAAGCCGCCATCACTAAGGTGGACCCGTTCTTTAATCTCCTTGTTCTTTATTTTCCAGTTTTTTGAATTTTCATGCTTATGTTTATCTATGTTTGTGTCTTATGATCATTAGTGTCTTAGTGTCTATGCCTTAAAGTTATGAATGTCCTATGAATCCATCACCTTTCTTAAATGAAAAATGTTCTTAATTGAAAAAGAGAAGAATTGCATGAATTTTGAATTTTATAACAGATTAATTATTTTGATGTGGTGGCAATACTTTCACTTCTGAATGTATGCTTGAACAGTGCATATGTCTTTTGAATTTTTTGTTCATGAATGTTGGCTCTTGAAAGAATGATGAAAAAGGAGACATGTTACTAAGGATCTGAAAAATCATAAAAATGATTCTTGAAGCAAAAAAAAGCAGTGAATACAAAAAAAGAGAGAGAGAGAGAGAGAGAAACGAAAAAAAAAGGGGAAGGAAAAAGAAAAAGAAAAAAATAATAAAGTCGTGATCCAAGAGTGTGCTTAAGAACCCTGGACACCTCTAATTGGGGACTCTAGCAAAGCTGAGTCACAATCTGAAAAGGTTCACCCAGTTATGTGTCTGTGGCATGTATGTATCTGGTGGTAATACTGGAAGACAGAGTGCTTTGGGCCACGGCCAAGACTCATAAAGTAGCTGTGTTCAAGAATCATCATACTTAACTAGGATAATCAATAACATTATCTGGATTCTAAGATCCTATAGAAGCCAATCATTCTGAATTCCAAAGGATAGAGTGAGATGCCAAAACTGTTCAGAGGCAAAAAGCTAAAAGCCCCGCTCATCTAATTAATACTGATCTTCATAGATGTTTTTGGAATTCATTGCATATTCTCTTCTTTTCATCTTATTTGATTTTCAGTTGCTTGGGGACAAGCAACAATTTAAGTTTGGTGTTGTGATGAGCGGATAATTTATACGCTTTTTGGCATTGTTTTTAGTATGTTTTAGTTAGTTTTTATTATATTTTTATTAGTTTTTAGTTAAAATTCACTTTTTTAGACTTTACTATGAGTGATGAGCGGATATTTTATACGCTTTTTGGGGGTAATTTCATGTAGATTTTAGTATGTTTTAATTAGTTTTTAGTTAAATATTATTAGTTTTTAGGCAAAAATCATAGTTCTGGACTTTACTATGAGTGTGTGTATTTTTCTGTGATTTCAGGTATTTTCTGGCTGAAATTGAGGAAGCTGAGCAAAAATCTGACTTAGGCTGAAAAAGGACTGCTGATGCTGTTGGATCCTGACCTCCCTGCACTCGAAATGGATTTTCTGGAGCTACAGAACTCCAAATGGCGCGCTCTCAACGGCGTTGGAAAGTAGACATCCAGGGCTTTCCAGCAATATATAATAGTCCATGCTTTATTCGAAGATTGACGACGTAACTTGGCGTTAAACGCCAAGTTCATGCTGCTGTCTGGAGTTAAACGCCAGAAAAACGTCATGATCCGGAGTTGAACGCCCAAAACACGTCATAACCTGGAGTTTAACGCCAAGAAAGGCCTCTACTCGTGGATAGCTTTAATCTCAGCCCCAGCACACACCAAGTGGGCCCCAGAAGTGGATTTCTGCACCAATTATCTTAGCTTATTCATTTTTTGTAAACCTAGGTTACTAGTTTACTATTTAAACAACTTTTACAGACATTTCTTGTACCTCATGACATTTTCAGATCTGAATTACATACTTTGTGACGGCATGAGTCTCTAAACTCCATTGTTGGGGGTGAGGAGCTCTGCAGCGTCTCGATGATTTAATACAATTCCTTTGTTTTCCATTCAAACACGCTTGTTCTTATCTAAGATGTTTATTCGCGCTTAATAGTGAAGAAGGTGATGATCCGTGACACTCATCACCTTCCTCAATCCATGAACGTGTGCCTGACAACCACCTCCGTTCTACATCAGACTGAATGAATATCTCTTAGATTTCTTAATCAGAATCTTCGTGGTATAAGCCGGATTGATGGCGGCATTCATGAGAATCCGGAAAGTCTAAGCCTTGTCTGTGGTATTCCGAGTAGGATTCCGGGATTGAATGACTGTGACGTGCTTCAAACTCCTGAAGGCTGGGCGTTAGTGACAGACGCAAAAGAATCAATGGATTCTATTCCAACCTGATTGAGAACCGACAGATGATTAGCCGTGTTGTGACAGAGCATAGGAACGTTTTCACTGAGAGGATGGGAAGTAGCCACTGACAACGGTGACACCCTACATAGAGCTTGCCATGGAAGGAATCTTGCTTGTGGGAGGAGGATTTCAAGGAAGAGTTGAAGTCAAAGGACAAAGCATCTCCAAAACTCCAACATATTCCCCAGTACTGCAAAACAAGTAACTCTATTGTTCAAGTTTATTTTTACACTCAAATCTAGTAATTTCACTCTTAATCCTATTGGCCTCCTGACTAAGATTAATAAAATAAACATTGATTGCTTCAAGCCAATAATCTCTGTGGGATCGACCCTTACTCACGTAAGGTATTACTTGGACGACCCAGTGCACTTGCTGGTTAGTTGTGCGAATCACAAATTCGTGCACCAAGTTTTTGGCGCCGTTGCCGGGGATTATTGAGTTTGAACAATTGAAGGCATATTTTATTTCTTAGATTAGGAATAATTTATTTTTATTTTTATTGTTATAGAGTCATTAAATCTTGATAGGATAGTTTTTTTTCAAAAATTTCTTTTCAAAATTTATTATTTTTCTTTTAATTAATTGCTAATTTTCGTGAGTTTAGTGTCTTGTTCTAAGTTTGGTGTCAATTGCATATCTCATTTTTTTCTCTAAAATTCTCGTGTTAGTGTTCTTGGTTCTTCCTTGATCTTCAAGTTGTTCTTGATAATTGGTTATACCCTTTGGAACCTTTTTCAAAAATAATTTTTCTTGGATTGAATCTTGTACCAAACTTTAAGTTTGGTGTTTTCTAGTTAAGTTTTCTTTAATTTTCGAAAATTTGTCTTGGTTTTCTAAAAATTTGAAGTTTGGTGTTCTTTCTTTTGTTCTTGGTGTTCTTGTGAATCTTCAAGGTGTTCTTGAGTTTTTCTTGTGTCTTGATCTTAAAATTTTTAAGTTTGGTGTTCCTTGGTGTTTTCCCTCCAAAAATTTTCGAAAAAAATAAGGAGCATTGGATCTAAAAATTTCAAGTCTTGTGTCTTTTGTGTGTTTTTCTCTTTCATCATAAAAATTCAAAATTCAAAAAAAAAATATTTTTTTTAATTTCTAACTATTTTTAAAACTATATTTTCGAAATTTTTAATATAAAATTCAAATTTCAATTTCAAATTTTTCGAAAAAAATTTTTTTACAAAATATTTTCAAAATATTTTTTATATATATTCCATTTTTATTTATTCCACTACTATAAAATAAAAAAATCAACATATAAATTATCCCTTGTAATCCAATATGGAAGCAAGTAGGAATGAACAGTCCAAGAGGACTCTGGGGTCATATGCTAACCCCACTACTGCTTCATATAGGAGTAGTATCTGTATACCCTCCATTGGAGTTAGTAGCTTTGAGCTGAATCCTCAGCTCATTATCATGGTGCAGCAAAACTGCCAGTATTCTGGTCTTCCACATGAAGAACCTACAGAGTTTCTGGCACAATTTCTGCAAATTGCCGATACAGTACATGATAAGGAAGTAGATCAGGATATCTACAGATTATTACTGTTTCCATTTGCTGTAAAAGATCAAGCTAAGAGGTGGTTAAATAACCAGCCTAAGAGCAGCATAAAAACATGGAAACAGCTGTCAGAAAAATTCCTGAATCACTATTTCCCTCCCAAACGGATGACACAGCTAAGGCTAAGCATCCAAGGCTTCAACCAAGGAGATAATGAATCTCTTTATGATGCCTGGGAGAGATACAGAGAGATGCTAAGAAAATGTCCCTCTGAAATGTTTTCAGAATGGGTGCAATTAGACATCTTCTACTATGGGCTTACAGAAAAAGCTCAGATTTCTCTAGACCACTCAGCTGGTGGATCTATACACATGAGAAAAACAATTGAAGAAGCTCAAGAGCTTATTGATACAGTTGCCAGAAATCAGCATCTGTACCTAAGCAGTGAATCCTCTATGAAAGAAGAAGCTAAAACAGCAACTGCAGAACTCAGTCCAGTGGATCAGGCTAATGAATTCAATCAGCAATTAGATTTTCTAACTCAACAGCTAGCCGAATTCAAGGAAATATTACAGGAAACAAGAATGGCTAACAGGAACATGGAAGTACAATTAAAGCAGACAGAAAAGCAACTGTCAAAACAAATAACAGAAGAATGCCAAGCAGTTCAATTAAGAAGTGGGAAAACATTAAATACCTCACTTCAAAGCAGCAGGAAACCAAGAAATGAACAAGAGGATACTCAAAATCCCTCTGAGGACAATCAGAGCCCAGAAAGGAACAAAGCTGGCGCTGAACGCCCAGACCATGCTCATTCCTGGCATTTAACGCCAGAAACAAGCATGGATCCGGCGTTGAACGCCCAAAGGGAGCATGGTTCTGGCGTTCAAACGCCAGTAACAAACAAGGAAGTGGCGTCTAATGCCACTCCAGCTCCCACCACTAGCATTCAAATGCCAGTAGGGAATCAGTCACATACAAGTGCTGACCTTTCTAAAAAGGCTTCCCAACCCACTTCTGTAGGTAATAAACCTGCAGCAACTAAGGTTGAGGAATACAAAGCCAAAATGCCTTATCCTCAAAAACTCCGCCAAGCGGAACAGGATAAGCAATTCGCCCGCTTTGCAGACTATCTCAGGACTCTTGAAATAAAGATTCCGTTTGCAGAAGAACTTGAGCAAATACCCTCTTATGCTAAGTTCATGAAGGAGATCTTGAGTCATAAGAAGGATTGGAGGGAAACTGAAAAAGTTTACCTCACTGAAGAATGCAGTGCAGTCATTTTGAAAAGCTTACCTGAGAAGCTTAAAGATCCTGGGAGCTTTATGATACCATGCACATTAGAGGGCACTTGCACCAAGCAAGCTTTATGTGATCTTGGAGCAAGTATCAACCTAATACATGCATCTACTATCAGAAAGCTTGGTTTAACTGAAGAGATCAAACCAACCAGGATATGTCTTCAACTTGCTGATGGCTCCATTAAATACCCATCAGGCGTGATTGAGGACATGATTGTCAAGGTTGGGCCATTTGCCTTTCCTACTGACTTTGTGGTGCTGGAAATGGAGGAGCACAAGAGTGCAACTCTCATTCTAGGAAGACCTTTCCTAGCAACTGGCCGAACCCTCATTGATGTCCAAAAAGGAGAAGTAACCTTGAGAGTCAATGAGGAGGAGTTCAAGTTGAATGTTGTCAAAGCAATGCAACATCCAGACACCCAAAATGACTGCATGAGTGTTGATATTATTGACTCTCTGGTAAAAGAGGTCAATATGGCTGAGAGTCTCGAATCAGAGCTAGAGGACATCTTTAAAGACGTCCAGCCTGATCTGGAGGAGTCAGAGAAAATAGTGGAACCTCTGAAAATCCCTCAGGAAGAGGAGAAACCTCCTAAACCCGAGTTCAAACCATTACCACCTTCCCTAAAATATGCATTTCTGGGAGAAGGTGAAACCTTTCCTGTAATTATAAGCTCTACCTTAGAGCCACAGGAAGAGGAAGCACTAATTCAAGTGCTAAGGACGCACAAGACAGCTCTTGGGTGGTCCATTAGTGATCTTAAGGGCATTAGCCCAGCCAGATGCATGCACAAAATCTTGCTGGAGGATGATGCCAAGCCAGTGGTTCAACCACAAAGGCGGCTGAATCCAGCTATGAAAGAAGTGGTGCAGAAAGAGGTCACTAAATTACTAGAGGCTGGGATTATTTATCCTATTTCTGACAGCCCCTGGGTGAGCCCTGTCCAAGTTGTCCCTAAGAAGGGTGGCATGACAGTAATTCATAATGAAAAAAATGAACTGGTTCCGACAAGAACAGTTACAGGATGGCGTATGTGTATTGATTATAGAAGGCTCAATACAGCCACCAGAAAGGATCATTTTCCTTTACCATTCATAGACCAAATGCTAGAAAGACTAGCAGGTCATGAATACTACTGCTTCCTGGATGGATATTCAGGCTATAATCAAATTGCAGTAGATCCCCAGGATCAGGAGAAAACGGCATTCACCTGCCCATCCGGAGTATTTGCATACAGAAGGATGCCATTTGGCCTGTGCAATGCACCTGCAACTTTTCAGAGGTGCATGCTCTCAATTTTCTCTGATATGGTGGAAAAATTCCTGGAAGTCTTCATGGATGACTTTTCAGTATTTGGAGACTCATTCAGCTCCTGCCTTAACCACTTAGCACTTGTTCTGAAAAGATGCCAAGAGACTAACCTGGTTTTAAACTGGGAAAAGTGTCACTTTATGGTGACTGAAGGAATTGTCCTTGGGCACAAAATCTCGAACAAGAGGATAGAGGTGGACCAAGCTAAAGTAGAGGTAATTGAAAAATTACCACCACCTGCCAATGTTAAGGCAATCAGAAGCTTTCTGGGGCATGCAGGATTCTATAGGAGGTTTATAAAGGATTTTTCAAAAATCGCCAAACCTCTGAGCAACCTGCTAGCTGCTGACACGCCATTTATCTTTGATAAAGAGTGTCTGTAGGCATTTGAGACTCTGAAAGCTAAATTGGTTACAGCACCAATCATCTCTGCACCAGACTGGACATTACCATTTGAATTGATGTGTGATGCCAGTGACCATGCCATTGGTGCAGTATTGGGACAAAGGCATGACAAGCTTCTGCACGTCATTTACTATGCCAGCCGTGTTCTAAATGATGCACAGAAGAATTACACAACCACAGAAAAAGAGCTACTTGCAGTGGTTTACGCCATTGACAAATTCAGATCCTATTTAGTAGGATCAAAAGTGATTGTGTACACTGATCATGCTGCTCTTAAGTATCTACTCACAAAGCAGGATTCAAAACCCAGACTCATCAGATGGGTGTTGCTTCTGCAAGAGTTTGATATAGAAATAAGAGACAGAAAAGGGACAGAGAATCAAGTAGCAGATCACCTGTCCCGAATTGAACCAGTGGAAGGGGCGTCCCTCCCTCTCACTGAGATCTCTGAAACTTTTCCGGATGAGCAACTCTTTGCCATCTAGGAAGTGCCATGGTTTGCAGACATTGCAAACTACAAGGCAGTGAGGTTCATACCCAAGGAGTACAGTAGGGTGCAGTCAAAGAAATTAATCACAGATGCAAAGTACTATCTTTGGGATGAACCATATCTCTTCAAGAGATGCGCAGACGGAGTAATCCGTAGATGTGTGCCTAAGGAAGAAGCACAAAAGATTTTATGGCACTACCATGGATCACAGTATGGAGGACATTTTGGAAGTGAGCGGACAGCCACAAGAGTCCTCCAAAGTGGCTTCTACTGGCCTACTCTCTATAAAGATTCCCGAGCATTTGTGCTTAATTGTGACAGCTGCCAAAGATCTGGCAATCTACCTCACAGTTATGCCATGCCTCAACAAGGGATCTTGGAGATTGAGTTGTTTGATGTATGGGGCATTGACTTCATGGGACCTTTCCCACCATCATACTCAAACACTTATATTCTGGTGGCAGTGGATTATGTATCCAAATGGGTGGAGGCTATTGCAACACCCACTAATGACACTAAAACAGTGTTAAAATTCCTCCAGAAACATATTTTCAGCAGATTCGGTATCCCTAGAGTATTAATCAGTGATGGGGGCACTCATTTCTGCAATAAACAGCTTTACTCTGCTCTGGTACGTTATGGAGTTAACCACAGGGTAGCCACCCCATATCACCCATAAACTAATGGGCAAGCTGAAGTCTCAAATAGAGAACTTAAAAGAATCCTGGAACGAACTGTAATTAATCGCAGAAAGGATTGGGCAAGAAGCTTGGATGATGCTCTGTGGGCATACAGAACAGCATTCAAGACCCCCATAGGGACCTCTCCATACCAGCTTGTGTATGGAAAGGCGTGCCACTTGCCAGTGGAACTGGAACACAAGGCCTACTGGGCAACCAGATTCCTGAACCTTGATGCCAAGTTAGCTGGAGAAAGACGATTGCTCCAGTTAAATGAGCTAGAGGAATTTAGACTCAATGCTTTCGAGAATGCAAAAATGTACAAAGAGAAAGCAAAAAGGTGGCATGATAAGAAATTATCATCCAGAGTCTTTGAGCCAGGACAGAAAGTTCTGCTATTTAATTCTAGGCTCAAATTATTCCCTGGGAAATTGAAATCCCGGTGGAGAGGTCCATATGTCATTACAAGTGTATCACCATATGGATACGTAGAGCTTCAGGATAATGACTCCAACAAAAAGTTCATTGTTAATGGGCAGAGAGTTAAACACTATCTTGAAGATAATTTCGAGCAAGAATGCTCAAGACTGAGACTTCATTGAAGATCAGTGACAGTCCAGCTAATGACATTAAAGAAGCGCTTGCTGGGAGGCAACCCAGCCATTTACAGAGTTTAATTACTAATTAAATAAATTTTCTTTTCTTTACAGGTTTGAGTCCAAGTATCTTCAAAGGTGAAATAGCAATTGGTTGAAGTCACAAAGTTACAGGGAATTTTGGAAGCTCACTGGCGTGAAAAAAAGCCAGTAAGAAATACTTTGGGCATTAAACGCCCAAAAGAAGCACCCACTGGGCGTTTAACGCCAGTAAGGGTAGCCATCTGGGCGTTAAAAGCCAGAAAGGAGCATCTTCTGGGCGTTAAACGCCAGAAAGATGCACCTTCTGGGCGTTTAACGCCAGTCTGCTAGCATCTTGGGCGTTCAGAAAAACGCCCAGTGACGAAGGACTTTCTGGCGTTCAACGCCAGAAAGAAGCACCAGATGGGCGTTGAACGCCCAGAACATGCACCTTGTGGGCGTTAAACGCCCAAAACATGCATCATGTGGGCGTTCAACGCCAGGATGATGGGAGGAGGTACAATTCGTTTTTCTTCATAATCTTTCTAATTTTTTATGTTTCAATTCATGATTTCTGGCATAAACATATTTTAAATTATCATCCCTCAATCCAAATTAGTGTTCTAAAAATCCTAATTTCTAAAATCCATTTTTTCAAAAATATCAAATGTATCTTAATTTATAAAAACAACTGGTTTTCTAATCCAATCCAAATCTTTTAAAATTTGTTTTCAAAACTCAATTTTCTTTTTAAAATCTTTTTCAAAATTAAAAATTTCAGATTTATCTTTTCAAATTATTATTCATATCTTTCTCTTTTAAAATTATATCTTTTTCTTATCATATCTTTTAAAATCATATCTTCTATCTTATCTCTTTCTTATTTTTCGAAAATTTCCCACCCCCCTCCCTATATATTATATTCGGCGCCCTCCTCATCACCACCATTCCACAAGTGTTCTCCTTCTATCCCTCTTCTTTCTTCTCTTTTGCTTGAGGACAAGCAAAGCTCTAAGTTTGGTGTGTTTTACCCGTGATCACAAAAACTATTGTGTCTCTTGATCATGGCTCCTAAAGGGAAACAACCCAACCCAAGAGGTAAGAAAGAAAGCACTCCAAAGCCACTTTGGAATCAAGGGAAGTTCTTAACTAAAGAACATTCAGACCATTACTACAAGATAATGTGTCACAGATCAGTGATCCCGGAAGTCAGATTTGATCTGAAAGAAGATGAATATCCGGAGATCCAAGAGCAGATTCGAAATAGGAATTGGGAAATTCTGGCCAATCCTGAAACGAAAGTGGGAAGGAACATGGTTCAGGAATTCTATGCTAATCTATGGCAGACAGAAAGGCAAAGAATCATTGGAGCTGCTCTCTTTGACCATAAGACCGTAGTCAGAGGAAAGATCATTCATACCAATGCTGACAAGATCAGGGAGATATTCAAGATTCCTCAACTGAAGGATGACCCAGACTCCTTTAATAGGAGAATGATGAGGGTCAATAAAGGATTGGACAAGATTCTGGAGGATATATGCATCCCTGGAGCCAAGTGGACTACCAGTACAACTGGCATCCCAGTTCAACTCAAAAGAGAAGATCTAAAACCAGTAGCCAGAGGCTGGCTGGATTTTATTAGTCGTTCCATATTGCCCACCAGCAACCATTCTGAAGTTACCATCAAAAGAGCTGTCATGATTCACTGCATCATGTTGGGAAAAGAAGTAGAAGTCCATCAGCTGATCTCATGTGAGCTATACAAAATAGCAAACAGGAATTCTAAGGACGCCAGATTGGCTTACCCAAGCTTAATTTCTATGCTTTGCAAAGATGCTGGAATAAAGATGGGAATAACTGAATATATCCTAATTGAAAAGCCCATTACTGGAATATCAATGGTCAGACAACAGCAACAAGATGATTCAATCAAGAAGAGAGCACCAGAAGCTCTCCCAGAACTGCCCCAATTCGAATACTGGGAACATCTTGAGGCTTCTATTTCTAGATTGCAAGAAGCTATGGATCAAATAAAGGAAGAACAGAATAATCAAAGTAGCATGATTTGCAAACTGCTCAAGGAACAGGAGGAGCAAGGGCGTGATCTAAGGGAGCTGAAGCGCCAAAAATTAATCCTTGAACCACACTCCACAGATCAGAGGAACATCTAATCCTCAAAACAACAGGTTGCTGAGTTCCAATTTTTCTGCTTTAACTTAGTGATAGTATTATTATAGAAATTTACCTTAGGAGATATTTAGTAGTAATTAGTATGTCTATTTTGATTTTATTTCCAATTAAGCTATAATTTATTTTTCTCATTATCATCAGGCATGAATAAAGTAGTAGATTTTTTTTAGAATAAAGAAGTAATCTATATTTTTCGAGTTCTTAATAATAAAAATTATAATTAATTACATGTGGTGGCAATACTTTCTGTTTTCTGAATGAATGCTTGAACAGTGCATAAATTGTACTTTGAATTTGATGAATATTGGCTCCTGAAAGGATGAGGAACACGAAAAATATTATTGATGATCTGAAAACTCATGAAATTGATTCTTGAAGCAAGAAAAAGCAGTTCAAAAAAAAAAAAAAGCCATGAGCACTAGCCAAGAATAAAAAAGGGATCCAAGGCTTTGAGCATCAATGGATAGGAGGGCCCAAGGAAATAAAATCCAGGCCTAAGCGGCTAAACCAAGCTGTCCCTAACCATATGCTTGTGGCATGCAGGTCCAAGTTACAAACTTGAGACTGAGTGGTTAAAGTCGTGATCCAAAGCAAAAGAGTGTGCTTAAGAGCTCTGGACACCACTAACTGGGGACTTTAGCAAAGCTAAGTCACAATCTGAAAAGGTTCACCCAGTTATGTGTCTGTGGCATTTATGTATCTGGTGGTAATACTGGAAAACAAAGTGCTTAGGGCCACAGCCAAGACTCATAAAATAACTGTGTTCAAGAATCAACATACTACACTAGGAGAGTCAATAATACTATCTAAATTCTGAGTTCCTAAGGATGCCAATTATTCTGAAAATTTAAAGATACAGGGGGATGCCAAAACTGTTCAGAAACAAAAAGCTACAAAGCCCCGCTCATCTAATAAGAATATGAGCTTCATTTAAAACTCTAAAATATTATTACTTCTTAATTTCTGCTAAAGCCTATTTTATTTATCTAGTTGCTTGAGGACAAGCAACAGTTTAAGTTTGGTGTTGTGATGAGCGGATATTTTATACGCTTTTTGGGGGTAATTTCATGTAGATTTTAGTATGTTTTAATTAGTTTTTAGTTAAATATTATTAGTTTTTAGGCAAAAATCATATTTCTGGACTTTACTATGAGTGTGTGTATTTTTCTGTGATTTCAGGTATTTTCTGGCTGAAATTGAGGAAGCTGAGCAAAAATCTGACTTAGGCTGAAAAAGGACTGCTGATGCTGTTGGATCCTGACCTCCCTGCACTCGAAATGGATTTTCTGGAGCTACAGAACTCCAAATGGCGCGCTCTCAACGGCGTTGGAAAGTAGACATCCAGGGCTTTCTAGCAATATATAATAGTCCATGCTTTATTCGAAGATTGACGACGTAACTTGGCGTTAAACGCCAAGTTCATGCTGCTGTCTGGAGTTAAACGCCAGAAAAACGTCATGATCCGGAGTTGAACGCCCAAAACACGTCATAACCTGGAGTTTAACGCCAAGAAAAGCCTCTACTCGTGGATAGCTTTAATCTCAGCCCCAGCACACACCAAGTGGGCCCCAGAAGTGGATTTCTGCACCAATTATCTTAGCTTATTCATTTTCTGTAAACCTAGGTTACTAGTTTACTATTTAAACAACTTTTACAGACATTTCTTGTACCTCATGACATTTTCAGATCTGAATTACATACTTTGTGATGGCATGAGTCTCTAAACTCCATTGTTGGGGGTGAGGAGCTCTGCAGCGTCTCGATGATTTAATACAATTCCTTTGTTTTCCATTCAAACACGCTTGTTCTTATCTAAGATGTTTATTCGCGCTTAATAGTGAAGAAGGTGATGATCCGTGACACTCATCACCTTCCTCAATCCATGAACGTGTGCCTGACAACCACCTCCGTTCTACATCAGACTGAATGAATATCTCTTAGATTCCTTAATCAGAATCTTCGTGGTATAAGCCGGATTGATGGCGGCATTCATGAGAATCCGGAAAGTCTAAGCCTTGTCTGTGGTATTCCGAGTAGGATTCCGGGATTGAATGACTGTGACGTGCTTCAAACTCCTGAAGGCTGGGCGTTAGTGACAGACGCAAAAGAATCAATGGATTCTATTCCAACCTGATTGAGAACCGACAGATGATTAGCCGTGCTGTGACAGAGCATAGGAACGTTTTCACTGAGAGGATGGGAAGTAGCCACTGACAACGGTGACACCCTACATAGAGCTTGCCATGAAAGGAATCTTGCGTGTGGGAGGAGGATTTCAAGGAAGAGTTGAAGTCAAAGGACAAAGCATCTCCAAAACTCCAACATATTCCCCAGTACTGCAAAACAAGTAACTCTATTGTTCAAGTTTATTTTTACAATCAAATCTAGTAATTTCACTCTTAATCCTATTGGCCTCCTGACTAAGATTAATAAAATAAACATTGATTGCTTCAAGCCAATAATCTCCGTGGGATCGACCCTTACTCACGTAAGGTATTACTTGGACGACCCAGTGCACTTGCTGGTTAGTTGTGCGAATCACAAATTCGTGCACCAATGAGTTTGTGTGTTTTTCTGTGATTTTAGGTATTTTCTGGCTGAAATTGAGGGACCTGAGCAAAAATCTGATTCAGAGGCTGAAAAGGACTGCAGATGCTGTTGGATTCTGACCTCCCTGCACTCGAAGTGGATTTCTGGAGCTACAGAAGCCCAATTGGGGCACTCTCAATTGCGTTGGAAAGTAGATATCCTGGGCTTTCCAGCAATGTATAATAGTCCATACTTTGCCTGAGATTTGATGGCCCAAACCGGCGCTTTAAATAAGCTCAAAACTGCCCGGCGTTAAACGCCGGAACTGGCACAAGAATGGGAGTTAAACACCCAAACTGACATAAAGCTGGTGTTTAACTCCAAGAAAAGTCTCTACACGAAAATTCTTCAATGCTCAGCCTAAGCACACACCAAGTGGGCCCGGAAGTGGATTTTTATGTCATTTACTCATTTCTGTAAACCCTAGGCTAATAGTTCTCTACAAATAGGACCTTTTGCTATTGTATTTTCATCTTTGGATATTTGATCATCTTTAGATCTTTGAATCCTTTGATCACATTTATGGGGCTAGCCTCATGGCCATGCCTAGACCTTATTCTTATGTATTTTCAATGGTGGAGTTTGTACACACCATAGATTAAGGTGTGGAACTCTGCTGTACCTCGAGTATTAATGCAATTACTATTGTTCTTCTATTCAATTCAGCTTATTCTTGTTCTAAGATATCACTTGTTCTTCAACTTGATGAATGTGATGATCCGTGACACTCATCACCATTCTCACCTATGAACGTGTGCCTAACAACTACCTCCGTTCTACCTTAGATTGAGTGGATATCTCTTGGATCCCTTAATCGGAATCTTCGTGGTATAAGCTAGAATTGGTGGCGGCATTCAAGAGAATCCGGAAGATCTAAACCTTGTCTGTGGTATTCTGAGTAGGATTCAATGATTGAATGACTGTGACGAGCTTCAAACTCGCGATTGTGGGGCGTTAGTGGCAGACGCAAAAGAATCACTGGATTCTATTCCGACATGATCGAGAACCGACAGCTGAATAGCCGTGCTGTGACAGAGCGCGTTGAACATTTTCACTAAGAAGACGGGACTATAGCCATTGACAACAGTGATGCCCAACATATAACTTGCCATGGAAAGGAGTCAGAAGGATTGGATGAAGACAGTAGGAAAGCAGAGATACGGAAGGGACAAAGCATTTCCATACGCTTATCTGAAATTCTCACCAATGAATTACATAAGTATCTCTATCCTTATTTTATATTCTATGTTATTCTCCATAACCATTTGAGTCTGCCTGACTGAGATTTACAAGGTGACCATAGCTTCCTTCATACCAACAATCTCCGTGGGATCGACCCTTACTCGCGTAAGGTTTATTACTTGGACGTCCCAGTGCACTTGCTGGTTAGTTGTGCGAAGTTGTGATAAAGAGTTGAGATTGCAATTGAGCGTATCATGTTGATGGCGCCATTGATGATCACAATTTCGTGCACTAGTCTTCCTCATTGGGATTCACATCCTCTCCTTCCTCCCTAGGTTCCCCCATTTTGATTATGTCAATGGCCTTGCACTCACATTTTGGATTCTCTTTAGTATTGCTTGGGAGAGTACTAGGAGGAGTTTCAGTCACTTTCTTACTCAGCTAGCCCACTTGTGCCTCCAAATTTCTGAAGGAGGACCTTGTCTCACTCATGAAACTTAAAGTGGTCTTAGACAGATCAGAGACAAAATTTGCTAAGTTAGAGGTACTCTGCTGAGAATTTTCTGTCTGTTGCTGAGAAGATGATGGATAAGGCTTGATATTGCTGAGCCTATTTCTTCCACCATTATTAAAGCCTTGTTGGGGCTTTTGTTGATCCTTCCATGAGAAATTTGGATGATTTCTCCATGATGAATTATAGGTGTTTCCATAAGGTTCACCATGTAATTTACCTCTGCCATTGCAGGATTCTCAGGATCATAAGCTTCTACTTCAGAAGATGCCTCTTTAGTACTGTTGGATGCATTTTGCCATCCATTCAGACTTTGAGAAATCATGTTGACTTGCTGAGTCAACATTTTGTTCTGAGCCAATATGGTATTCAGAGCATCAATTTCAAGAACTCCCTTCCTTTGAGGCGTCCCATTATTCACGGAATTCCTCTCAGATGTGTACATGAACTGGTTATTTGCAACCATGTCAATAAGTTCTTGAGCTTCTGCAGGCGTTTTCTTTAAGTGAATGAATCCACCTGCAAAATGGTCCAATGACATCTTAGAGAACTCAGATAGACCATAATAGAATATATCTATCATGGTCCATTCTGAAAACATGTCAGAAGGACATCTTTTGGTCATCTGCTTGTATCTTTCCCAAGCTTCATAGAGGGATTCACCATCTTTTTGTTTGAAGGTCTGAACATCCACTCTAAGCTTGCTCAGCTTTTGAGGAGGAAAGAACTTATCCAAGAAGGCCGTGACCAGCTTATCCCAGGAGTCCAGGCTATCTTTAGGTTGAGAGTCCAACCATGTTCTAGCTCTGGCTCTTACAGCAAAAGGGAAAAGCATGAGCCTGTAGACTTCAGGATCTACTCCATTAGTCTTAACAGTCTCACAGATCTGCAAAAACTCAGTCAAGAACTGGTAGGGATCTTCTGATGGAAGTCCATGAAACTTGCAGTTCTGTTGCATTAGAGCAACTAATTGAGGTTTCAGCTCAAAATTGTTTGCTCCAATGGCAGGAATTGAGATGTTTCATCCATCAAACTTGCACGTAGGTTCAGTATAATCACCAAGCATCCTTCTTGCATTATTTTTGTTGGGTTCGGCTGCCATCTCCTTTTCTTGTTCGAAAATTTCAGCAAGGTTGTCTCTGGATTGTTGTAATTTAGCATCTCTTAGTTTTCTCTTCAGAGTCCTTTTAGGTTCTGGATCAGCTTCAACAAGAATGCCTTTTTCCTTGTTCCTGCTTGACGAATGAATTTTTGCCGGTATAGAAATTATCAAGTGATCAATCGTAGTATAGTCTAAACCGACGCAAAATCCATCATCAAACAAATCTACAATCTATAATCGAGAGTATTAGTCCCGAGTCGTTCTTCCCTAGGAATGCTACAAAGATGCATGTATTGGTTAAGTGTTCTTTTTGTGGCTTGAAGAGTGTGGCATAAAAGTGTGAATAACAGAAAACAACAATCAATCAATATTAAAAGCCTTGGCCAAGGTTGAACATTGGAAGTCCCATCACTATAGCTTCCTTCAATTGTGATAACAAAGGAGTGTTGCTTCACTTAGTTAACCCCTAATTATAGAGGAAAGTCAAGTAAAAGTAATTAACTCAAGTCACAAGTCCTAGTCTTACCCTAGGGAAGTCTAGCTTTAGTGCACTCTAAGTCAATTAGCAATCCTCAATTCTTAATCAACAATTGACATCCATTATTCAAGTGTCTCCAATGACTCAACCACTAGGCCAAGTGAGGGAATGCTACTCCATATCTAAAGTTGGCATTTTCTCAAACACTTGGAGAGCAAGAATGAAAGACATAGTAAAATTGAGAAGAGATTTAGAATCAAAGCAATTCAACACAAGAGATTAACAACAATCAACAATGAACAACAATGAAAATGAGATCTTCAATGAATCAATAGAATCCAAAACAACAAAGTTAAACCTAAGATCTACAAGAATTGAACAATTACAAACACTAATTGAGATTAGAGATGAGGATCTACAACATGAACAAAGTAAATTGAGAGTGGCAATAGATCTCATCAAAGAATGGTTGAGAATTGAGAAAATGAAGATGAATCCTAGAGAGAAGTTGGAGTTTCTCTCTCTACAAATGTAACTAACTAAAAACTAGCTATCTAATGATCTAAAATTAGTCTATGAGTGTGAATGTGTGTCAATCCCCTTCAATCCTTGGCTCTTATATGCATTTTGGCGCCAAAGTTGGTTGCTGAAACCTTCCCAAAATCGCCAGGCACGTGCTGCATTAAAGGAATCACGTGCGGACTACGACGCGTGCGCGCACGGTACGCGTGCGCGTCCCTGGCTAATTCTGCGATGTGCGCGCAAGCGCCTTGTGCGCGTACGCGTGCATGGCTGACTTTGCTTCTTTGACTTTTTATGCTTCTCTCCACTTGCATGCTTCCTTCCCTACTTCCTTTGATCCATGCCTAGCCTACTCCAATCCTGGAATTACTAGCAAACATATCAAGGCATCTTATGGAATCAAAGGGAAACTAGAATTCATCAAAATAAGGCTTAAAAAGCATGTTTTTACACTTAAGCACAAATAAGGGAGAGATAACAAAACCATGCTAATTCCTAGGCTAAATGTGACAAAAGGTTATCAAATTACTCTAATTTCAATACAAAACAAACTGTCAAATTGGGGTTTGTCAACCTCCCCACACTTAAGCCTTAGCATGTCCTCATGCTAAAATAAGAAGGAACTAAGGGTTATGACATTGAATGCAACTAAACTACATGAATCCTATCTAAAGGCAGCTATCTAAAGCAATTGGAAGTGCTTAGTTCAAACAAATCAATTCCCAAGAGACATGCGTAAGCACAAGAGCTAGGCATATAGGAACTAAGTCCAAACCACAATTGTATTGAATTATCAAAAGGGGTTCAACTTGCAAGAATATAGATAATATGGGTGAATACATGTGATTGAACTTTTGAACCCTCACCGGATGTGTATCCGCTCTATTCACTCAAGTGTTTAAGGGTTAATTCACTCAATTCTCTTCTAATCATGTTTTCCAAAATTTGATTTTCCTTCTAACAATCAACACTTATTCAATGCATGCATACATTCATCATGAGGTCTTTCATTTAGGTTGTAATGGGGTTAGGGTCAAGGTAGGATCATTTATGGTTAAGTGGACTAGGATTGAATCTTTGATTAACATAGACTTTCCCACCTAACTATATAATGACCTATACAAGTTCAAACTACTCTAACTACCCATTCTTCACTTTTTCTTACATACTCATGCATTCTTATTGGATTCATAACACCTATGCATTGATTCCTTTTTATTGACTTCAATTTGGGGCATTTTGTCCCCTCTTTACTATATATTTTTTTCTTTTTCATCATCATATATTTTTTTCTCTTTTTTTTTTCTTTTCATTCATTTTTTTTTTTTCTTTATATACTTTTTTTTTCTTCTTTCAAACTACATACAAGAACATCAATGCATAAGGTCTTTACATTTAATCAATACATGAATATGTACCCAATTCCTAAACATGAAAGTGTACTACCCCTTTTATCCTATCCAATGTTCCCAAGCCTCACCAACTTGAATAATAAACACTCTCACTAGCCTAGGCTAATCAAAGATCCAAACAAGGACTTTTCATTGGTTTTCCGCCTTGGGCTTGTAATGAGCTAAATTGAGAATAAGTTGGCTAAGCATAGGCTCAAAATTGGCTAACAATGGAGAGTAAAAGGTTGGCTATTTGGGTAAGTGGCTAATGAAGTGATGGCCTCAATCATATAAATGCGCAAACACAAGAAATAAATGGATATATAGAATCAAGCAAATCAAGGATCACAATCATGGAAAGAGAACAATTTCACACAAGAATGGAAAATAAGTGGTTATAAAATGTAACCACATCAATAGGCTTAAGTCTCACAAGCTTGTGTTCTTAGTTCAATACATGCTTCACAAGGTATGAAATTCAAGCAAGTCTCACCAAAAATTTTCTTTCAATCAATTGGGTTAATGCCCTATATTTAAACTTCTTGAAAAATCTCAATGTTTGACTAAGCATTGTTGTGATTGAAAAGTTCAAAAATTTCTTAGTTCACCCTTTCCTTTTTCACTTAAAACCAATATCATATGCAAAAAGGGTGACTAAAAATTTGCAATCCAAAGTACGATTTCTAATCACAACTACAAACTAAAAATAAAGATAAACAAAAATGTATAAAGAAAAATCCAACTAAAAGTACGGAATCCATCATCCAAAATATCTAAAAATATCCAAAAGCATCAAAATATCTAAAATCCAAAATAAGCAATAAAAGTATCCAAAGCAACTAGAAATGCATCAAAATATATACAAAAATGTGCAAAATAGGATAACTAGGCCGAAAAGTTCACCGGTTCCCAAATAATGCTACCGGTGCCCTCCCCACACTTAAAATCAAGCATCGTCCTCGATGCTAAACCGGAGGATCAGTGGGAGGTACAACGATAGGCTCTGGCTCTGGCTGTGGGACCGGCTCCTCCTGAGTCTGTGGCTGCTCTGTAGTGCCAGGGGCATCCTGCTGAACCGGTGCCTCCACATCCTCCTCCTGATGACCCTCCTCATCGGAGGCCGGAGAATCGGGAAGCGGAGGTAGCTCAGCACCCAAAGAAATAAGAGCCTGGTCCATCCGATCTAATCGGCTTCTGACATGGCGTCTCTCGCGCTCTAGGAATCGGAATAGACGCTGGACCAGGAGATAGGTAGGCTCAGGTGCTGCTGGAGGATTTGTAGATAATGAAGGAGCTGCGGCTGTAGAGGATGATGGGGCAGCTGTAGGAGCTGATGGTGAAGGCGTCCCGATGACAGCTCTAGCCCGAGAGCGGCGTCTAGCAGGTGGCCTCTCGTGCACCCAACCACCCCAGGGGATAGTAACCTCCCTGTCATCTGCATCAGGGGGTGGTGGTCCATCATCTGACCACGGGACATCAGCTAGGGCCGCCATACTCGTGACCAATGTAGGAAATGGAAGTAGGCCACGAATATGCGCCCGCCACATGCACTGTCTGATAAGTCTAGGGAAAGAGACATCCTTCCCCTCCATAACACACTCGATCAGCAGAAGCATCTCCATGGGGATCTCAGAAAAGTGGGTGGTAGGCAGGATGTAGTGGGCGAAGATCATCTGCCAAGTCCTAGCCTCCCTAGTCAAATGAGTAAACAACATCCCCTTAGGCTTGGTGTTGCCCGCATCCATAACCCATGTAGCGTTCGGTATCCCAATCACGCGCCGAAGCGTCTCATAATCAAAAGTCATGGTATGGATGGCTATCTCAGCCTGCTGATGGGCACACATGTCATCCGGAATATGTCGACACTGTAATGCCTCCCCAATGGCGGTCTCAGTGATCATGATCTCCCTACCCCGCACCTGAACCGAATCCAATGTTGGACGGAAGAAGTTGCAATAGAATTCCTTCACCCACGATATATTGATATCACCCAACTCTCGGTCAACAAAGTCAATACCTAACTCGAGGATCCGACCGGTAATGGACCGTCTCACATCATTAGGTAGGTGCAACTTCTTCTCAGTATTCAACTTAATTGTCCGATATCTAGAAAACCGAAGCTCACAGTAGAGATTGGGGAATTTTTCTGGATTGGTAGAAGGCAACTGCTGATTTTCTTTTTCCTCATCATTCAATGGATTCTTGGCATAATGTTTGTAGATGGAAGGAATGGAGGGGGTAGAGTGTTTTCTCTTCTTAGAGGTAGTGGCTATGGCTTTGCCTTTATCCGACATCCTGAAAAATGTGATAGAATATATAAAACATTTAGCATGTAACAAAGAAGGCATGTTCAGGATACAATGAACAAAGAACAGTCATGATGTTGCAATGAATATGCAAAAGTGAACAAGTAAACTAAAAAAAATGCAAGCTTCATTAAAGTCAACAACTCATGTTCAAAAGGCAATAATATCATCATATAATTGAAAGAATTGTTAAAGATGGTTAAAGGTGAGTGGAAGTTAGATGGTTAAAGAAATTAGTAAGTTAGAAAAGTAGGTTAGTGATATGATGATATATAGACTCAATTGAACGAGAAGTTGCAGTTCATGTTCACAATGATTGTGCAAATCCGGGAAGTCAAAAGGAAATGGAAATTTGCCCAAAACTGAAATAAAGATCAAAATGAAACTAATTTCCTTGAAAATTGGGCAGCATTTCGGCTTAAAATTGGACGTTCCCGGATAGCAAAATAGCACAATTAGCACAGAAAATAACATCAATCACGCACAGCAGCAAACAGATATTATGTAGCAACACAGATCGCATGAAATAACAACCCAAAACCAACATACAGTACCTAAGGAAGCAAACAGCAAATATGCACATACGGAGCAATTATCAGGCCTAGAATCCTCTATCCAGCCCTAGCTACCTAACCGCAATTATATCTATCTAACCTAACATACAAAATTTGAATTTAAACTAACTAACATGCAATTATAGTAATTGACATAAACGAATAGTAAAAAGGGAAAAAACAGAAAAAGATATAACAGAAATGGAGCAGGAACCTGGGAGCTGGGAGGAGCTGAGAAGGGAAAGGGGGACTAGGATAGGGCAGGGGCAGCAGAGACAGAAACTGGCACCGCCGTGAACGGTGGCGGTGGAGACGGCCGGCGCAGTGGTTTGGCCGGAGGAATGAGAAACTGAGGGGAGGAGGGACGGTGATGATGTGGGAGACTAAAAGAGAGGGAAGGGGTCGCCGAAGGTACTGCCGGCAGCGATTGTGGAATGGCGGCGGTGGTGGCTGCCGGCGCTGTGAAGGTGAGAGACGGAGGCGGAGAGAGAGTGAGTGGAGGAGAGAGAGAAGATGAGGTGAGTGAAGAAAGGAGAGAGAGAAGGTTGATGGTGAACAATGGCGGCCGCGGCGGTGGTTGACAGCGGTTACAGGGGTGGTATAGACGGAAGGAAGAAGAAGGGAAAAATGGGGAGGGAGGAGAAGTGCGCTGCGGCGCAACGCTCTTCGCGTCTTAGGGTATCCCATTTTTTGAATCGACGCGCGCGCGCGCCTTGCGCGTTCGCGTCCCTTGAGAAAACTTGGGACCTACGCGTGCGCGTCCAGCGCGCCTAAGCATGGATGAGTCAAACCAGGGAAGGACGCGTGCGCGTATAGTGCGCGCACGCGTGCATGGAGTTGGGCTAGGGGCTTAGAGTTGGCCCAACTCAGGCCTAACTCTCTGGGGAATGGCCTGGAAGTCGCGCTACCAGACCGGCGCGCACGCGGCATGTACGCGTCCGCGCGCATTGAGGAAAATGGAGAATCATGCGCGAGCGTGAAGTGCGCTCTAGCGTGGTATGGCAGATTAGGTAAAGGCGCGTGCGCGTACAGTGCGCGCACGCGTACATGAGATTGGGCCTGAAGCTTAGAGTGGGCTTGAGGCACGCCCAACTCTCGAGTTAAAAGCCTAGATTGGTGGCAGCACGTAAGGACGCGCGCGCAGCAAGTGCGCGTCCGCGTACATTGACGAATTGCGATATGGCGCGCAGCGCGATGCCTGCGCTCACGTCTTATCCGTTATTGACATACAGGCGCGCGCGCGGCAGGTGCGCGTCCGCACAGATCGAGTTGGGCTCAGGGCATAATGTTTGCCCAAAAGAGGCCCAACTCTCGGGTATGTGGGCGATGTTGCATCCGCACAGGGACGCGTGCGCGTACAGTGTGCGCACGCGTCCACCCTCCTCTTTTTTTTTTTAACAAGAAAATGCCTAAAAGCTCTAAATTGCCCAAAGACTCCCCATGGTGCCTACAACTCCTTATTTAGTCAAAACCACACATTTTCTAAAATGCAAGTTGGTTTTGAGATTTATTCTGTTTCTACTAAGCACAACATACATGTTAATATGCTAGCAACTAATGTACACAAACAAGCTAATTATGAAATGAAAAACTACCTACAATGGTAACTCAAATCATTTATTAAACAAAATTAGAAGGGAGTGGAAAGAGTTTACCATGGTGGGGTGTCTCCCACCTAGCACTTTTAGTTAAAGTCCTTAAGTTGGACATTTGGTGGAGTCCTTGCTATGGTGGCTTATGCTTAAACTCTTCTTCGAATCCCCACCAGTGTTTGCTCTTCCAATAGCCTCCGGGATCCCAATTTAAACGTACAAGGCCTTCAAGGGGGCCTAAGCAAGTAACAAGGCCCCTAAGTTGATAGTGATCTATGTATGTTCCGGGGTCCCATACTTTGTTTGTCAACCCCTTTTCTTCTTGATCTTCATGCTTCCAATAGGGTGACAAACTTATTGAATTCTCCTTGTAACTCATACTCATCATCTTAATCCCATCGAGTTTGGCTTCACTCGGCTTTTGAAACTCGAAGTTTGATCTTCCGTCCTTTATGCGCCTTGTTTCCCATTGTCCACCAACATCCAATCCGTTCTTACTCTCTAGCCCACAAAGGGTTCTAAGTTGACCGTCCGTTTCTAACAACGCATATTGATATGGGCCAAGAAAATTAAAGGATGAGATGATTACCCACTCAATTTGTGATTGGGATGGCGACTTAGCAAGGAAGATATTCAATGATCTTGACATTGTAGGTTCCACTTCCTTTGGCTCCTCCATGATGATTTCCATCTTTTGATAACTCTTTTTAAATTCTTCTTGTTTGCTAACTTCCTTCAAACCTTTATCATTGATCAAGTTATGTGTTGGAGGTTGCGCACCCTCCTCAACATTGGTTTCACAATCGAAGGGGGAAGCTTCAACAAGATCACCATTGTCACTTGATGTAGAGTTATTTTCGTTGATGGAACTTCCTTCTTGTTCAACCTCCTCTAGGTCTTCTTCCACTTCTTTATCTTCAACAATCTTCATTTCCTCCGCTTGTTGCAATTCCTTGTGCCCAACTTGAGACTCTAAAGTCTCCCTCATACCTCCCTCTTTGGTTGCTTTCTCACAATCATCCGTGAACTCATTTCGCTTGTGATATGAATCCCAAGAATCTATCTTTTGACGGATGGTTGCTTGAAGTCGATCCATTTCTTCCTTGAAACGATCCCTTAATTTTTGTTCCGCTTTACTAACATAAGTAGGATCATATTGCTCTTGGATTAATGGACATTGATATGCTTCCATGGAGGTTTGTGGCGGAGAGGAGAAATCATAATATGGTTGGAAAGAAGATTCATCAAAGCTTTGAGGTGGGAAGTCATTTTGGTTATTGGTAGAGGGTGAAATTATACGGGACGTAAATTCTTGGAGGGTAGAGGTGAAACTAGTGAAGGCGGTTTGGAGCTCTTCTTGCTCTTGAAGAATGATACCAAGTGCATCATCCATGGGGACTTGGGTTGGAGGATAAAAATGTTGGAGTGGTGGTGATTCAAGGATTGCTTGTTCATAATCGTCACAAGGGTATGCATAGGGGGAATATAGATTTGGATCATATGTGGGCACTTGGTGGAAATAAGATGTGGGTTGAGAATGTGGTGCATAGAATGGTGGTGGTTGAGTGGTATAACCATGATAAGAATCATCATATCCATAGGAATGATATGCATCATAGGAAGGATTACCATCATAGTAACTTGAGGGGGAAGGTTGCCATAATGATTGCTCATATGGATATGGCTCCCTTCCTAAGAATTCATCTCTCCCATAATGTGAGCCATCATTCAAGTTTTCATCGCCTACAAAATAGTCATAGTCATATCCAAAACCACAAGGATGAGAATTCATAGTGGCAAAAAAGAACAAAACTAATAGAGATCTAAAACTAATGGAAACCAACAAACAAACAAAAGACAAACATATTCACAATATTCACATATTTACATTAACCAAAGACATGGCACTCATGCGCATTCCCCGGCAACGGCGCCATTTTGACGAATGAATTTTTGCCGGTATAGAAATTATCAAGTGATCAATCGTAGTATAGTCTAAATCGACGCAAAATCCATCATCAAACAAATCTACAATCTATAATCAAGAGTATTAGTCCCGAGTCGTTCTTCCCTAGGAATGCTACAAGGATGCATGTATTGGTTAAGTGTTCTTTTTGTGGCTTGAAGAGTGTGGCATAAAAGTGTGAATAAAAGAAAACAACAATCAATCAATATTAAAAGCCTTGGCCAAGGTTGAACATTGGAAGTCCCATCACTATAGCTTCCTTCAATTGTGATAACAAAGGAGTGTTGCTTCACTTAGTTAACCCCTAATTATAGAGGAAAGTCAAGTAAAAGTAATTAACTCAAGTCACAAGTCCTAGTCTTACCCTAGAGAAGTCTAGCTTTAGTGCACTCTAAGTCAATTAGCAATCCTCAATTCTTAATCAACAATTGACATCCATTATTCAAGTGTCTCCAATGACTCAACCACTAGGCCAAGTGAGGGAATGCTACTCCATATCTAAAGTTGGCATTTTCTCAAACACTTGGAGAGCAAGAATGAAAGACATAGTAAAATTGAGAAGAGATTTAGAATCAAAGCAATTCAACACAAGAGATTAACAACAATCAACAATGAACAACAATGAAAATGAGATCTTCAATGAATCAATAGAATCCAAAACAACAAAGTTAAACCTAAGATCTACAAGAATTGAACAATTACAAACACTAATTGAGATTAGAGATGAGGATCTACAACATGAACAAAGTAAATTGAGAGTGGCAATAGATCTCACCAAAGAATGGTTGAGAATTGAGAAAATGAAGATGAATCCTAGAGAGAAGTTGGAGTTTCTCTCTCTACAAATGTAACTAACTAAAAACTAGCTATCTAATGATCTAAAATTAGTCTATGGGTGTGAATGTGTGTCAATCCCCTTCAATCCTTGGCTCTTATATGCATTTTGGCGCCAAAGTTGGTTGCTGAAACCTTCCCAAAATCGCCAGGCACGTGCTGCAATAAAGGAATCACGTGCGGACTACGACGCGTGCGCGCACGGTACGCGTGCGCGTCCCTGGCTAATTCTGTGATGTGCGCGCGAGCGCCTTGTGCGCGTACGCGTGCATGGCTGACTTTGCTTCTTTGACTTTTTATGCTTCTCTCCACTTGCATGCTTCCTTCCCTGCTTCCTTTGATCCATGCCTAGCCTACTCCAATCCTGGAATTACTAGCAAACATATCAAGGCATCTTATGGAATCAAAGGGAAACTAGAATTCATCAAAATAAGGCTTAAAAAGCATATTTTTACACTTAAGCACAAATAAGGGAGAGATAACAAAACCATGCTAATTCCTAGGCTAAATGTGACAAAAGGTTATCAAATTACTCTAATTTCAATACAAAACAAACCGTCAAATTGGGGTTTGTCACTGCTCATATGAAGGAGAAGAGAACAGAAAAAGAAGAGAAATCCTCTATGTCACAGTGAAGAGGTTCCTTATTGTTAGTAGAAAAAGAAAGGGAATAAAGAAAGGAGAATCCAAATACAAGGGTGAGGATAGGGGCAGTGATTTGAGATGAAGAGAAGTATTAGTGAATGAATAAATAAATAGAATAAGATGAGAGAAAAGTTTTCGAAAACAATTTTGAAAAGGAGTTAATGATTTTCGAAAATTAAGATAAAAAATAAAATTAAAATTAAAATTTAAAACAATTAATTAATTAAAAATAATTTTTCAAAAAGAGGGAGGTATTTTCAAAAATTAGAGAGGGAAGAGTAGTTAGGTGGTTTTGAAAAGGATAAGAAACAAACAAAAAGTCAAATAGTTAGTTGAAAAAGATTTGAAAATTAATTTTGAAAAGATAAGAAGATAAGAAGTTAGAAAAGACATTTTAAAATCAAATTTTTGAAAAAGATAAAATTTTGAAAAAGATATGATATAAAAGATAAGATAAAAAGATATGATTAAAATTAAAATTGATTACTTTACTAACAAGAAACTAAAAGATAAGATTCTAGAATTTAAAGATTGACCCTTTCTTAACAAGAAAGAAACAAACTTCAAATATTTGAACCAATCACATTACTTGTTGGTTAAGTTTCGAAAATTTTGAAATAAAATTAAGAAAATATTTTGAAAATAATTTTTGAAATTTTCAAAAATCATAAAAGAAAAATGAAAAAGATTTGATTTTTGAAAAAGTTTTGAAAAAGATAAGATTTTTAAAATTGAAAATTTGACTTGACTTACAAGAAGCAACTAATTTTAAAAAATTTTGACTAAGTCAACCCAAATTTTCGAAATTTTGAGAGAAAAAAGGAAAAGATATTTTTTTATTTTTGAATTTTTAATTATGAGAGAGAAAAACATAAAAAATGACTCACAACATGAAAATTATGAATCAAAACACATAATGCATGCAAGAACACTATGAATGTCAAGATGAACACCAAGAACATTTTGAAGATCATGATGAACATCAAGAACATATTTTTGAAAAAAATTTTGATGCAAAGAAAACATGTAAGACACTAAACTTAAAAATCTTTAATGTTTAGACACTGTGAATGCAAAAATGCACATGAAAAACAACAAAAAATACAAATTAAAACAAGAAAACATCAAGATCAAACAAGAAGCTTACCAAGAACAGCTTGAAGATCATGAAGAACACCATGAATGCATGAGTTTTCGAAAATTGCAAGAACAAGATGAATATGCAATTGACACCAAACTTAAAAGTTGACTCAAGACTCAAACAAGAAACACAATATTTTTTATTTTTATGATTTTATTATTTTTTTTTGTATTTTATTTTATATTTTTCGAAAAACATATAGGAAAAAGAAAGTAATGAATCCAAAGTCCTCAATCAAAATCCTATGAATTAAACATGGCTTAATAGCTAGCCAAGCTAAAACATGTTATATGAAACTCTAGAATTCATTCTTGAAAACTCTGAAAATTTTCGAAAATATGTGATAAATTTTTGAAAGATTTTTGAAAAAAAAAAATTTTTCTTTTTTTTTCGAAAATAAAACAAAAAGAAAATTACCTAATCTGAGCAAGAAGATGAACCGTCAGTTGTCCAAACTCGAACAATTCCCGGCAACGGCGCCAAAAACTTGGTGGACAAAATTGTGATTCATACTTAAATTGTTGTTCGAAATTGATTTCCAGGTAATGGCCCCAAAAACTTGGTGCTCAATACCATGGTTTAAACATAATTTCACAACTTCGCTCAACTAACCAGCAAGTGTACTGGGTCGTCCAAGTAATAAACCTTACGTGAGTAAGGGTCGATCCCACAGAGATTATTGGTATGAAGCAAGCTATGGTCATCTTGTAAATCTCAGTCAGGCGGATAATAAATGGTGATAGAGTTTTCGAATAATAATAATAAATAAATAGAAAATAAAGATAGAAATACTTATGTAGATCATTGATGGGAATTTCAGATAGGCGTGTGAAGATGTTGTGCTCCTTCTGAATCTCTGCTTTCCTACTGCCTTCATCCAATCCTTCTTACTCCTTTCCATGGCAAGCTGTATGTAGGGCATCACCGTTGTCAATAGCTATATCCCATCCTCTCAGAGAAAAAGGTCCAAATGCTCTGTCACGGCACGGCTAATCTTCTGTCGGTTCTCGATCATGTTGGAATAGAATCCATTGATTCTTTTGCGTTTGTCATCACGCCCAACAATCGTGAGTTTGAAGCTCGTCACAGTCATTCAATCCCGGAATCCTACTCGGAATACCACAGACAAGGTTTAGACTTTCCAGATTCTCATGAATGCCGCCATCAATTCTAGCTTATACCACGAAGACTCTGATCTCACGGAATGGAAGGCTCGGTTGTCAGGCGAGGGCAACCATGCGTCGTGCATCAGGAATCCAAAAGATACACACTCTAGCTTTCGCTTGTAGAACGGAAGTGGTTGTCAGGCACGCGTTCATAAGGACGGATGATGATGAGTGTCACGGATCATCACATCCATCAGGTTGAAGTACGAGTAGTATCTTAGAACAGAAATAAGATTGAATTTGAATAAAAGGTAGTAGTAATTGCATTAAAACTTGAGGTACAGTAGAGCTCCACACCCTTAATCTATGGTGTGTAGAAACTCCACCGTTGAAAATACATAAGTGATGAAGGTTCAGGCATGGCCGAATGGCCAGCCCCCAAAAACGTGATCATTAGTCTCCTAATATGAATAATGGAATAAAACTGAGACCAAAGATGTAACGTGGTCAAAAGACGACTAATACACTAGTAAAAAGTTCTATTTATACTAAACTAGCTACTAGGGTTTACAGAAGTAAGTAATTGATGTAGAAATCCACTTCCGGAGCCCACTTGGTGTGTTCTTGGGCTGAGCTTGAGCTTTACACGTGCAGAGGCTTCTCTTGGAGTTGAACGCCAAGTTGTAACATGTTTTTGGCGTTCAACTCTGGTTCGTGACGTGTTTCTGGCGTTTGACTCTAAAATGCAGCATGGAGCTGGCATTGAGTGCCAGTTTACGTCGTCTAATCTCGAATAAAGTATGGGCTATTATATATTTCTGAAAAGCTCTGGATGTCTACTTTCCAACACCGTTAAGAGTGCGCCATTTGGAGTTCTGTAGCTTCAGAAAATCCATTTCGAGTGCAGGAAGGTCAGAATCCAACTACATCAGCAGTCCTTTGTCAGCCTTTTATCAGAGTTTTGCTCAGGTCCCTCAATTTCAGCCAGAAAATACCTGAAATCACAGAAAAACACACAAACTCATAGTAAAGTCCAGAAATGTGAATTTAGCATCAAAACTAATGAAAACATCCCTAAAAATAGCTAGATTATACTAAAAACTATCTAAAAACAATGCCAAAAAGCGTATAAATTATACGCTCATCAACTACCAACAACCACATCCATACATACCACCTCAAAGCACTTGCCAACATGAGTCACCTCCCACACATGCAACCTTTCTTCCAACTTATGAAACCCCTCTTTCTCATCAATATGAAGATTTTCCACCCTTGACCCAAGACCATCAAGACTTTCAAGCTTTTCTCCAAGAGCAAGAAGGATTCCAAAGAACCCAAGGGCAAATCATGGCTACCATAGACGAAGCGGTAAACCGCTTATTCCTCCTACGCTCATCCGATCTAGGCATTCCTCTTGAAGAATGTGAGGGATCAACTAAAGCTTGTAGTGAAGGGGAAAGCATGGAGCCACAAGGGAAAGAAGAAGGGTTGGAGCTTGAAGTGCAACAAGAGGAAGAAAGTGAAGTATGTGAACCAGAGGAGAGAATGGGGGAATTGAGGAAGGTTGATCAATATGAGGATTCCATCATCAATGGTTTTTTGTCCTCCTTGATCAATCCCCTTAATGACCCTAATGAGCATCTTCCCAATGAGCTTGAGAGAGACATGGAGGTTGACTTCTCACAACCTCCTTATTATAGTGTGAGTGATGGGGAAGAGGAGAAAGAAGTTGGTGAGGAAGGAGTTGACAACCAAGAACATATTGAGTGGGTGGCAATTTCACCATTGAGCTTCATTGGCCCCCACCAATATACTATCTTGGAGATGGATTACCAACTCAAGGTCCTTCTTGGGTTGGTACATGGTGGAGAAAGAAGTGTGGGTTGCAAAAAGAGTCCAAGGCTCTTCAAGAAAATCATTTCAAGAGTTGGAGCTCAAGCATGGTGTGAAGCGCAATTGGGTGATTTGCGGGCAATGTTGGGTCGCTACAATGGTCGATTAGGAGTTTTTCCATCCGGCTTGGAGCATAGAAATCCACAAGATGGTGACCGGATGCCTAGGATATGGGATCCGGAGGAGCCTTAAGGACCAAGTTTGGATGGAGGTTCAAGGAGGAGTGGAAACATAAGCCACCCTAGCAAGAGCCTCCTCAACAAGTCCAACTTAAGGACTATAAACCAAAGTGCTAGGTGGGAGACACCCCACCATGGTAACATCTTTCTTACCTTTCTCTTTGCTTATAGTCCTAGTTTCTTGCATATTTGCTTGTCTTAGTTATCTTAGGATTAGTTTAAATTTGAGTTTAGATAGGTTGAATTGCAAATGGATCATGATTTTGTGATGGATTTTGAATGTTTGGGGTTGAAAAATGTGTGGAGCTAAGGTAGGGTGCCCTAGAATTTGAAGAAACATTTTTGAAAAACAGGGCACCTGTGCGTGCGCACAAAACCTCTATTTTCCGCGTCCTGTGCGTACGCACCCACCTGTTCGTATGCACACCCCCTTGCAAAGCCTCTGCTTGCAGCGCTCGCATGCCTTGTGCGTGTGTATTCCCTTGTCTTTTGCACCCTGAGCGTGCACACCCGCTTGTGCGTACGCACGTGTCTTGAATCCCTCTCTGTCCAGAGCGTTCGCACACTCTGTGCGGACGCACCCTTCCCCCTTTTTCACTTAGTGTGCGTACGCACACATACCTGTGTGCACGCACAAGTGCTATTTTGGCTGAAATTGAGGGACCTGAGCAAAAATCTGATTCAGAGACTGAAAAGGACTGCAGATGCTGTTGGATTCTGACCTGCCTGCACTCGAAGTGGATTTTCTGGAGCTACAGAAGCCCAATTGGTGCGCTCTCAATGGCGTTAGAAAGTAGACATCCTGGGCTTTCCAGCAATGTATAATAGTTCATACTTTGCCCGAGATTTGATGGCCCAAACCGGCATTCCAAATCAGCTCAAGAATGCCCGGCGTTAAACGCCGGAACTGGCACAAGAATGGGAGTTAAACGCCCAAACTGGCACAAAAGCCGGCGTTTAACTCCAAGAAGAGTCTCTACACGAAAATGCTTCAATGCTCAGCCCAAGCACACACCAAGTGGGCCCGGAAGTGGATTTTTATGTCTTTTACTCATCTTTGTAATTCTTAAGCTACTAGTTCCCTATAAATAGGACCTTCTACTATTATCTTTTGATCTTTTGATCATGTTTTTATGATTGAACCCTCTTTGGGAGGCTGGCCTCACGGCCATGCCTAGACCTTGTTCTTATGTATTTTCAACGGTGGAGTTTCTACACACCATAGATTAAGGTGTGGAGCTCTGCTGTATCTCGAGTATTAATGCAATTACTATTGTTCTTCTATTCAATTCAGCTTGTTCTTATTCCAAGATATTCATTCGTACCCAAGAACATGATGAATGTGATGATTATGTGACGCTCATCATCATTCTCACTTATGAATGGGTGACTGACAACCACGTCTGTTCTACAAGCAACCAAGGCTCTAATGTTTATCTCTTGGATTTCCTTTACCGGAATCTTCGTGGTATAAGCTAGAATTGATGGCGGCATTCAAGAGAATCCGGAAGGTCTAAACCTTGTCTGTGGTATTCTGAGTAGGATTCAATGATTGAATGACTGTGACGTGCTTCAAACTCGCGATTGTGGGGCTTTAGTGACAGACGCAAAAGAATCACTGGATTCTATTCCAACATGATCGAGAACCGACAGCTGGATAGCCGTGCCGTGACAGGGTGCGTTGAACATTTCCACTGAGAGGATGGGAGGTAGCCACTGACAACGGTGAAACCCTACATACAGCTTGCCATGGAAAGGAGTAAGAAGGATTGGATGAAGACAGTAGGAAAGCAGAGAGACGGAAGGGACAAAGCATCTCCATTCGCTTATCTGAGGTTCTCACCAATGAATTGCATAAGTATCTCTATCCTTATCTTTATGTTTTATTCATATATCACCCATAACCATTTGAGTCTGCCTGACTGAGATTTACAAGGTGACCATAGCTTGCTTCATACCAACAATCTCCGTGGGATCGACCCTTACTCGCATAAGGTTTATTACTTGGACGACCCAGTGCACTTGCTGGTTAGTTGTGCGAAGTTGTGATGCCAAGGTATTGAGCACCAAGTCTTTGGAGCCATTACTAGGGATTATTTGAGTTGTGAAAAGAAGAGATCACAATTTCGTGCACCAAGTTTTTGGCGCCATTGCCGGGGATTGTTTCGAGTATGGACAACTGACGGTTCATCTTGTTGCTTAGATTAGGTATTTTTCAGAATTCTTAAGAGTGAATTCTAGTGTTTCAAGGTGATGATCTTACCATCACCAAAGCTGATTGATTCTCATCAATTTAGCTCTTGAATGCAATGTCCTGCTGAAGCTTGGCTATCCATGTCTAATTCCTTTAGACTAAAGCTTTAGACTAACATTGCATGATTCCTGGAATTCTCATTAAGAATTTTGATACCTTTATTTTCTTTTCCACTTAATTTTCGAAAAATCTAAAAAAAAAATTTTCAAAATCATAAAAACCAAAAATATGTTATGTTTCTTGTTGAGACACTAGTCTCATTTTAAGTTTGGTGTCTTGCATGCATTGTTTATTTGATCTTGGTTCTATTTTCAAGTCAATAATACAGGGAACTGAAGATTCAGTACATGCAGCAGAGGAATTATACAGAAAAAGCTTGGCATTCAAAACGCCCAGTGAAGAAGGAAAACTGGCGTTTAAACGCCAGCCAGGATACCTGGCTGGGCGTTTAACGCCCAAAAGGGTAGCATTTTGGGCGTTAAACGCCAGAATGGATACCATTCTGGGCGTTTAACGCCAGGATGGCACAAGAGGGAAGATTCTGTTTTTAATGCAATTTTTTTAAGTTTTCAAAATTTTTCAAAATCAAATCTTTTTCAAATCATATCTTTTCAATCAAATCTTTTTCAAAATCAATTTCTTTCCATTTTCAAAAATACTTGCTATCAATTAATGATTTGATTCAACATTTCAAGTATGTTGCCTTTTCTGTTGAGAAAGGTTTAATGTTTAAATCATATCTTTTCTTGTTAGGCAAGTCATTAATTTTTAAAATCAAATCTTTTTAAATTGTTTTTCAAATCATATCTTTTCAATCATATCTTCTTAATCACATCTTTTTCAAAAAAGTTTTCAATCATATCTTCTTCAAAATCTTTTTCAAAATGTTTTTAAAATCTTTCTAATTAATTTTCAAAAAAACTCTTCCTCTCTTCTCACATCCTTCTATTTATGGAGTAACACTCCTCCTCAATGCACAATTCAAACTCTATCTCACTAAGTTCGAATTCTTCTACCCCTTTCTTCTATTTTTCTGTTCCTCTGACACCTCAAGGAATCTCTATACTGTGACATAGAGGATTCCATATTTCCTTGTTCTCTTCTCTTTCATATGAGCAGGAGCAAAGACAAAAGCATTCTTGTTGAAGCTGACCCTGAACTTGAAAGGACCTTGAAGCGAAAGCTAAGAGAAGCTAAAGCACAATTCTCTTTAGAGGACCTAACAGAAATCTTCAAAGAAGAAGAACCCATGGCAGCCGAAAACAACAACAATGCCAACAATGCAAGGAAGGTGCTGGGTGACTTTACTGTACCTACTCCCGACTTCTATGGGAGAAGCATCTCTATCCCTGCCATTGGAGCAAACAACTTTGAGCTTAAGCCTCAATTAGTTTCTCTAATGCAACAGAATTGCAAGTTCCATGGACTTCCATTGGAAGATCCTCATCAGTTTTTAGCTGAATTCTTGCAAATCTGTGACACTGTTAAGACTAATGGGGTTGACCCTGAGGTCTACAGACTTATGCTATTCCCTTTTGCTGTAAGAGACAGAGCTAGGATATGGTTGGACTCACAACCTAAAGAAAGCCTGAACTCTTGGGAAAAGCTAGTCAATGTCTTCTTGGCAAAATTCTTTCCACCTCAAAAATTGAGTAAGCTTAGAGTAGAAGTCCAAACCTTCAGACAGAAGGAAGGTGAATCCCTCTATGAAGCTTGGGAAAGATACAAACAATTGATCAGAAAATGTCCTTCTGACATGCTTTCTAAATGGAGCATCATAGGTATTTTCTATGATGGTCTCTCTGAACTATCCAAGATGTCTTTGGATAGCTCTGCTGGAGGATCTCTTCATCTGAAAAAGACGCCTGCAGAAGCTCAAGAGCTCATTGAAATTGTTGCAAATAACCAATTCATGTACACTTCTGAAAGGAATCCTGTGAACAATGGGACAAGTCAGAAGAAAGGAGTTCTTGAGATTGATACTCTGAATGCCATATTGGCTCAGAACAAAATATTGACTCAGCAAGTCAATTTGATTTCTCAAAGTCTGTCTGGAATACAAAATGCACCAGGCAGTGCTAAGGATGCTTCATCTGAAGAAGAAGCTTATGATCCTGAGAACCCTTCAATTGAAGAGGTGAATTATATGGGAGAACCCTATGGAAACACCTATAATTCTTCATGGAGAAATCATCCAAATCTCTCATGGAAAGATCAACAGAGACCTCAACAAGGTTTCAACAACAATAATGGTGGAAGAAACAGGTTTAGCAATGGCAAGCCTTTTCCATCATCTTCTCAGCAACAGACAGAGAATTCTAAGCAGAGCAACTCTGACTTAGCAACCATGGTCTCTGATCTAATCAAAACCACTCAAAGTTTCATGACTGAAACAAGGTCCTCCATTAGAAACTTGGAGGCACAAGTGGGACAGTTGAGCAAGAAAATTACTGAACTCCCTCCTAGTACTCTTCCAAGCAATACAGAAGAGAATCCAAAAGGAGAATGCAAGGCCATTAACATGACCCACATGGCCGAACTTGGAGAGAAGGAAGAGGCAGTGATCGCCACTGAGGAAGACCTCAATGGACGTCCACTGGCCTCCAATGAGTTCCCTAATGAGGAACCATGGGAATCTAAGGGTCACACTGAGACCATAGAGATTCCATTGGATTTACTTCTGCCATTCATGAGCTCTGATGAGTATTCTTCTGCTGAAGAGGAAGAAGATGTCACTAAAAGAGCAAGTTGCTAAATACCTTGGAGCAATCATGAAGCTAAATGACAAGTTATTTGGTAATGAGACTTGGGAGGATGAACCACCTTTGCTCACCAAAGAACTGGATGACTTGACTAGGCAGAAATTGCCTCAAAAGAGGCAGGACCCTGGGAAGTTCTCAATACCTTGTACCATAGGCACCATGACCTTCAAGAAGGATCTGTGTGACTTAGGGTCAAGTGTAAACCTCATGCCTCTCTCTGTAATGGAGAAGCTAGGGATCTTTGAGGTACAAGCTGCAAGAATCTCACTAGAGATGGCAGACAATTCAAGAAAACAAGCTTATGGACTTGTAGAGGATGTTCTGGTGAAGATTAAAGACCATTACATCCCTGCTGATTTCATAGTCCTAGAGACTGGGAAGTGCATGGATGAATCCATCATCTTTGGCAGACCCTTCCTAGCCACAGCAAAGGCTGTGATTGATGTGGACAGAGGAGAATTCATCATTCAAGTGAATGAAAAATCCTTTGTATTTAAGGCTCAAGGATATCCCTCTGTCACCGTGGAGAGGAAGCATGAAGAGCTTCTCTCAAAACAGAGTCAAACAGAGCCCCCACAGTCAAACTCTAAGTTTGGTGTTGGGAGGCCACAACCAAATTCTAAGTTTGGTGTTGAACCCCCACATTCAAACTCTAAGTTTGGTGTTGGGAGGTTCCAACATTGCTCTGAGTATCTGTGAGGCTCATTGAGAGCCCTCTGTCAAGCTACTGACATTAAAGAAGCGCTTGTTGGGAGGCAACCCAATGTTATATTTTATCTATTTTCCTTTGTTATTTTATGTTTTCTGTAGGTTGATGATCATAAGAAGTCACAAAATCAATTGAAAAAGCAAAAACAGAATGAAAAACAGGAAAAAAAATAGCACACCCTGGAGGAGAATTTGCTGGCATTTAAACGCCAGTGAAGCTAGCAAATGGGCGTTTAAACGCCCAGTCTGGCACCATTCTGGGCGTTTAACGCCAGAAAGGGGCACCAGACTGGCGTTAAACGCCAGGAAAGGGCAAGAAGCTGGCGTTAAACGCCAGAAATGGGTGCCAACCTGGCGTTTAACGCCAGAATTGGCAAAGGGTGCATTTTTTGCACGCCACTTGGTGCAGGGTTGAATTTTCCTTGACACCTCAGGATCTGTGGACCCCACAGGATCCCCACCTACCCCACCACCCTCTCTCTTCTTCTTCACCTATCAAATCCCATCTTTCTCTTCACCACTCACATCCATCCTTCATAAAACCCCACTTACCTCACCATTCAAATTCAAACCACTTTCCTTCCCAAACCCACCCTCACATGACCGAACCCTACCCCTCTCTTCACCCCTATATAAACCCATCTTCACTCCTTCATTTTCACACAACCTAAACACTACTTCTCCCATTTGGCCGAACCACAAAGCCATCTCCATCTCCTCTATTTCTTCTTCTTCTACTCTCTTCTTTCTTTTTTTGCTCGAGGACGAGCAAACCTTTTAAGTTTGGTGTGGTAAAAGCATTGCTTTTGGTTTTTCCATAACCATTTATGGCATCCAAGGCCGGAGAAACCTCTAGAAAGAGGAAAGGGAAGGCAAAAGCTTCCACCTCCGAGTCATGGAAGATGGAGAGATTCATCTCAATGGTGCATCAAGACCACTTCTATGAAGTTGTGGCCTTGAAGAAGGTGATCCCCGAGGTCCCTTTCAAACTCAAAAAGAGTGAATATCCGGAGATCCGACATGAGATCCGAAAAAGAGGTTGGGAAGTTCTTACCAACCCCATTCAACAAGTCGGAATCTTAATGGTTCAAGAATTTTATGCCAATGCATGGATCACCAAGAACCATGATCAAAGTGTGAACCCGGACCCAAAGAATTGGCTTACAATGGTTCGGGGGAAATTCTTAGATTTTAGTCCGGAAAATGTAAGGTTGGCATTCAACTTGCCCATGATGCAAGGAGATGAACACCCTTACACTAGAAGGGTCAACTTTGATCAAAGGTTGGATCAAGTCCTCATAGACATCTTTGAAGAGGGCACCCAATGGAAGAGAGATTCAAGAGGGAAGCCGGTTCAAATGAGAAGGCACGACCTCATGCCCGTGGCTAGAGGATGGTTGGAGTTTATCCAACGCTCAATCATTCCCACTAGCAACCGGTCTGAAGTTACTATAGACCGGGCCATCATGATTCATAGTATCATGATTGGAGAGGAAGTGGAAGTTCATGAGGTTATAGCCCAAGAACTCTATAAGGTGGCGAACAAGTCCTCTACCTTGGCAAGGTTAGCCTTTCCTCATCTCATTTGTCACCTCTGTTATTCAGTTGGAGTTGACATAGAAGGAGACATCCCCATTGATGAGGACAAACCCATCACTAAGAAAAGGATGGAGCAAACAAGAGATCCCACTCATCATAAAATCCCTGAGATGCCTCAAGGGATGCACTTTCCTCCACAAAACTATTGGGAGCAAATCAACACCTCCCTAGGAGAACTGAGTTCCAACATGGGACAACTAAGGGTGGAGCACCAAGAACATTCCATCCTCCTCCATGAAATTAGAGAAGACCAAAGAATCATGAGAGAGGAGCAACAAAGGCAAGGAAGAGACATTGAGGAGCTCAAACACTCCATAAGACCTTCAAGAGGAAGAACAAGCCATCACTAAGGTGGACCCGTTCTTTAATCTCCTTGTTCTTTATTTTCCTGTTTTTCGAAAAATCATGCTTATGTTTATCTATGTTTGTGTCTTATGATCATTAGTGTCTTAGTGTCTATGCCTTAAAGTTATGAATGTCCTATGAATCCATCACCTTTCTTAAAATCAAAAATGTTCTTAATTGAAAAAGAGAAGAATTGCATGAATTTCAGATTTTATAACAGATTAATTATTTTGATGTGGTGGCAATACTTTTGTTTTCTGAATGTATGCTTGAACAGTGCATATGTCTTTTGAATTTGTGGTTCATGAATGCTAAAATTGTTGGCTCTTGAAAGAATGATGAAAAAGAAGACATGTTACTGAGGATCTGAAAAATCATAAAAATGATTCTTGAAGCAAGAAAAAGTAGTGAATACAAAAAAAAAGGAGAGAGAAAAACGAAAAAAAAAGAGAGAAAAAGAAAGAAAAAGAAAGAAATAAAGTTGTGATCCAAAGCAAAAAGAGTGTGCTTAAGAACCCTGGACACCTCTAATTGGGGACTCTAGCAAAGCTGAGTCACAATCTGAAAAGGTTCACCCAATTATGTGTCTGTGGCATGTATGTATCCGGTGGTAATACTGGAAGACAGAGTGCTTTGGGCCACGGCCAAGACTCATAAAGTAGCTGTGTTCAAGAATCATCATACTTAACTAGGAGAATCAATAACACTATCTGGATTCTGAGTTCCTATAGAAGCCAATCATTCTGAATTTCAAAGGATAGAGTGAGATGCCAAAACTGTTCAGAGGCAAAAAGCTAAAAGCCCCGCTCATCTAATTAATACTGATCTTCATAGATGTTTTTGGAATTCATTGCATATTCTCTTCTTTTTATCTTATTTGATTTTTAGTTGCTTGAGGACAAGCAACAATTTAAGTTTGGTGTTGTGATGAGCGGATAATTTGTACGCTTTTTGGCATTGTTTTTAGTATATTTTTAGTAGATTTAGTTAAGTTTTTAGTATATTTTTATTAGTTTTTAGTTAAAATTCACTTTTCTGGACTTTACTATGAGTTTGTGTGTTTTTCTGTGATTTCAGGTATTTTCTGACAGAAATTGAGGGACCTAAGCAAAAATCTGATTCAGAGACTGAAAAGGACTGCAGATGCTGTTGGATTCTGACCTCCCTGCACTCGAAGTGGATTTTCTGGAGCTACAGAGGCCTAATTGGCGCGCTCTCAACGGCGTTGGAAAGTAGACATCCTGGACTTTCCAGCAATGTATAATAGTCCATACTTTGCCTGAGATTTGATGGCCCAAACCGGCGTTCCAAATCAGCTCAAGAATGCCCGGCGTTAAACGCCGGAACTGGCACAAGAATGGGAGTTAAACGCCCAAACTGGCACAAAAGCCGGTGTTTAACTCCAAGAAGAGTCTCTACACGAAAATTCTTCAATGCTCAGCCCAAGCACACACCAAGTGGGCCCGGAAGTGGATTTTTATGTCTTTTACTCATCTTTGTAATTCTTAAGCTACTAGTTCCCTATAAATAGGACCTTTTACTATTATCTTTTGATCTTTTGATCATGTTTTTATGATTGAACCCTCTTTAGGAGGCTGGCCTCACGGCCATACCTAGACCTTGTTCTTATGTATTTTCAATGGTGGAGTTTCTACACACCATAGATTAAGGTGTGGAGCTCTGCTGTACCTCGAGTATTAATGCAATTACTATTGTTCTTCTATTCAATTCAGCTTGTTCTTATTCCAAGATATTCATTCGTACCCAAGAACATGATGAATGTGATGATTATGTGACGCTCATCATCATTTTCACTTATGAATGCGTGACTGACAACCACGTTCGTTCTACAAGCAACCAAGGCTCTAATGTTTATCTCTTGGATTTCCTTAACCGGAATCTTCGTGGTATAAGCTAGAATTGATGGCGGCATTCAAGAGAATCCGGAAGGTGTAAACCTTGTCTGTGGTATTCTGAGTAGGATTCAATGATTGAATGACTGTGACGTGCTTCAAACTCGCGATTGTGGGGCGTTAGTGACAGACGCAAAAGAATCACTGGATTCTATTCCGACATGATCGAGAACCGACAGCTGGATAGCCGTGCCGTGACAGGGTGCGTTGAACATTTCCACTGAGAGGATGGGAGGTAGCCACTGACAACGGTGAAACCCTACATACAGCTTGCCATGGAAAGGAGTAAGAAGGATTGGATGAAGACAGTAGGAAAGCAGAGAGACGGAAAGGACAAAGCATCTCCATTCGCTTATCTGAAGTTCTCACCAATGAATTGCATAAGTATCTCTATCCTTATCTTTATGTTTTATTCATATATCACCCATAACCATTTGAGTCTGCCTAACTGAGATTTACAAGGTGACCATAGCTTGCTTCATACCAACAATCTCCGTGGGATCGACCCTTACTCGCGTAAGGTTTATTACTTGGACGACCCAGTGCACTTGCTGGTTAGTTGTGCGAAGTTGTGATGCCATGGTATTGAGCACCAAGTCTTTGGAGCCATTACTAGGGATTATTTGAGTTGTGAAAAGAAGAGATCACAATTTCGTGCACCATCTTTTCATTTCATTTTCATTTTAGTAGTTATATTAGCTTGGGTTTAGTTGCTTGTTAATAAGTTGCAAGTGTTTGATTGTTGTTTGATTGGGTTACTTGTTGCTTGAAGTTTCCACCAATGCACTTATACCTTGCTTTAATATGCAAGTACCTAGTGGATTTGAATACTCATGTTTTGATTGTACCACTAGGACATATTCTATAAGTGCATTGAATTAAGTGAATTGAGTTGAAGTTACTTGTTCATCATGAGCTTTCATATTAAATTCATCACATGATCGGTACTTGCTCCTTGTTAATGCTTTGCATTTGTTTGAGTGACTTAACTTGATTTTTATCAAGCTTATCACTTTTTGTAACAAGTACCTTCACCATGTGACTTTTTCCTTATGTTTCATGATGAATAAGTGATTTCCTTTTCATTAATGGATTGGTTGTTGTTTATTGTGCTTTTATATCAATTTGCATTTTCACTCGCACAATTTCAATATCCAATATCAAATACTCATTCACTTTTGTGGTTACCTAAGGTTGCTTGTGCCTTAAATTTTACTTATTCTTTATGTGCAACCTAGGCCACCTAATTGAGGACATGCTAATTCTTTTTGTTTGTGTGGATACCACTTTACCCGGCCAATGTGTATGTTCTAAAGTGTGCGCACTCTTAGAATACACACATTATCTTTTATCATACCACACCTCTATACAAACTTCCTCAACTAGATGCTTATTGGCCCCCTCCCCTTTACCCTTTTGTGCTACTTGCCCTATGATTCCTAATTATACTTTATTCACTCTTTTTGAGGATGAGACATAACGGTAGGAAGCCGGGAGAGGAGAAGGACACCAAGGATGGAGATGCCGAGAAGGCATTGAACTTGGCAATTTCCATACAACCCGAGCCCCCGCATCCGCCAACTGAAGGTGGATCTCTTGAGAGACATTCTCCTCGGATCGTGTTCGTGCATGGAGGACCGTGCAACGCTTAAGTGTGGGGGAGGATTCACCACTTTCGGGACGTAAATTTCTTTTCCGAACACTTTGCACTTTATTTTTGCTTCTTTTTATTGTGTTTCTTGTAGATATTTGGAGTGTTTTTATTGTTGCATTGCATTTTCTTCTTAGTTTATATCTATTGTATTTTGCATCTTTTGCATGGTATATATAGTATAGATATTGGTTGCGATTTGATGTTGTGAATAGCATGTGCCTAGTTCAATTTTGTCCTAATTGTTCATGTTAGTTTTTGTTTGTTGAAAATTAGGAAGAGAACTAAGAAATTTTGAAATTGCATCCATCATAACATACATACATACATATATAGGAAATAATTTTGGTGAAAAATAACAAGAATTTTCCAAGGATTTTGTTTAAGGGCATTCTTTTAAATTGATTTGGAAAACTGTTTTTATACTTGCTTGAATGATTTTTATGGAACATAGAAGAGGAAAGAACAAAATACCATGTGAGTTGTTGAGCCTATAATGAGTGGTTGCACATTTTAACCACTACTTTTGTTCATTGTGTGCTATGCTCCTTCTATGATTGTAATCTTGGTTTTGCTTGATTCTTTATGTCCAATGTTTGATGTCTTAAATGCATTTAGTATGATTGAGGCCATTTTTTGAATTAAACTCACTCACCCATATAGCCTACCCTTCCCATCTACCGTTGTTAAACCCCTTTGAGCTTTATTTACCCCATTGTTCTTGATATTAGCACATCACAATCTTAAGAGGAAAACCATGAAATGACCTTGAATTTCACCTTTGATTAGCTTAGGTTGAAGTGTGTGTGTCACTTAAGTGTGGGAGAAATTTTGGGAAACATTGGTAGTGAATGAAAAAGTTTGTATTGGGTATACATTGTGATAAACCACTATTTTATGGTTTATCTTGTGCTAATTTGAGTGGTTTTTACCAAGCCTTTGCACACTTATTCATACAATTCGCATGTTTTACGTTTCCCTTCCTAACTTTGTGCTATGATTGAAAACATGCTTCTTTGGCCTTTAATTCACTATTTTTAATCCTCTATTATTATCATTCGATGCCTTGATATGTGTGTTAAGTGATTTCAGAGTTTATAGGGCATGAATGGCTTAGAGAATGGAAAGGAAACAAGCAAAAGTGGAAGGAATAGAAGAAACTGAAGGAACTGCTAAAGCTGTCCAGCATGACCTCTTGATACTAAATCAACAATAACTTGAGCTATAGAGGTCCAAATGACAAAGTTTCAGTTGCGTTGAAAAGCTAACATCCGAGGCTTCGCAACGATATGTAATTTGCCATAGCTGCCCTGAAGATAGGTGACGCGCACGCGTGGATCATGCGCACGCGTGACCTCGAGAAAACTCAATCCACACGTACGCGTGGACGACGCGTACGCATGACTTTGCCGCGTGCTGGACGTATCAGAAATTGCTGGGGGCGATTTCTGGGCTATTTTGACCCAGTTTTCGGCCTAGAAAACATAGATTAGAGGCTATAAAGTGGGGGAATGCATCCATTCATAAAAAAAACATTCATTATTCATAATTTTAGGTTTTAGATGTAGTTCTCTACAGAGAGAGGCTCTCTCTTCTCTCTTAGGTTTTAGGATTAGGATTTCTTCTTCTTCTCAATTCCAGGTTCAATGTTCTTTTAATTTAGTTTCTCTTTTATTTGTTTATGAACTCCATGTTAGATTTGATTTCTTTATTTAATACAATTTGAGGTATTTCATATTTATGATTTTAATTTAGCTTTTTACATTCTTAGCTTGTGTTGAGTAATTGGAGACACTTGAGTTATCAAACTCCTTGTTGATTGAAAATTGGAATTCTTTGCTGATTGATTTGAATTCCTCTAACTCTAGTCTTCTCTTAGAAATTGACTAGAACCTGAGGAATCAAATTAATTTATCCACTTAACATACCTTCATAGTTAGAGGTTGACCAAGTGGGAGCAAAAGCCAATTCTCATCACAATTGATAAGGATAACTAGGATGGGATTTCCAATTCTTATATCTTGCAAGGGTGTTCATGATAATTAATTTACTTTATTGCTAATTTATTTCCTTGTTCCCTATTTCAAAAACCCAAAAATATACCTTTTTCCATAACCAATAATAAATCATACTTCCCTGCAATTCCTTGAGAGACGACCCGAGATTTCAATACTTCGGTTATAAATTTTATTGGGTTTGCTTTAGTGACAACCAAAACTTTTGTACGAAAGGATTCTCTGTTGGTTTAGGAACTATACTTACAACGTGATTATTTCTATGAAATCTTTTACTAGCAAAAGTCAGTTCGTCAAAATGGCACCGTTCCCGGGGAATTGCAAACGTGTGCCTTATTATTGGTTACTATAAATATTTGCTTTTTGCTTGTTTATTTGTTTTCATTTTTGTTTTTTATTTTTATTAGCTACTATGAGTTCTCACCCCTGTTGCTTTGAGTTTGGTTCCAATGCTGTTGTAAGGAATGGAAGCTATAACAGGAGTATGCATTAAGGTCGAAACAATCAAGGACGGAAGGAGCCACGAGGATTTGATCAACCCTTTCGGCAACAACACCTTACAAGGTACCATGGACAACGACCATTCTACAATGCATGCCAAGACAATAGTTATGGTGGACCCTTCGTGACAACTAACCTCCACTAAATTACTGTGGTCAAGATCCATTCCAGGGTGCATACCAAAATGATGAATTTGGTGGACCCCCTTGTGGTTACCAACAAGCCCCACCATATGCTTATGAACCCCCTCCTCAACATAACTCTGAACCACCATAATCACAAGCTCCTTTCCACCATTCACCTCCATATGACCATAATTCTTATCCACCATACCAACCACCATATGAGCCATACTTAGAACCACCACCTCAATATACACCATCTCCATATCCTTACCAAGAGAAACCACCTCCGTGTTATGAGCCCTTTCTCCAAAATAATGAACCCTCCTATCCACCACAAACCTCCATGGAGAACACACTTACTTCTCTCATTGGTCTCACCTCTACACTCCAAAATCTTATATCCCGCATGGACTAACCCTCCACCTCCAATATTCAATCCTCAAGCTCTAGTGCACTTCCTTTTCAACCACAGAATGATCTCTCCGCATATTTTTGTTTTCTTTTCTAAATTTATTATTTTTCAATTGGTGTTAAAATTTTCTTATTCAACTGTTGCATCTTTTTCTTGAATTATTCTGGTGCTTCATGACTTGTTTTATTCTGATTGTGTATTATTATTCATAAGTCAATGCTATTTTTTTATGATACCTGTATTCCTTTGGCATTGACATGAACTTACACTGTCTTTCATTACCCACACTCCTCCCCTTTGTTGCAAATTTTGCACCACTGGTATGCCATGTGCTTCTATTATTTTCTCACTTGCATGTTGTAGCTACCATGTAATTGAGACCCCCATTATTTGGCATTAACCCACCCATACTTTATTTATTTTCTTCTCTTTATTCCTGGGTTACTTTTCTTCTTTTTTCTCTTCTTTCAGGATGGCCACCGAGGAAGGGAAACAGAAAACCTTTACATGGGTAACAAACAAGTTCCATCTGCACAATCTTTAGAGAAAAGCATCAGTATAGCAACCCGTCCACTTGCACATCTCAGCATGCACTGAGGACAGTGCAATCTTTAAGTGTGGGGAGACCGATCTCCGTGGGTTAGTCACTTTCTTCTCAACACTAATTTTTATTTTTTCTTTGTTAGTTCATTGTTGCATTTGCATGTTTGATTGCATGTTTGCTTGATTTTGTGCATATTTTACCACTCCTTGGTTGAAGTGACATTTTCTTTTCAAGAAACTTTCTATAGCATTTCACTAATTTGAATTGAAATTTTTATTGAACTTGTTTGAAGAAATATTATTTTGGAACATGGTTTAAAGCTCGAACACACAAAACCTGTGAGATTTTGAGCCTACTTGATTGGTTGCATTTTACCAACCAATATATTTTATTTTTGGTGTGTGTTGTTCTCTCTAAAATTATGATCTATATCTTGCTTGATTCTATATTTCCATGGTTTAATGTATGCATATACTTATATGATTAAGGCCTTGTTTCACTTAGCTTACATACCCATATGCCCTTACCCTTTCATTATCCTTTGTAAACCAATGTTGAGCCTATTTTACCCCTTTGTTCTTTACTTTAGCTCATCATTAACTCTAAGCGAAAAACAATAATGTCCTTAATTTGAATCCTTGGTTAGCTTAGACTAGTGAAATTGCTCATGAATTAAGTTTGGGAAAAGTGGGTTTGGAAACGTTTGGTTTGGAAATTGAGTATGTTAGACTTTGTGTGAAAATGTGAAAAATGTTAAGAACATGTTTATGCATTCAATACCTTAATCATATGCATTGAAAAAGGAAAGAAAAAAATAGATTAAGAAAAGAAAAATAGAAAAAGAAAAGAAAAAGAGCAAAAAAATAAAAAAATAAAAAAGGGACAAAATGCCCCAAAGTAAATGGTGATAGCAATGCATATGTACTGTACTCAAAAATTGGGATGCATGAATATGTGCAAAACATAGTTAATGGGCAGTTAGATCTTGCATTGTAATTACATGGATTGTCTTAAGTTAGGTGGGAAGTTTAGGCTAATTAAGGATTCAGATTTTAGTCTACTTGACCAAATACAATCCTACCTTGATCCTAACCCTATTACAACCCTCAAAAGACCTCTGGATATGTGTATTTGTACATTAAATTTATGTTGATTGGTAGAAGAAGAGCAAGTCTTAGAAAGCAAGGTTAGTAGAGAATTGAGAGAATCAAACCTCAAACACCTGAGCGATTAGAGTGTATACACTTCCAGTGAGGGTTCGATGTTCGATTCCTTGTTCCTGGCTTTCATGAGCTATCTTCTTCTTGCAAGTTTACTTGAACCTTATTTTATGATTTGAATTAGTGATATCCAATTCATATTTCTTCTTGAAGGATTTGTTTACTTTTAACCAAGTAGGTAAAAGTATTTTGCATGTAGTTGCATTCATATATAGGTTGCATTTCATAAGTCTTACTTTCCCCCATTCATTCTTTTTGTCTCCTTGAGCTTAGCATGAGGAGATATCTGAAGTGATGAAAGCTGGTTTGAGAGGCTATATTAAAGGCATATCAACACATAACAAGGGAGACATCTTAGAATAGAAAAAACACATTAGGAGTAGTGTATAGTAGTTTTAGGTTTTCTCTCTGAATTTTATACTTCAAGTTTGATTTTGGATTATTCTAGCAACTTTTATTGTAAGTATTCCTTTAATTGTCTCTTTTAATACATTGCTTGTTCTATATTTTCTTTCATTTTTATCTGGTGGATGAAATTGTGATCACATCAATGTAGTATTCTTTGTTGTTGTGTGGAATCATTATTATGGCACCTATGTGTGGACACAACTCCGTTCAACTAACCAGCAAGTGTACTGGGTCGTCCAAGTAATACCTTACGTGAGTAAGGTCGATCCCACAGAGATTGTTGGTATGAAATAAGCTATGGTCACCTTGTAAATCTCAGTTAGGCAGATTAAATGGTTATGGATTTCAAAAATTAATAATAAATAGAAAATAAAAAAGGGGATAGAGATACTTATGTAAATCAATAGTGGGAATTTCAGATAGGCGTGTGGAGATGCTAGAATCCTTTCGAATCTCCACTTTCTTACTACTTTCATCCAATCCTTCTTACTCCTTTCCATGGCAAGCTGTATGTAGGGCATCACCATCATCAATGGCTACTTTTCATCCTCTCGGGAAAATGGTCCAAATGCTCTGTCACAGCACGGCTAATCAGCTGTTGGTTCTCGATCATGTTGGAATAGGATCCATTGATCCTTTTGCGTTTGTCATCACGCCCAGCAATCGCGAGTTTGAAGCCTGTCACAGTCATTCAATACCGGAATCATACTCGGAATACCACAGACAAGGTTAGACTTTCCGGATTCCCGGAATCCTACTCGGAATACCACAGACAAGGTTAGACTTTCCGGATTCCCGGAATCCTACTCGGAATACCACAGACAAGGTTAGACTTTCCGGATCCCCATGAATGCCGCCATCTATCTAGCTTATACCACGAAGATTCTGTTGGGGAATCTAAGAGATATGCGCCCGGCCTAAGGTAGAACAGAAGTGGTTGTCAGTCACGCGCGTTCATAGGTGAGAATGATGATGAGTGTCACGGATCATCACATTCATCAAAGTTTTGTGCAACGTATATCTTGGAATAAGAATAAAAGAGAATTGAATAGAAAGTAATAGTAATTGTATTGAAACTTGAGGTACAGCAGAGCTCCACACCCTTAATCTATGGTGTGCAGAAACTCCACCGTTGAAAATACATAAGTGAAAGGTTCAGGCATGGCCGAATGGCCAGCCCCCTAGAACGTGATCAATAGCCTCCTAAGATGAAGAATAAAACAAAACTGAGACCAAAGATGAAACGTGGTCAAAAGACGTCTAATACAATAGTTAAATGTCCTATATATACTAGACTAGCTACTAGGGTTTACATGAGTAAGTAATTGATGCATAAATCCACTTCCGGGGCCCACTTGGTGTATGTTTGGGCTGAGCTTGATCTATCCACGAGCTGAGGCATCTTTTGGAGTTGAACTCCAAGTTATAACGTGTTTTGGGCGTTCAACTCCGGATCATGACGTGTTTTTGGCGTTTATTAACTCCAGACAGCAGCATGTACTTGGCGTTCAACGCCAATTTACGTCGCCAATTTCCGAATAAAGTATGGACTATTATATATTGATGGAAAGCTCTGGATGTCTAATTTCCAACGCCGTTGAGAGCGCGCCATTTGGAGTTCTGTAGCTCCAGAAAATCCATTTCGAGTGCAGGGAGGTCAGATTCCAACAGCATCAACAGTCCTTTTGTCAGCCTTTTTCAGAGTTTTGCTCAAGTCCCTCAATTTCAGCCAGAAATTACCTGAAATTATAGAAAAATACACAAACTCATAGTAAAGTCCAGAAATGTGAATTTATCATAAAAACTAATGAAAACATCCCTAAAAGTAGCTTGAACTTACTAAAAACTACCTAAAAACAATGCCAAAAAGCGTATAAATTATCCGCTCATCATTATCTCTTTTGTCAATTTATATAATCTTGTAATTTTGATTTCTAGTTTTTTAATTTGATGTTTGATGGCTCTTTTATGTTTGTTTTCATTGCTTTTATTAAGTTTAATCATTTATGGTTCATAGCTTTTACCATTTTCCTAATTTTGCCATGTTTTATGTTTATGCATACTAGGTGTTTGATGAAATGCCAATCTTAATTTTGGGATAGATTTCCACCCCTTGACTTGGGAAAAATGAGTTTATGGATTACTAGAGTCATAATGTCCAACATTTAGTCGTAATTCTTGGGGAGTTAATTGACTCTTGTTTCCATTAAAGCTAGCCTTTTATCAATTAATTTGGTAAGTTGGCTAGGACTTATGGATTAAGGTCAATTATGCTTGCTTAACTTTCTCCTCGATGATTGGGGTTGACTAGGCAAGACTAACTCATGATAATTATTATAGTTGTGGTTATGGCAAGGAAGGGATTCCATAACTCATCCCAAGTCAAAGTTTCTTTTATGTCTTAAACCACTTTGTCATTTACTTTATAGCTTTACTTGTTTATATTACATACATAGTTCTTTAGTTCTTTCATTAGTTTATTAATTGAAATTTTGTCTTGTTTTTTTATCTCTTTATTGCTTGCTTCATCATAAAAATCCCCTTGCTTTCTCACAACCAAGATTGTACACTCGTTGGCATTAGTTCCTAGGGAGAACGACTCGAGGTTGATGTACTCTCGATTTTGGTTTATTTTGATTTGAATTGGATTATTTGATTTGGAAGTTAATTATTGGTCTAGACTATACTTTCAACGAATGAAATTCTACTTTGTGAAAATTTAGATCGACGATAAACTCTCAACATCACAATCCATATTACACAATCTTCTGTTAAGTCTTTCCACCAATTTTTTACATTTCTAAGTGAATGGCCAACCTGAGTAGCCCAAATCTAGGAGACCATTTTGAGAGACACAATCTTAAAAATCTTTGTAAGCACCATTTTTATTATTTCCTACACCTCCTCTCCTTTCGTAATCATGGAGTGTTGCATTAAAATCACCTAACAAGCACCAAAGGAGATTGATATTGAAACTCAAAGAGCATATATCGTTCCAAAGATTTTTACGAAACACCTTTTGCGGGTTTCCATAAACTACTGAAAACAGCCAAAATTTTAAAAGATTATCAGTGAGTTTCATATGGACAATTTGATGGTTGCACATTAACACTTCAACCTTTCAAACTGCCTTATCCCACAAACACCAAATACCCCTGGACTGGCCCTACCTTCTTCAATAAAGCTTCCGTCAAAGTCAATTTTCTAGCTTTTAAATCAATATCAGAATGATGTACTATAAGGAGTGAAAATAGCCCCCATAGTCTAACTAAAAAATTCTACTTAAAAATAGAATTTACTATAAATAGAATAATAGAATAATAATAATAAAATTTAAGAAATCATGAATTCAGTAATTGGTATTTTTTTAAAATTTTATTAATGAAACTATCTTCTTTTATCTTTATTCTTTAATTCTTTTTTAATTTTCTTTTTTTTTTTGTTTCTCTCTAATACTATTAATTCTTTCCTATTTTAAATTCTTTTTTCTTGACATGTGCCTATGAAAAAAAGGTAAAAATAAAAAATTATGATAGCAAATAACCGTGGATTGGAGCTGGGCTAATTTTTTTTGACATAGAAAAAAATAATGTGTAATCCAGTATCATAGTTAATTGGTGTGTTTTTTCTTGATATAAATTTAAAATTTTTTATTTTATTTTAAATAATAAATTGGACTCTCAGATTTAAAAAATCAGAGTGTGAGATTTTTATATTGCACAAATCGAAGGATGAGATGAATTTTTTTTTCGCTTTCAAATAAATCAAAAAATCCAATTTGTATGTTTAAAATTTTTTTCAATACTAAAATATGTATTTTTTTTAAATTTAAAAAATATAAATTTGATCCTTAGATTTGTGGTATTAAAAAATTAAAAATTATAAACCTGACTTTTAAATGTATGGTATTTACACAAAAAAATATACGTTAATTCTCCACATTATTAAAAAATATTACTAAAATATCAATAATAAAAATAAAAAGTGTCGGAGGTGATCACCATACAATATATATATATAAGTGAATGTAAAAAGCTAATAATGATGAGAAGAAGAGGAGGAGGAATAATGGATTGTAAATTTCAATGGAAGTTGAGATTGGTGGAATAAGTGAGTCCAACGGCCCAATTAGAAGGAGCAACATTCCAAGCAATGATGGTCTGTCTGGTAGTTAAAGAAGTAATCTTGAAGGATAGAGGTTGAGAAGAGAGTGAAGCAAATGCTTGGTAAGAAGCACCCCAATTGTGGGTCATAGCGATCCACCCTGTTGTGCTTCCTTTGACCCACATGCTGCTTATGTCTCCACCACCTCCCACATTCATCACATACACCAATACCCAGTACCCATTTCCTTGCATTGCGAATCGAAGCCCCCCACTCCTTTCGCATGCAACTCTATATAAAATACATTTTAAAATGTAAAATATATTAAAAGAGTTATTTTAATATAATTATGTTATAATAATTATAAAATTTTAAAAAAAGTTTAAAATTAAAATAATATTTTTAATATTAAACAACACTTTTTAATAATATTATTTAAAAAAATATTATCAAAATATAAAAAAATATAACTTTAAATTTAACAGTATTATTATAATTATTATATATAATCATATTAAAATCTATCATATTAAAAATTATTTAAACAATATATATAAATATATTATGGCTGATTTAATAATTTATTCTGTGTGTACATACAAATGTTACGATGCAATTGATGAGTAGTAGGCAATTAAAAAAAAGGCAATTAAGATATAAATGGGATTTTATAGTTGCTTGTATAACTGTCTATTTAAGTTATTGTTGTGGCAATATTATTGTATTGTATTGTAATTTGTAAGAGGTTTTCATCATTCTAATTATTAAGAAAAGTGATTTCTATTGACCTTTTTAGTTTTTACTATTAAGTATTAAATAAGTTGTGTGATCTACATCAGAGATATCTTATTCAAGAATAAAAAAGAATCCATGATGAGACATTTATCAGATTATATATGAGATTTCTTGATGTTGTTATTAGAAAAACGACACTTTCTTATTTCACTTATTAGATATATGTATCATATATGTGTAAGATTTCTGTGTGAATAGTATCTCAAAATTAAATCTTACCTTTACTAATACTAATACAGTAATACCTATATATGGGAAACGGATAAGAGCAGAGAATTAATGTAACTATTTTTATTTTGGTGACCACTCAGATAAAGATATTTATTTTATTTTTTGTTAAAAATATTTTTATGTTGTGTTTTAATTAGTTTTTGTATAATTTATTCGGTATTTTTTATCATATATTATTAAATTTCTCAAAAAATTTTCTTTCCAAAAACAATAAAAAACATTTAATTTAGACTAAAACCAAAAAAATAATAAATTAACTATTAAATTTTTTTAAAAAAATTATTTATATAAAAAAATATATTACATTCATCAAAATATATATATATATATATATATATATATATAAAACAAGCTCTTAAAATTTTTACAAATAAAAAAATAATTAATTTATATTTATACAATATATAAAGTAATAATTATATTATTATTATATTATAGATTAAAATTTACTAATTTAAATTTTATTTTTATTTTTAATATAAACATTAGAAATAAATAGTTTTTTTTTCTAACAAGAGATAGTGTAACAAAATATATATAATATTAATTAGTTTTTAAAAAATTCTGAAAAAATAGTTTTTTTCTAATAAAGTGTTATTAGAAAATTAACATTATAAAAGCTAATTTCAACTAATATGATATAATAGGTTATTAAGTATATTTAATACAAAACACATTGAATATAAATTTTTATTGAGTTTAAATTTTAAATAATTTTTAATTGAATTTCAAATATTTTTATTTTAAAGAGTTATAATATTTTAACATCATCTTTTTCGTATCTTTAAATTGAATCTTTGATTTTTTAAATTATAAACCTTATTTATAATTAAGAGTAATGTTTTAACACTACCAATTAGTCACACATATAAAAATACCAGAATAATTCTATTGTTATAATTATAATCTAACTTTATAAGTAATACAATACAACTAAACTATATATAAGTAATATAAGTAAATTTTATCTACATCTATAGTCACATTTCATAAATAATATAATCAAATTATATTTATGTTTATAATTAAAATATGAATAAAAATGAAAAAAATTATCATGATGGTTAATTTTTTTCGTTCATAATTTTTTTATTATTTTTTATTGTGAAAAGTTTAATTATTTTAATAATTAATTATCTTTTAAAAAAATAATTGAATAACACAAAAAAATCTTATTAAGAGTAATTTATTTATATATGATTAAAAAATAATTGAATAATTATATACGGTAAAAAATTAATATTATTAAAAAATAAAATTAAAATTTATTTTAAAATTAAAAATAAAGTTTATTTAAAAATAAAATTATAAATCATGCTTTTTTATTTTTCCTTTTTTTTTCTAATAATAATTTTTCTTGTATTTAGTACTTTTTTTTTTGGCACATCCTCTTAGTTAAAAATATAATCATTATAATTTTTTAGTTATTATCGTTAGGGGTGTTTACAGATAGGATATGATTGAAATTTCGATCCAATCCGCACTAAACTCATTAGATCAAATTCGATATTCGCACTTTTTATGTTTGGATCAAATATCAAATAAATTCATAAAATAAAAAATATTAAAAAATTTTATTTTTATAAAAAAAGTCAATATTTTTTTATTTACTTTTTTAAATATATTTACTTCTATCTGATTAGAGTGTGAATCCGATTTGATCCAATCCGATCATCTTACAAATCATATCATATCCATAAATTACAGATCAAATACGGATAAATACTGTAGATTTATGGATATGATCTAATCTATGAATACTTCTAACTACTACTATAAGTTCATTGTTTTGTTGCAAAAGAATTAATAATATTAACAACTACTACTGTATGAATACTAATTTTTTAAGAACTAATTAATATTATATATATTTTGTTACACTACATTTAGTTATAAAAAGTTTATTTATTTCTAATGTTTATATTAAAAATGAAAAAAAAATTTAAATTAGTGAATTTTAATCTATAATATAATAATAATATAGTAATTATTTTATATATTCTATGAATATAAATTAATTATTTTTTTATTTGAAAAAATTTAAGAAGCTTGAACTTGTTTTATATATATATATATATATATATATATATATATATATATATATATATATGAATGTGTTATATTTTTTTATATAAATAATTAAAAAAAATCTAATAGTTAATCTATTATTTTTTTGGTTTTAGTCCAAATTAAATATTTTTTATTGTTTTTGAAAAGAAAATCTTTTGAAGAATTTAATAATATGTGATGAAAAATACCAAATAAATTATAAAAAAACTAATTAAAATACAACATAAAAACATCTTTAATAAAAAATAAAATAGACATCTTTATCTGAGTGGTCACTTTTTATTTTAAGAGAAAAAAGATGTATAAAAAAGAGTTGTGAAATAAAAAATCTGTGTGGACATCATTTCCAAATTAAGAATTTCTATTTCTAGCACGAGGCAGATTGCGATCTCCATGCCATGGAAAAAAAATGTGCAGGAGACAATGTCCATTTTATTTTTTTATATATTCTATATAAGGCTAAATAATTGAAGCTCATTTGTCTAACACGTAATAATCTCCTCAATTAAATACACAACTCACTCTTAAACATACAAAAATAAACGAAAAACGAATAATATCCGGAATCAACCTCTAAAAATTTAGTCAAAATATTTTAATTTTCAACAAATTTTAATCATCAAATCAGTTTTCATACTTTCATTTATTTAGATAAATAAATTTTTACATAAGATTATTTGTTTATATAAGGAAAATTGATTTAAGAATTTTAAAAAGTTTAAAAATTTTTAAGAATTGTTATATTTTTATAAAATAAAAAAATTATCTGACTTTTTACTAAAATTTGATATGAGGATTGACATGTTTAATAAAATAAAAAGGTAAAATTTATTTTGTAATTAAAATTTTTTTTGAAGATTAAATTATTGGACTAAAAATTTTTTAGAATTGATTTAGAATATTACACAGTAAAAAACAAAAAACACAGACTAGGAGACAACTATAATTGTTTCTAAGCTTAAAAATGCTTAAGAAAATGAGAAAATTAAGTTTTTATTCTTTTTTGGTTTACTGGATTAAATAAACCATTAATTGACTACCTGCGGTAGAGAACAGGGACAATGCCAGCAGTCCACTGTGCAATTTTCATGAAAGCGGGCTTGGACATATCAAAATGGGCCCTTGGTGGGTTACACCAACCGCCATTATCAGAAGGCTCGGCCCAATTAGGAGGACAAAGATTTGTGGCGGTTACAGTGGTGTAGGGCACATTGGCATTACATGCACTCGATTGGTAGCACTTTATCTGATAACAAGTCCCACATGCATATCCATTGTTGAACAACGTTGAGCTCAATGCTGCTGTGTCTGTTCCATAACCGTTCGAAAACAAGTTTCCATACCCACAAGCTCCTCCTTTATTCACAGCAAAGATGATGTCATGTTAGCGTGCAAAGTCACATTGTTGGTTTTATTAGTAACATCTATTTTTTACTTGTTAAATATTGTGGAGTAAATTTAGCACCACAAAAAAAAATTATCAAAATCTATTTTTTCATATTGTTACGGTCCGGCCCAAAGTCAGCACGGGTCGACCCGACCCAAGCGATACCCGACCCGGACACGCGCCCTCCAACCGACCCGGACACGCGTCCTGTGCGGCTCACACACGGCTGCAGGACAGCGTCCTTGGGAATATGGGCCTGTCCTATAAGGGGCCCACTACTGACATATATATAAGGGGAAGATTGGCTCTTCCCCCGGGGTACGTCATACTCTCTCCCCTATCATTCTGCTCGCCTGCACATTGCTGACTTGAGCGTCGGAGTGTCTTTGCAGGTGGCACCCCCCCTCAACATCTCTCCACGACCAAGTGCTCCAGTGCTCGGCTACTCGACAACTCGCGAAGCGGTGCGGCCCAAACCAAGGCGTCCTTCCCCCTACATCTAACCACCCGACCTGTTCGGAACCCGACTTCTGTACATTGGCGCCGTCTGTGGGGACGTCTACATGGAAGTCGCACTGGGTCCCGGCGACCACGCTCGGGCAGCCGGAGCGGAAGGGGCAGCCTCCGTCGTCTCGCAAGGGGGGCGGCGGAGGTCCCCCCATCGACACACGAGGACACGACCATTCGGAGGAACAAGCGGCGATAGCGCCATAATAATGCAAGAGCTACGCCACAGAGTTCAGAACCTAGAACGGCAGCTTGCCGACCGGGAGCGGGAGGGACGGTCTTCCGACCCGAGCTACACCCCGTCTCCCGGGAGCGAGGAGGAAGACTCCCACCGAAGTCGCCCGGGGACGGAAGCGGAGAGCTCGCGGGAGGAGTCACCCGTAAGGAGGAGACGAAATGACACGATCATCTACTCCCGCGGCAGACCGACCCATCGAGCGACAGGAGGTCGGGAAGACGGAAGAACACGACAACCTGTCATAATGGGCGTCACCCCGTTCCACCGATCTATCCTCGAGGTCCGGCTGCCGAAACACTTCGACAAGCCAACGGACATGAGGTACGACGGAACTCAAGATCCTCTAGAACACCTCACGGCCTTTGAGGCCAGGATGAATCTAGAAGGGGTGGGGGACGAAGTGAGATGCCGCGCCTTCCCGGTAACCCTAGCAGGACCTGCGATCAGATGGTTTAACGGCCTCCCTCAAGGTTCCATCTACAATTTCTCAGACATCAGCCGCGCCTTCCTCGCTCAATTTACAACGCGAATAGCAAAAGCCAAGCATCCTATCAACCTCCTCGGGATAACCCAGAGACAGGGAGAGCCGACCAGGAGGTACTTAGATCGGTTCAACGACGAATGCTTGGAAATCGACGGCTTAACCGACTCGGTGGCCAGTCTCTGCCTGACGAACGGCCTCCTCAACGAGAACTTTCGAAAACACCTTACTACGAAGCCGGTTTGGACGATGCATGAAATCCAAACGGTGGCCAAAGAGTACATAAACGACGAGGAAGTCAGCCGAGTCGTGGCTGCCAATAAGCGGCAGTCCGGTTACGGCCAGGCTCGTCAGTCCGGTGGCGACGGGGAAAGAGCAAAAGAAAGGGCTAGGGAGGAGGCATCAAACAAAGCACCTAGGCCGTTCCCTCGAGTCGGGAAGTTTACTAACTACACTCCACTCACCCTCCCCATCGTGGAAGTCTATCAACAAATAGCTGAAAAGGGAATTCTTCCGAAGCCCCGACCACTCAAGGACCGCACGGGTGAAAACAAGAACCTTTATTGCGATTACCATAAGGGATATGGCCATCAAACACAGGACTGTTTCGACCTGAAGGATGCATTAGAACAAGCAATAAGGGAAGGAAAGCTAGCAGCGTTCTCCCATCTCATCAGGGAGCCGAGAAGGCGTTATCGTGATCAAGACGAGGAAGGCAAGACACGCTCGACCAAGCAGCGACAGGAGCCCGAAGACAGAGACCACGGCCTCACTGTAATAAACGTGGTAACGGCAAAAAACACTGCGCCAAAGTCCCGGTCGGCGCACAAGAAAGACGCCAAGGTTCTGGCAATCTCATCCCCACCGATGCAGAGTACCAAAAAACCTCCGACCATTTCTTTTGGCCCAGAAGACCAATGGTTCAGCGACGTCCCGGAAAACCCTCCCATGGTCATAACGGCCAGAGTGGGAACCGGCCTCGTCAAACGGATCCTTGTCGACACAGGAGCTGATTCAAACATCATGTTCCGCAACGTGTTCGACGCATTGGGGCTAAAGGATGCCAACCTGATGACTCACCAGCACGGGGTTATCGGGTTAGGCGACCACTTCATCAAACCAGACGGAGTCATTTCCCTACCGATCTCGGTGGGACAGGTGCAAGGCCGAAGATCGGCGATGGCCGAGTTCGTAATCCTACGAGACTCCACAGCTTACAACATCATCTTGGGAAGAAAAACAATCAATGATGTTGAAGCCATAATCAGTACCAAGCTGCTAGTTATGAAGTTTGTCACCGATGATGGATCCATAGGGACCATAAGAGGAGACATTGAGACGGCGGTGGCTTGTGACAACGCCAGCCTTTCCCTCAGAAAGAAGTCCAAGGAAGCATCTGGCGTATTCCTAGCCGACCTTGACGCCAGAGTAGAGGACAAGCCGAGGCCGGAACCAGAAGGGGACCTGGAGAAATTTAGCATCGGTGACGAAGGGGAAAAGTTCACGTTCGTTAACAAGAACCTCCCACATGAGCTGAAGGAACCTTTGATGGAAATGATAAGGGCCAACAGGGACTTGTTCGCATGGACACCAGCCGACATGCCGGGCATAGATCCACAAATCATCTTGCATCACCTAGCCGTCAAGCCGGAAGCACGCCCAGTGGCTCAGCGGAGGAGAAAAATGTCGGCGGAAAGAGCAGAGGAGGTAGCCAAGCAGACGGCCGGCCTCCTAGAAGCAGGCTTCATACGGGAAGTAGACTACTCGACGTGGCTCTCAAATGTGGTCCTGGTGAAAAAACACAATGGCAGGTGGAGAATGTGCGTGGACTACTCTGACCTTAACAAAGCATGCCCCAAAGATTGCTTCCCCCTCCCCAACATAGACGCACTCGTCGACGCCGCGGCAGGATACCGGTATCTGAGTTTCATGGACGCCTACTCCGGTTACAATCAGATACCGATGCACCGACCAGACGAAGACAAAACGGCGTTCATAACGCCAGGGGGAACTTTCTGCTATAAGGTAATGCCATTCGGCTTGAAAAATGCGGGGGCGACATATCAAAGGCTGATGAACAGGATATTCCACGACCTCATAGGAAAAACGGTTGAGGTCTACGTGGACGACATCCTGGCAAAAACAACACGACCTGACGACCTCCTAAATGACCTGGCAAGAGTATTTGCGTCCCTCCGTCAACACGGTATGAGGCTGAACCCCCTCAAGTGCGCCTTCGCCATGGAAGCCGGTAAATTCCTGGGATTTATGATAACTCAGAGAGGGGTAGAAGCTAACCCGGAGAAATGTCAGGCAATACTCCAGATGAAGAGCCCGGGCTGTATCAAGGACGTCCAGAGGTTGGCAGGTCGATTGACCTCACTTTCCCGGTTTCTCGGAGCTTCGGCGACAAAGGCCCTGCCCTTTTTTAACCTCATGAAGAAAGGGATGGCGTTTGAATGGACACCCGCATGCGAAGAAGCCTTTCAACACTTCAAGGAAATCCTGGCGGCACCTCCCGTTCTCGGGAAACCAAGGGACGGAGAACCGCTGTACCTATACCTCGCCATAACAAATGAAGCCCTGGCCGCAGTTCTAGTACGAGAAGACGGGAAGGCTCAACAGCCAGTCTATTTCATAAGCAGGGCCTTGCAAGGGGCAGAGTTAAGGTATAGCAGGTTGGAAAAGCTAGCCTTAGCACTCCTAACTTCCTCGAGAAAGCTAAAACAGTACTTCCAAAGTCACCAAGTTGTCGTTAGAACGGACCAAGGGATCCGGCAAGTTCTCCAGAAACCCGACCTGGCGGGAAGAATGATGACTTGGTCCATCGAACTCTCTCAATATGACATACGGTATGAGCCCCGGCAAGCCATCAAGGCGCAGGCCATGGTGGATTTTTTGGTTGAAGTAACAGGAGACCCAGGAGAAGACATGGGTACACGGTGGAAGCTCCACGTGGACGGAGCCTCCAACCAGACCTACGGAGGAGCCGGGATCATCCTGGAGAGCCCCATCGGGGTTGTATACGAACAATCGGTTAGATTCGAGTTTCCCATCTCGAACAACCAAGCAGAATACGAAGCCCTCATAGGAGGCTTGACCCTAGCGGCAGAGGTCGGAGCAAGAAGGCTGGAAGTATGCAGCGATTCCCAAGTCGTCACTTCCCAAGTAAACGGCAGCTACCAAGCCAAGGACCCCTTGTTACAGAAGTACTTGGAAAAGGTTAAAAGCTTGAGCCAGATGTTTGAAGAAGTCACGGTCCAACACGTACCCAGAGAAAGGAACACACGGGCAGACCTTCTATCAAAATTGGCCAGCACAAAGCCAGGGGAGGGAAACCGGTCTCTCATCCAAGGCATGACGAGAGAACCAGCAATCGCACTACACATGACAACCCTAAGTCCTTCATGGCTAGACCCCATCGCCAACTTCCTAGAACACGGCCAAGCCCCTAGTGATGGAAAGGATGCGGCGAAGTTAAGGAGAGAAGCGGCCAAATACGCCGTCATCCAAGGACAGCTGTTCAGAAAAGGGCTCAGCCAACCCCTGCTAAAGTGCCTGCACCCCGACCAGACGGACTACGTCCTCAGGGAAGTCCACGAGGGCTGCTGTGGGCATCACATCGGAGGCAAAGCCCTAGCAAGGAAACTAATCCGAGCGGGATACTACTGGCTGTCGATGATGGCAGATTCCAAAGAGTTTGTCAAAAAGTGCGTAAAGTGCCAACAGAACGCCAACTTTGCCAGAGCGCCGGCCTCCGAGTTAAGCTTGCTAACGACCTCCCGGCCATTCGCCCAATGGGGAATCGACCTCTTGGGACCCTTCCCGGTCGGACCTGGGCAGGTCAAATATCTCATAGTGGCAATTGATTACTACACCAAATGGATAGAAGCCGAACCACTGGCTAGCATATCCTCGGCCAGTTGCAGAAAATTCATGTGGAGGCAGGTAATAACACGATTCGGGATACCAGAAGTCGTCATCTCGGACAATGGCACGCAGTTTACTGACAAGAAGTTCACAGAATTTCTCAGCGGCCTGGGTATAAGGCAAAGGTTCTCTTCGGTAGAACACCCTCAGACGAACGGACAAGTGGAGTCCGCCAACAAGGTTATCCTTTCAGGGTTGAAAAAGAGGCTGGACAATAAGAAGGGTGCTTGGGCCGACGAGCTAGCGTCGGTCCTCTGGTCTTACCGAACAACCGAGCAGTCCTCCACCAAGGAAACTCCTTTCCGATTAACGTACGGGGGTGGATGCGGTAATACCCGTAGAGATCGGTGAACCGAGTCCGCGATTGCTTTTGAAAGGAGTGGAGGAAACTGTAGAAAAGGACCTGATAGATGAAGCCCGGGAAATGGCCCATTTGACGGAAACGGCGCTTAAACAAAGAATAGCTCTGCGATACAACACCAAAGTGCTCAAGAGGGAATTTGAGCCTGACGACCTCGTCCTAAGGCGGAATGATATCGGCCCACCGACCCCCGGAGAGGGCAAGCTAGCGGCAAACTGGGAAGGTCCCTACAGAGTCAAAAAGGTGATGGGAAAAGGAGCCTTTAAGTTAGAAAGGCTCGATGGCAAGGAGGTCCCGAGGACATGGAACGCGGACAACCTTAGAAGATTCTACTCCTAGCTAAGTAGTCAATTTGTCAGTTATAGTAACTTTTAAGTCCTTCGTGTGGTTACCGAATAAGATATACTTGTGCAAATTCTCCACCCTATTTTGTCTCCGTTTTTCAGATAAACCATCTCGTCGCGACTAACGACGACACCCGACCCGGGACTGATCACCCCGGAGGTCATCAACTACCGTTGTAATGAATAATCACACGAGAGGCCACGGGCCGCCAGTATAAACGACTATAAACCAAAAACGGTTAATAGAAACGATAACGCAATCAGACGAGTAAGAAAAACGTTATCGCGACAAAACGAGCAAGCGACCAAAAAGTCATTCTTCACAAGCCAAAATAAAAGCGGCTAAAATTAAATTGTTCATAAGCCAAAACGGCCGAAATCAAGACTGTTTACAAGCCAAAACAAAACGGCTAAACGAAAAACAAGGAAATAAAGAGTTCATTTCTTAGGGACATCGACAACTTGGCCATCCTTAATAATCTTAAAAACACCGATTGCCGACGTGTCGAACTCAGGGGCAACGATTTTAATTTGAGCTTTCAGGGCTTCCTCAGTGCCCAAAATCGCGCCTTTGCCCTGTTTGACGACGTCTTTGTACTTAGCCTTCCATGTTGCCAGTTCAGCCTCCACTGCCTGCTTCTCCTTCTCGACTTCGGCCGCGCGCTTCTGCGCCGCGCCGACCTGCTTCTCCAAAGCCATCTCACGCTCGACCAAACGTTCAACCGTCGCATCCGACTCTTTCTGTTTCTTCTCGGCAGCTGTTGCCTTTTGTTCGGCGGCGGTAGCTTTCTGCTCGGCAGTGGTGGCTTTCTTCTCGGCGGCATCCAATTTCTCTGAAGATTGAGTCAGCTGCTCCCGAAGGGTCTCAACTTCGCTTTTTAGCTCATTATTGGCCTTCCCAGCGGAATCCAACCTCCGTCGGAGAGACTCCATCCCGGACAGCTCGAACTCGGCCTTCCGGGCTATGACCGCACCGCACAGGAGAGTGCGGTACATCCACCTCGCCTGCCCGGCAAGGGATGACTCATGGAAATGCTCCTCGGTACCGGGGATCAGCTGGGTGTCAATGAAATTTCCGGAGTCGAAATTCCTTTCCATCACGGTAAGGACGCCCTCAGGGCTAGACGACGCCGTGGAGGCTTTCTTTCTCTTTCTCTTCAGGCTCGGGACCTCCACCACCCCCTCCTCATCGTCCGGATTGGGCACCGAACCCCCAGCCCCGATCACCTCACGGATAGGAGAAGCATCGACCGCCTTGTCACCTTCGGTTGCGGCGCCTTGAGCCGATGTGCCGATCCCTTCGGTAGCGGCCCTCTGCTCGGGAGCATCCTGGCCCTCCGGAGGAGCATCAGGCCCCTCGGGAGCAGGCTGCTCGTCACCCTCCTCGTCATCACCACCGGCAAGAAAGGTTTGAAACAAGTCGGCAAGGCCCGTCACCGACGCAGACATATCCACTACAGGAAAATAAAGAAGGTCGGTTAGTCGTCACACAATATCAATTAAAGAAAAAAAAAAGACAAAGGGCAAAGTGGAAAGCTTCTCACAAATATAATTACGACCGGACTCCCGGTCACCCATGAGGAGATGGTGATTTACTGGGTTCTTCCCAAAAACTGCCATCAACACCTCGGCAATCTGCTTATCCACTTTCGACATACTCCTATAAGCTACCTTAATAAAAGAATTGGACCCTGCCCCGAAACTCCAATAAGTCGGGATGAGCCGTACCCCCTCCAAAGACAACCAAAAGGGATGACGACCTTTGGCAGGGCGGACCTTAAAATACTTGTCCTTAAACCCGTGGTAGGAATCTTCGAACAAACCGAAAATCTTCCGACCCTGGGCAGCTCGGAAGGACATAAACCCCTTTTTGTGCTTCCCCTCCTTGGAAGGGTTTGTGAGGGTGAAGAAGAAGAGGAAGACATCCACGGACACCGGCAGTTCGAGATATTCGCAAACCATCTCGAAACAGCGGATCGAGGCCCAACTGTTCGGATGCAACTGCGACGGTGACACGGAGATCCGATTTAAAAGCGCCATTTGAAAGGCTGAAAACGGAATACGAACCCCGACTTGAGTGAACATGGCTTTGTAGAACCAAATCCAGTCGGCGACCTGGCGGGGTTGGAAGTTGATTTCGTACAATCGCTCGTGAGGAGCCGGGACGAAAACGTCGTAATTGGCCTCCTCGTCAGTCCCACCGCACAAGTACCCAGCTTGTCGGAACTCGGTGAGCTCCTCCTCGCCCATCTGATTGGGCGAATCCCTTATATCGGAGACGACCCAAGCATATTGATCGTACGCCGCAGGGTTAACGGATGCCCGGGAGATCGTGCGAGCCATACCTACATGGGGGGACCATCCAGTTAGTCTAAGAGATCGGTTGCTCAGGCCGAACACAAACACCACCCCCCACGACTTCCCGACTAAGGCCAATCAAGACTAAATGGCGAAAAGGACGAGGAAAAGCCTACCCTGGAATGGTACTTCCCCCCCTAACACGTCTACTCGCGACTAAAAGGCTATACAATAACATCAAAGAACCAAGCAACAAGCACACAAAATTAATGCATAAAAAGGGGAAAAATTCGAAAGTTACCTGAATTGATGAAAAGAGGATGAAATTGCGAGTCTGGGAAAAAAGCAAGAAGGACGAACAGAGGCACCACAGCAACGCCTTGAAATCTTGCAGCAGGGAGGAAGAAAGGAAAAAATGGGGAGTGTGAAAAGGTGTAAAAGCACCGAAACCAACCGTTTAAAAACTGCTCCCAAAGCGCGAAACGCCTGGGGCAGAAGGGTCTTTTCGAACGGGGTTTTTCACCCCATTATGAGCATTCAATGCTCGGCGCAGAAAACGAAGCGATGAAACGGTTGCTTAAGCAACCAAGAGACGCGCGTTAGGGGCACACCCTTCCCACGAGCGGCCGGCCAGACGAGATGCGACACGACACGCCATTGGTAGCTCCCACGACTACCATTGGCGCGTGGGGGCACTGTTACGGTCCGGCCCAAAGTCAGCACGGGTCGACCCGACCCAAGCGATACCCGACCCGGACACGCGCCCTCCAACCGACCCGGACACGCGTCCTGTGCGGCTCACACACGGCTGCAGGACAGCGTCCTTGGGAATATGGGCCTGTCCTATAAGGGGCCCACTACTGACATATATATAAGGGGAAGATTGGCTCTTCCCCCGGGGTACGTCATACTCTCTCCCCTATCATTCTGCTCGCCTGCACATTGCTGACTTGAGCGTCGGAGTGTCTTTGCAGGTGGCACCCCCCCTCAACATCTCTCCACGACCAAGTGCTCCAGTGCTCGGCTACTCGACAACTCGCGAAGCGGTGCGGCCCAAGCCAAGGCGTCCTTCCCCCTACATCTAACCACCCGACCTGTTCGGAACCCGACTTCTGTACACATATATTTCTAATTTTACAACTAAAATATCCTATATATAATTCTTCTATTACAATTAAAATTAATTTTTTTTATAAAATTAAAGAGTTTTCTCTTCCTCTCTTTTTCTCTATCTTTCTCATTCTTTCACTCATTTTATCTCTCTTACATATTTTCATCAATGACTAATTACAAATTTAACAATAAAAATATACAACATAATAATCTCTAATTGAATTTAAATTAACTTAAAATTAAAATTTAAATATTAAAACTATAATATAACTATATTATATATTATATGTATATATTACTAACTAATTTAAAAACCAAACTATGTCACATGACACTCTCTTATTAAAATTAAGAAGAAATATTTTCCTCCTAAATTAGTAAATCTCCTTATTATATTCTCTTATCTACATCTGTCTTTTTTTATTTCTCTCAATCCTTTCCACTCTATATATAATTTATAATTTATATTTTATATTAATAATTTGACAAATAAAAATATGTCACTAGATATTTTTTCATTACAATTAAAATAATTTTTTTTATCCAAAATTAACAAACCCTCTCTCTCATTCTTCTTCTTTATTTTTCTCTCTTTTTTCTCGTTTTCTATTTTTCTGTTTTACAAAAAATAAAATTAACAACATAATACAATTTAAATAAAAAATATTATTATATGCATATTTTTTATTTAGTTTTAAATTTTTAATGCTTATTTTTATAATCTATATTTTCACTTATCTTTCATCAAATATTTATTACATATAATTTAGAGAGAATATATATTAATATTGTGGTTAAAACTTAAAATCAAAATTCAATTGTTTTTAAAAGAATAATTTTGAGTTAATTTTATAACTATCAATATAAAATTTTTTTATACTAATATCTAATTATATTTTTATATACATAGAGAAAAAAATATTATTTTTAAATAGTAAGCATAAAAATTAATTATTTCTATTTGTAAATCAGATTTAACACTTAATCAAATATAAAAATATACACATTAAATTTTTTTAAATATTAGATAATGAATGTTAAAATTAATTATTACTAAAAGATTAAACTCTTTCACTTGACGAAAATAATAACTAAAAAGCTTATTATTTGATTTTTTTAATCTATAAAGACTCTGATTTTCTTAATCAGTGAGAATTTTTATTTTCTACGACCTTTTTATAAAAGTAGTTTAATTATATAAATCTTTTGTACCAAACATAATCTATAATGTCAAAAAAAAATTTTACAATTTATATTCCTGTAATATTATTACGAGTAAAAATACTAGTTAAACATCTAATAATAAAGGAATAGATCTAAAACTGATATGCAATGAGTATAATGAGCAAGTTGTGGAGATCATTAATTTTAACAAAACTCGTCATGTTCCATAAAGGGAAGGGTAAACCAAAAAAGTAGGCAAATAGAAGAAAACTAGATACACCTAAACACTCTCTCTGACTTAAACTTTGGAGTGTACTTAGAGATGTCCTCTTGACTTGGTGTGTGATTAAACGAAAAGCGAGTTTCTCAAGCTCTCGTTAGCTCGGATACTCAGCAAATCCTCCCAACAATATTCTAAAAATACAATTTGATAATCACAACGTAGCCATCTATTTATATATATGCTAGGACTTATGTTTTGGTTCTTAAAGAATGTTATCCCTTATTACCAGAGTACCGAGTGTCATATATCCAAATCTTAATGTTAATAAGATTAATTACCGTATTTTTTGTTTTAAAAAGGCTTAATGTTTCCTAATATAACAGAAAATTAATAGAAGTGGTTTTCTACGTACCCATGGTGGCAGAAGCAGACTCATCACCATAAAATGTGGCATGTGCAAGAGCCCAATCACTAGGTCTAAATATGCCCGTTGCTAATGCTGCATTTCCAATGGTTGTGAACATGCATGTTAATGTAACCAACAAAAAGCTACTAAAGCTACAATATTGAAGAATTGAAGCCATTATTCCTATGTTTGAATCCCTACTAATCTGGCTATGCAGCTTAATTAGCTTAGTTTATTAGGAGAAGGAAATAGAATACATTGCTCTTAGTTTACATTAATTCTTTTCCTTTTATATATACAATACACAATACGGTACTGTACATACAATTGTAGCGGCACCTAACACGTTGCCAATTGAAATAAATAGTCTTCGTGATCACCACGAAGATAGTAAGTCGTACTAGTGTTTCTAATCGGTCAAAGTAAATAGTCTTTTTGTTGACTCTGTACGCATTGTTAGCCAATGATGAGATGTACTGAGTGAAAGACCGTAAAACAATGATCCATGAAAACTAAGGCAAGCTGATTTTCTGAATTTAGTGAAAGGGAAAACGTGCATACATGTTTCCTATGTCTTCTTGTTACTGAATTTCATGTTAATTAATTTCTTCATTCGTGAAAAAAGTTGTTCAATTTGATTAAAGTTTCAAGAGCTGATCGAATAAGCATACCTGTTGTGTTAGGTTATTCATAAAGTCCACACACTTCCGACTAGAACCTTGTTTCGGCCCAGCCAAAAAATGGCCGGGGTCCATATTGTGGGCTACCGACCCAACAGGTCCTTGACCCGTACACGCAAGGGTAACCTGTGCGTCACTCTACCTCTTGAGAAAGACCTGAATAGTTGGTAGAAGTTTTTCAGGTGACCGGGTCCAAGTCAGAGGACCCATCCGAATACAAGGTATAAATGGGTTGATTTTTTGGTTGAAGTGACTGGAGATGTTTCCAGATATTCGAGCACACAGTGAAAAATTCCATGTTGACGGAGCTTCCAACCAAGAGTTTGGAGGAGTCGAGATCATTTTAAAAATCTCAGAAGGGATAACTTATGAGCAATCCTTTCAAATTTGAATTCTCAGTCTCAAACAACTAAGCCGAATACGAAGCAATGATTGGCGGCTTAACCTTAGCCAAAGAGGTCGGAGTAACAAAGATTGAAATCAACAGCAACTCCCAGGTCGTGACCTTGCAAGTGAATAGGACGTACCAAGCTCGGGACCCACTATTGCAAAACTACTCAGAACGAACGAAGCAGTTGTGAAAGGATTTTGAAGAGGTAGTGGTCTAGCATGTGCCCAGGAAAAGAAATGCCAGAGTGGACCTTGAAGGTTGTGGTAGGCTTAGAGAAGGGGGGTTGAATCTATGCCTTCCTTTTTGTTGCAGTTATTACCCTTTTAAACAAACTTTCAATTCAGGTTCTGTTTGAACACAGCAGCGGAAATTTATGACACAATTTATTTTTGTCTCATGAATATCAGAAAACAGAACTCAACAGAGAAGAGAAAAGCTAACACCAGCATGTATCCTGGTTCGGTTGCCTTGTGCTATGCAACCTACATCCAGTCTCCTCCACAACTATGGAAGAATTTCACTATAGTTAATAGTATTACATACACCAATTTCACTCTCAAGTTCTAACCTAACTTGACATTGGCTATGCTAACACCTAACTATTCATTCTTAGTGCTAACCCAACTAAGAAAGGGATACCAAACAGGTACAAGATACAAGACACTTAATCAACCTAAAGAAATCAGAAAATAACTCTAGGCTTTTCCCTCAAGTGTTTCACTCAGCCTTTTTCCACTCATGGCTTTTACTTGAGTTTTCTCACAATGCCTTTTCTCACAGAAATTAAAGAAAGATAAACATAGAAAAGTACATTACAATCAGTAAAACATGAAGGAGATTGACTTCATCAGCAGCTTCTTTGCTATGTGCATAACCAGATTCGCAAACCTCAGATATAGTTCTTCAGTATTGGCCGAATGCTTCTTTGAAAGTAAGCATTATCCAAGTAGAGGAACTTCAGAACACTGTTCTCACACTCTGGTTTTCTCTCCTTTTCTTCTGAATGAGCAAGAAGTCTTCTTTTATTCTCCTTGCATGTTGTTGGGATATTCTCCCAAGGTCAACACCTTGAGCCTTGAGCTTCACCAACCACAGATTCACTTTTTCTCAATAATCCTCATAATAGAAACTCTTCTTCTGACTTCCTCAACTTGGCAGAAAGCCATAAAATAGCAACCATAGAAATCTTCTCATGGTCAACTTAATCTTAGCCATTGACAAACTACTTGGTCCCCAAGTATCACTTGTGACCGTAGATGTGAAGCAGAATAGGGCAGAGAACACTTTCCCTTGAATGCCATTTTCGGATAGAGCAGAGTTTTGGAAAGAAGAGAAGATGATCTGATGCATGCAAGACGAGATGGATTACCTTTAACCAAAGCTTGATTTGGTTTGGATTTTCTGTTTTAGCTTTCTATGCTTTAAGCTTAACTTTTCTCTCTCTTACTTCTTTGGTTACTAGCTTAGGGAGGAAGCTTTTTCTCTTTCTCTTTCTTACTTTTCTGAAGCCTGAGACAAAGGTTGGAAGGAACATGGTTCAGGAATTCTACTCAAATCTGTGGCTGACAGATAAGCAGAGAATGACTGGAACCGCTTACCATACCTATAGAACTATGGTCAGAGGGGAAGTTATATACTTCCATCTGGACAAAATAAGAGAAATCTTCAAGTTGCCTCAACTGCAAGATGATCCTGATTCCTTTAATAGGAGGATGGTGAGAGTAGATAAGGGGTTGGATCAAGTTCTAGAGGACATATGCCTCCCTGGAACTAAGTGGATAACCAATTCAAAGGGTGTCCCAAACCAACTCAAGAGGGGAGACCTCAAGCCAATTGCAAGAGGTTGGCTAGACTTCATTGGGCGCTCCATATTGCCCACTAGCAACCGTTCTGAGGTCACCATCAAGAGGGCAGTGATGATTCATTGCATTATGCTTGGAAAAGAAGTGGAGGTTCATCATATGATTGCCTGTGAGATCTACACAATTGCAAATAGGAATTCCACTGTAACCAAATTGGCTTACCCAAGCTTGATCTCCTTGCTCTGTAAAGAGGCTGGGGTGAAGATAGAAGAAGATGAATTCATACCCATTGAACATCCAATCACCAAGAAGACAATGGAAGGAGCAAGAGAAGCAGGGGCGTGAAATCCAAGAGATGAAGCGCCAAAAGCTCTCCTCTCAAGCTGAGGGAGCATCCACTTCTCAAAATCAAGGTTGTTGAGTCCTAACTCTGTGAAAACCTCTATCATTAGGAGCCTATGTTTTTTTTTCGTTTTCTTTTATTTTCCATTCCTATTTTTATATCTATATTTGAGTCTTGTTTTTTTCATAATTAATAAAATTTATGCCTTAAAGTTATGAATGTCCTATGAATCCATCACCTCTCTTAAAAGAAAAATGCTTTAATTACAAAAGAACAAGAAGTACAGGATTTTGAAATTTATCTTTGAAACTAGTTGAATTAGCTTGATGTGGTGACAATACTTTTTGTTTTCTGAATGAATGCTTGAACAGTGCATATGTCTTTTGAATTTGTTGTTTTAAGAATGTTAAAATTGTTGGCTCTTGAAAGAATGAGGAGAAAGAGAACTGTTATTGAGGATCTGAAAAATCATTAAATTGATTCTTGAAGCAAGAAAGAGCAGTGAAAAAAAAAATTTCAAAAAAAATTTCAAAAAAAAAAAAAATTTTTCGAAAGAAAAAGAGAAGAAAAGAAAAAGAAAAAGAAAGAAATAAAGTTGTGATCCAAGGCAAAAGAGTGTGCTTAAGAACCCTGGACACCTCTAATTGGGGACTTTAGCAAAGCTGAGTCACAATCTAAAAAGGTTCACCCAATTATGTGTCTGTGGCATGTATGTATCCGGTGGTAATACTGGAAGACAGAGTGCTTTGGGCCACAGCCAAGACTCATACACTGGCTATGTTCAAGAATCAATATACTTAACTAGGAGAATCAATAACACTATCTGAGTTCTGAGTTCTTATAGATGCCAATCATTCTGAACTTCAAGGGATAGAGTGAGATGCCAAAACTGTTCGGAGGCAAAAAGCTACTAGTCCCGCTCATCTAATTGGAGCTATGTTTCTTTGATATTTTGGAGTCTATAGTATATTCTCTTCTTTTTATCCTATTTTGATTTTCAGTTGCTTGGGGACAAGCAACAATTTAAGTTTGGTGTTGTGATGAGCGGATAATTTGTACGCTTTTTGGCATTGTTTTTAGTATGTTTTTAGTATCTTTTGGTTAGTTTTTAGTATATTTTTATTAGTTTTTAATTAAAATTCACTTTTCTGGACTTTACTATGAGTTTGTGTATTTTTCTGTGATTTCAGGTATTTTCTGGCTGAAATTGAGGGTCCTGAGCAAAAATCTGATCCAGAGACTGAAAAGGACTGCAGATGCTGTTGGATTCTGACCTCCTTGCACTCGAAGTGGATTTTCTGGAGCTACAGAAGCCCAATTGACGCGCTCTCAACGGAATTGGAAAGTAGACATCCTGGGCTTTCCAGCAATATATAATAGTCCATACTTTGCCCAAGATTTGATGGCCCAAACCGGCGCTCAAAGTCACCTACAGAAATTCCAGCGTTAAACGCCGGAACTGGCATAAAATTTGGAGTTAAACGCCCAAACTGGCATGAAAGCTGGCGTTTAACTCCAGAAAAGGTCTCTACACGAAATTCCTTCATTGCTCAGCCCAAGCACGCACCAAGTGGGCCCGGAAGTGGATTTTTCTGTCATTTACTCATTTCTGTAAACCTTAGGACACTAGTTTACTACTTATAGGATCTTTTGACATTGTATCCGGACCTGATGACCTCATTACATTTCTACACGTTTCTTTCCACAGTATGAGTCTCTAAACCCCATGGTTGGGGGTGAGGAGCTCTGCTGTGTCTTGATGGATTAATGCAATTACTACTGTTTCTTATTCAATCATGCTTGCTTCGATTCTAAGATAATACTTGTTCTTAATCCGGATGAATGTGATGATCCGTGACAATCATCATCATTCTCAACCATGAACATGTGCCTGACAACCACCTCTGTTCTATCTTAGATTGAGTAGTTATCTCTTGGATTCTTTAATCGGAATCTTCGTGGTATAAGCTAGAACTGATGGCGGCATTCAAGAGAATCCGGAAGGTCTAAACCTTGTCTGTGGTATTCTGAGTAGGATGCAATGACTGAATGACTGTGACGTGCTTCAAACTCTAACCTGCTGGGCGTTAGTGACAGACGCAAAAGAGGGATTCTATTCCAGCAGGGGTGGGAACCAAACCGGTGATTGGCCGTACTGTGACAGAGTGCATGAGCATTAGCTTTCACTGCGAGGATGGGAGGTAGCTGCTGACAACAGTGAAACCCTACACAGCTTGCCATGGAAGGAGTCTTGCGTGTTTGATGAAGAAGACAGTAGGAAAGCAGAGATTCAGAAGATGGAGCATCTCCAAGCCTCAACCCACTCTCCATTACTGCAATACAAGTAACCATTTCATGTTCTTTTGCTTTTTACAATCAATCCTGATAATTTTTGATATCCTGACTAAGATCTACAAGATAACCATAGCTTGCTTCAAGCCGACAATCTCCGTGGGATCGACCCTTGCTCACGCAAGGTATTACTTGGACGACCCAGTGCACTTGCTGGTTAGTTGTGCGGAGTTGCAAAAGTGTGATTGCAATTTCGTGCACCACCAAGTCTGGCACAACTCTCGGGTAAAAGTACCGGGGGTGCAGATTGTGCAATCGACGCGCGCACGCACAGTGTGCGTGCGCGTGCATTGCCAATTTAAGATCATGTGCGCGTACGCGCCAAGTGCGCGCACGCGTGCATAGACTTGTGCCTTAGGCCCAATATTCGCACAGTGCAGGCCTAACTCTCGGGTTTTTGGCTGGGGTCGAATTTTTTTGCATCCACGCGTACGCGTACAGTGCGCGTCTGCGTGGATGGTCAAAAAAATGCTCAGGTGCGCGTACGCGTTAGGTGCGCGCACGCGTGGATGGTGTTCTGTTTTTCAAAAATATTTTTTTTTCTAAGTTCTTGCACCAATCCAAGCCTTTCAATCCTCCAAACAGCTACCAAAATACCCTAGAACCTTATTCAACATACTATACTACTAACTAAACTCAATAAAACAATAAAAACAAGAAATTAAACTAATTCTACCAATATTTACAAAAGATAAAAATGAAAATGAGAATCTACCTACAATGGCAACTCAATTCACTTATTAACAAACTAAAAGAGTATGGAGAGAGTTTACCATGGTGGGGTGTCTCCCACCTAGCACTTTTATTTATTGTCCTTAAGTTGGACTTATGGGGAGCTTCTTATCAAGGTGGCTTGTGCTTGTACTCATCTTGGAACATCCACCAATGCTTGGTCTTCCAATAAGCTCCATCATTCAAGATTAATAACTTCAAGCATGGGTGGAGTTCCTCACAAGCTATGAGCTCCCAAAGGCAATCCTCATGTATTCCAGGATCCCATATCTTGTTTCTACACCCATCTTTAAGTTGATTATCATTATTCCACTTGGGTGGCATAATCTTGGAATTCTTATTTAAGCAACCGAACATCATCCTAGACCCAAGCAATCTAGCTCTATACCAAACCTTGCAATTGAGCATTGAACATGCAACCATAATGAACCTAGAATGATGTTTCCAACCACTACACAACTCTTTCCTACTCTTAACTCCACAAAGAGCTCTAAGTTGACCATCATTTTGAATCAAGCCATATTCAAGTGAGAAAGTAAAGCTTAGGGGTAAGAATTTTACCCACTTGAATGTTGTGTTGGATGGTGACTTGGGAAGGGAGACCTCCCCACACTTAGACAATGCAAGGTCTACTTCCTTGTACTCTTCTTTGTGTATGTCCACCTCTTTCCTTTTACTTGGCCTGGTGTTATCTTCAAGAACTTTATCTTGCCCAATGGGAGGTGATTCAATTTTTGAGAGGAATTCATTGATGAGTAAATTCATCTCTTGATCAACCTCTTCATATTCTTCAATTTCAATATACACCATGCCAATTTTTTCCTCTTGGTAGCTCTCTTTCTCGATGCTCACCAAGGGTATGGGAGGTTGTGCACACTCTTCTATAATTTCAACTCCATGTCCAATGGGAGAGGATTCTATTGTAGAGAGAAATTCATCCATGATTGAATCCATCTTTTGATAAGCCTCTTCCAAGTCTCCAACGATGATATGCCTTGGAGGTTGCGCACCCTCCTCAACATCAATTTCAAGCTTCTTGGAAGAGTGCTCCATGATGCTACATTCCCATGGACTTTCAACATCTCCTAAATCTTCAACCACCTCTTCCTTTTCTTCAATGATCATCGGCTCCTCCAATTGTTCCAACACAAAATTTGATTCCTCCTTTTCCACCGAATTTTTCAATTTCTCCTTCATACTTTGCTCTTCTTTTGACTTTTCACATGGGGCTACGGAAGCACCTTGAATGTTCAAGCATTGGTAGGCTAAGGTAGACACTACCTTGGTCAAGTTGGTCACAAACTCAAGTGTATCCCGCTTCATGGCCTCTTGTCCTTGAAGTAACAAAGTGAGAGAATCGTCTATTGGGGCTTGTGGTGGGTAGGAAGGTTCATCATTTTGGAGAGAGGGTTCATAATAGGAAGGTGGTTCTTCTTGGTAAGGTTGTGGAGATTGTGTGTATTGAGGTGGTTTTTGGTAGTAGTAATCTTGGAATTGTGGTGGTTCTAAAGGTTCTTGCTCATAATGGTTATAGGAGTATGGTATGGTTGCATGGTCATATGATGGATATGGATCATAGGAAGGTGCTTGGTATGGAAAGGCTTGTGAGAATGGTTGAGGTTCATGTTGAGGGTGAGATTCATAGGCATATGATGGTGGTTGTTGAGTGTCACAAAAAGAGTCATCATAGCCGTTAAATTGACATGCATTAGGATGGAAATTATACCTATAAGTATCCGGAGGTTGCTGCCAATAGGAGTGATCAATTCCTTGAGGCTCCTTCCATCTTTGTTGGTTCCATCCATGGTACATGTTGCCATTAAAGTCCACATTTCCTACAACACAATTAGAGCCAAACTCATAGCCAAAGTGAGAATTCATTATGGAAAAATAAAATAAAACTAACAAAATCTAGTAAACAAGCAAAAGACAAACTATTTACACTATTCACATATGTACAATAACCAATAACATAACACCATTGCAAATCCCCGGCAACGGCGCCATTTTGATGATTGGATTTTTGATGGTATAGAATTTCTCAAATAAAATCTCGTCGAAGTATAGTTTTTAAACCAAGCAATAATCCTTTCATACAAAAAGTTGTTTGTCACTAAAACAAACCCCTAAATTTATAAACCGAAGTATTGGAACTAGGGGTGGCAACACTACCCGAACCCGCGGGTACCCACCCCGCCCCTACCCGTTCAGGGCGGGTAATTACCCGCACCCGCACCGGGGCGGGTTCTTGGGCGGGGCGGGGCGGGGTCGGGTTTAGGTTAAACCCGCCCCTACCCGCCCCGGTATATATAATAGATATATAAATATATATTTTTAATATATAATATATGTAATATATATAAAATAATTAGTAAAATGATTAATAAGATTGTGTTATATTTAAATTTTTACATTAATTTATGTTATGCATGTAAATAATGGTTATATAATTTTTAAAATTTTATTTTATTTTTTAGATTTAATAATTATTGGGGCGGGTAGGGACGGGGCGGGTACCCGCAGGGGCGGATTAGGGTTTAACATTTTACTATCTGCGGGTAAAAACGGGGCGGGTTCGATGCGGGTTTTTGTTGAGCGGGGCGGGGTCGGGTAGAGCAAAAACCCGCCCCTACCCGCCCCGTTGCCACCCCTAATTGGAACCTCGGGTCGTTCTCCCTAGGAATTACAATAAAGTGTCTTGTTATTGGTTTGAGTTGTTTTGGGGTTTTGATAAGAGGCATGAAAGTAAATGGCAATGAAAATAAACTAACAACTATAAAAGGCTCTTGGCAAGGTGTGAAAATTAGAAGTCCTATCCTAGTTATCCTTCTCAATTGTGATGAGAATTGTTCATTGCTACCACTTAGTTAACCCTTACTAAATAAAGGAAAGTCAAGTGGATGAATTGACTTGAGCCACAAGTTCTAGCCAACTCCCAAGGAAAGACTAGCTTTAGTGCACTCCAAACCAATTAGCAATCTCTCCAATTGTCAATCAACAAAGGAATTAGATAACTCAAGTGTCACTAATTACTCTACCTAGGCCAAGAGGAACAAAATCTACACTATATCTAGGAGAGGCATTTCAACAAACACATACAAGGCAATAAAAGTAAACAACATAATTTGAAAGAATTAAAGGAATCTACAACTACAAAAACAAGAGATCAACAATAGAAAAGCAAAGAAGACACATTTAATATGAATTACCTCTTATTGAATTGAAAGAATGTAGAAGGAACAATACTAGATCTACAACAAAATGTAAGAACAACATAAAGGAAATTACAACAAAAGAGTAGAAGAAGAATGAATCTAATAACAAAGAATTGAAAGGTAGAAGTAGAAGAAAGCAAAGATTAAAACCTAGATCTAAGAACTAATCCTAATCCTAATCCTAATTCTAGAGAGAAGTGAGAGCTTCTCTCTCTAGAAACTACTTCTAAACTAATCCTAATGTGTGTGTAATGAATGGGATCCCCTTTTCTCTTCAATCCTTGGCTTTAAATAGCATCTTTGGTGCCAAAGTTGGTTGCAATTGGGCCCCACAACCCTTCAGAATTCGTTGGTTGCGAATTCATTAAAAAATCATATATCAGCACCGACGCGTACGCGCACAGCATGCGTACGCGTCCATGGAGTGATTCGCAGGTGCGCGCAAGCGCCAGGTGCGCGCGCGCGTCCATGGGCGAGTTCAACTTCTTTGACTTTTTATGATTTCTCCACTTTGCATGCTTTCCCTCTTCACTCCTTTGATCCATTCCTAGCCTTTTCAATCTGAAATCACTAACAAACATATCAAGGCATCTAGTGGAATCAAAGGGAGATTAAAACCATCAAATTAAGGGTTGAAAAGCATGTTTTCACATCTAAGCACAAATAAGGAGACAATCACAAAACCATGCTATTTCATTGAATAAATGTGGGTAAAAGGTGATAAAATCCCCTAAATTCAATACAAGATAAACCGTCAAATTGGGGTTTGTCACACATCAATATAATTAATCTGTTATAAAATCTGAAATTCATGCAATTCTTCTCTTTTTCAATTAAGACCATTTTTCATTTTAAGAAAGGTGATGGATTCATAAGACATTCATAACTTTAAGGCATAGTCACTAAGACACTAATGATCATAAGACACAAACTTGGATAAACATAAGCATGATTTTTCGAAAAACAGGAAAATAAAGAACAAGGAGATTAAAGAACGGGTCCACCTTAGTGATGGCGGCTTGTTCTTCCTCTTGAAGGTATTATGGAGTGCTTGAGCTCCTCAATGTCTCTTCCTTGCCTTTGTTGCTCCTCTCTCATGATTCTTTGATCTTCTCTAATTTCATGGAGGATGATGGAGTGTTCTTGGTGCTCCACCCTTAGTTGTCCCATGTTGGAACTCAATTCTCCTAGGGAGGTGTTGATTTGCTCCCAATAGTTTTGTGGAGGAAAGTGCATCCCTTGAGGTATCTCAGGGATTTCATGATGAGGAATTTCCTCTTGTTTGTTCCATCCTCTTCTTAGTGATGGGCTTGAGGTCATGCCTTCTCAGTTGAACTGGCTTCCCTCTTGAATCTCTCATTAAGCGCCCTCTTCACAAATGACTGTGAGGACTTGGTTCAACCTTTGATCAAATTTGACCCTTCTTGAGTTTGAAAGGGATCTCAGGGATCACTTTCTTCATGGCCACAGCTTCATAGAAGTGGTCTTGATTCACCCTTGAGATGAATCTCTCCATCTCCCATGACTCGGAGGTGAAAGCTTTTGCCTTCCCTTTCCTCTTTCTAGAGATTTCTCCGGCCTTGGATGCCATAAATGGTTATGGAAAAACAAAAAGCAATGCTTTTACCACACCAAACTTAAAAGGTTTGCTCGTCCTCGAGCAAAAGAAGAAAGAAGAGAGTAGAAGAAGAAGAAATAGAGGAGATGGAGATGGCTTTGTGGTTCGGCCAAAGGGGGGAGAAGTAGTGTTTAGGGTGTGTGAAAATGAAGGAGTGAAGATGGGTTTATGATGAGCGGATAATTTATACGCTTTTTGGCATTGTTTTCATATAGTTTTTAGTAAATTTGAGCTACTTTTAGGGATGTTTTCATTAGTTTTTATGTTAAATTCACATTTCTGGACTTTACTTTTTCTGTGATTTCAGGTAAATTCTGACTGAAATTTAGGGATTTGAGCAAAACTCTGAAAATGGCTGACAAAAGGACTGCTGATGCTGTTGGATTCTGACCTCCCTGCACTCGAAATGGATTTTCTGGAGCTACAGAACTCTAAATGGCGCGCTCTCAACGGCGTTGGAAAGTAGACATCCAGGGCTTTCCAGCAATATATAATAGTCCATGCTTTATTCGAAGAATGACGACGTAACTTGGCATTAAACGCCAAGTTCATGCTGCTGTCTGGAGTAAAACGCCAGAAAAACGTCATGATTCGGAGTTAAACGCCCAAAACACGTCATAACCTGAAGTTTGACGCCAAGAAATGCCTCTACACGTGGATTGATCAAGCTCAGCCCAAGCACACACCAAGTGGGCCCCGGAAGTGGATTTATGCATCAATTACTTACTCATGTAAACCCTAGTAGCTAGTCTAGTATATATAGGACACTTATCTATTGTATTAGACATCTTTGGTCTCAGTTCTGTTTTATTCTTCATCTTAGGAGATCATTGATCACGTTTTGGGGGCTGGCCATTCGGCCATGCCTGAACCTTCTGCTTATGTATTTTCAACGGTGGAGTTTCTGCACACCATAGATTAAGGGTGTGGAGCTCTGCTGTACCTCAAAGATTAATGAAGTTCTATTTTCTTTTATTCAAATCTCTTCTATTCTTATTCCAAGATATTCATTCGTACCCAAGAACATGATGAATGTAATGAGTTAGATAACCCTCATTATTATTCTCACTTATGAACGCGTGTGATTGACAACCACTTTCGTTCTACATGCAACAAGGCTTGAATGTGTATCTCTTAGATTCCCCAACAGAATCTTCGTGGTATAAGCTAGATGGATGGCGGCATTTATGAGGATCCGGAAAGTCCAACCTTGTCTGTGGTGTTCCGAGTAGGATCCTGGGAATCCAGAAAGTCTACCTTGTCTGTGGTGTCCGAGTAGGATTCCGGTAATGAATGACTGTGACGTGCTTCAAACTTGCAACCTGCTGGGCGTCAGTGACAGACGCAAAAGAGGGATTCTATTCCAGTAGGAAGCGGGAACCAACCGGTGATTGGCCGTACTGTGACAGAGTGCGTGAGCATTAGCTTTCACTGCGAGGATGGGATGTAGCTATCAACCATGGGTGATGCCTCCAGACTGGTTAGCTGTGCGAGTGACAGCCGCATAGGATATTTCCCCGAGAGGAATGAAAGTAGCCACAGTTGATGGTGAACCCCTATACAAAGCTTGCCATGGAAAGGAGTAAGAAGGATTGAGTAGAAGGAATAGGAGAGCAGGCGTCCGAGAGCTCTACAGCACCTCCATTCCGCTTATCTGAAATTCCTACCAATGAATCTACATAAGTATTCTATCCCTTTTATTAATTCTTTTTATTATTAATTTTCGAACCCCATAAATCAATATTTAATCCGTCTAACTGAGATTTACAAGGTGACCATAGCTTGCTTCATACCAACAATCTCTGTGGATTCGACCCTTACTCACGTAAGGTTATTACTTGGACGACCCAGTACACTTGCTGGTTAGTTGAACGGAGTTGTGACTTCAAATAAGGACAATTATTGAATAAATCCATACAAAGACAAATAACTTGAAAAGAATAGTGATCACAATTTCGTCCACCAAGTTTTTGGCGCCGTTGCCGGGGATTGTTCGAGTATGGACAACTGACGGTTCATCTTGTTGCTCAGATTAGGTACTTTTCTTTTCAAAAATCTTTTTCAAAATTTTTTTTCTTCTTTTATTTTTCGTTTTTCCTAACATTATTTTCGAAAAAAATTAAAATAAAAATACAAAAAAAATTAGAAAATCATAAAAATCAAAAATATTTTGTGTTTCTTGTTTGAATTTTGTGTTAATTTTTAAGTTTGGTGTCTTTTGCATGCTTTTAAAAAATTTTCTTGCATTTTTCGAAAATCCATGCATTCATAGTGTTCTTCATGATCTTCAAGTTGTTCTTGATAAGTCCTCTTGTTTGATCTTGATGATTTCTTGTTTTGTGTTGTTTCTTGTTTTTCATGTGCATCTTTGCATTCATATTTTCCAAGCATTAAAGATTTCTAAGTTTGGTGTCTTGCATGTTTTCTTTGCATCAAAAATTTTTCAAAATTGTGTTCTTGATGTTCGTCATGACCTTCAAAGTGTTCTTGGTGTTCATCTTGACATTCATAACATTCTTGCATGCATTCATTGTTTTGATCTAAAAATTTCATGCATAAAGTGTTTTTGTTGTTTTTCTCTTTCATAACTAAAAATTCAAAAATCAAAAAAATATCTTTTCCTTATTTCCCTCCAAATTTCGAAATTTTGGGTTGACTTGGTCAAAAATTTTCAAAATTAGTTGTTTCTTACAAGTCAAGTCAAAATTTCAATTTTAAAATCTTATCTTTTCAAAAATCTTTCTCAAAAATCATATCTTTTTCATTTTTTTTATATAATTTTCGAAAATTTCAAAAATCTTTTTCAAAATATTTTCAAAATCTTTTTCTTATCTTTATATCATATTTTCGAAAATTAGCTAACAATTAATGTGATTGGTTCAAAAATTTGAAGTTTGTTACTTTCTTGTTAAGAAAGGTTCAATCTTTAAGTTCTAGAATCTTATCTTGTAGTCTCTTGTTAGTTAAGTAATTTTTAAAATTAAATCTTTTTCAAATATCTTTTTCAATTATATCTTTTTATCTTTTTATCTTATCTTTTTCAAAATTTGATTTCAAAATATCTTATCTAACTTCTTATCTTCTTATCTTTTTAAATTTTGATTTCAAATCTTTTTCAATCAACTAACTAACTTGTTGTTTGTCTCTTATCTTTTTCAAAACCACCTAACTACTGAACCCTCTCTAATTTTCGAAAATATCTCTCTCTTTTTCAAAAATTCTTTTAATTAATTAATTGTTTTAAATTTTAATTTTAATCTCATTTTATATTTGATTTTCGAAAACTACTAACTTCTTTTTCAAATTTATTTTCGAATTCTTCCTTCTCTTCTCCTCTTCTATTTAATTAATTAATTACTAACACTTCTCTTCACCTCTCTTCATCCATAAATCCGAATCCATTCTTCATCCCTCTACTCCTTTCTTTTTTTTTTCTACTAACATAAAGGAATCTCTATACTGTGACATAGAGCATTCCTCTTTCTTTTCTTGTTCTCTTCTCTTTTATATGAGCAGGAACAGGGATAAAGGCACTCTTGTTGAAATTGATCCAGAACCTGAAAGGACTCTGAGGAGAAAATTAAGAGAAGCTAAATTACAACAATCCAAAAACCAAGTTTTTAAGAGAAACAACCTTTCAGAAATTTTCGAACAAGAGAAGGAGATGGCAGCCGAAAATAATAATAATAATGCAAGGAGAATGCTTGGTGACTTCACAAAGCCAACATCCAAGTTTGATGGAAGAAGCATCTCCATTCCTGCCATTGGAGCCAATAACTTTGAGCTTAAGCCTCAACTAGTTGCTTTAATGCAACAAAACTGCAAGTTTTATGGATTTCCATCTGAAGATCCTTACCAGTTTTTAACTGAGTTCTTGCAGATCTGTGACACTGTAAAGACAAATGGAGTTAATCCTGAAGTCTACAGACTCTTGCTTTTCCATTTTGCTGTAAGAGACAGAGCTAGAGTATGGTTGGATTCACAACCCAAGGATAGCCTGGACTCATGGGATAAGCTTGTCACTGCATTCTTAGATAAGTTCTTTCCTCCTCAAAAGCTGAGCAAGCTGAGAGTGGATGTTCAAACCTTCAAACAAAAAGATGGTGAATCCCTCTATGAAGCTTGGGAAAGATACAAGCAGCTGACCAAGAGATGTCCATCTGACATGTTTTCAGAATGGACCATATTAGATATATTCTATTATGGTCTCTCTGAATTTTCGAAAATGTCATTGGACCACTCTGCAGGTGGATCTATTCACCTGAAGAAAACGCCTGAAGAGGCTCAAGAACTCATTGACATGGTTGCAAACAACCAATTCATGTACACTTCTGAGAGGAATTCCGTGAATAATGGGGTACCTCAGAAGAAAGGAGTTCTTGAAATTGATGCTCTGAATGCCATATTGGCTCAGAACAAAATGTTGACTCAATAGATCAACATGATCTCTCAAAATCTGAATGGATTGCAACATGCATCTAATAGTACTAGAGAGGCAGCTTCTGAAGAAGCTTATGATCCTGAGAACCCTGCCATGGCAGAGGTTAATTACTTAGGTGAACCTTATGGAAACACCTATAACTCATCATGGAGAAATCATCCAAATTTCTCCTGGAAGGATCAACAAAAACCTCAACAAGGTTTTAACAATGGTGGACGTAATAGGCTGAATAATAGTAAGCCATATCCATCATCTTCTCAGCAACAGACAGAGAATTCTGAACAAAACAATTCTAATTTAGCCAATATAGTCTCTGATCTGTCAAAGGCCACTTTTAGTTTCATGAATGAAACAAGATCCTCCATTAGAAATCTGGAGGCACAAGTGGGCCAGCTGAGTAAGAAAGTCATTGACACTCCTCCCAGTATTCTCCCAAGCAATACAGAAGAGAATCCAAAAGGAGAGTGCAAAGCCATTGATTTGATCAACATGGCCGAATGCACAAGGGAGGAGGAGGATGAAAATCCTAGTGAGGAAGACCTCCTGGGACGTCCCTCAAGCAAGAAGGAGTTTCCTATTAAGGATCCTGAGGAATCTGAGGCTCATCTAGAGACCATAGAGATTCCATTAAATCTCCTTCTGCCATTCATGAGCTCTGAAGAATATTCATCCTCTGAAGAGGATGAAGATGTGACTGGAGAGCAAGTTGCTCAATATTTAGGAGCTATCATGAAGCTGAATGCCAAGCTGTTTGGTAATGAGACTTGGGAAAGTAAACCTCCCCTGCTCATTAGTGAACTAGACACTTGGATTCAGAAAACTCTACCTCAAAAGAAACAAGATCCTGGCAAGTTCCTAATACCTTGCACCATTGGCACCATGAGCTTTGAAAAAGCTCTATGTGATCTGGGGTCAGGGATAAATCTTATGCCACTCTCTGTGATGGAGAAGCTGGGAATCATTGAGGTACAACCTGCCTTGTTCTCATTACAATTGGCAGATAAGTCCATAAGACAAGCTTATGGAATAGTAGAGGACGTGCTAGTAAGGGTTGAAGGCCTTTACATCCCTACTGATTTCATAATCCTAGACACTAGGAAGGAAGATGATGAATGCATCATCCTAGGAAGACCTTTCCTAGCCACAGCAGGAGCTGTAATAGATGTCAACAGAGGCGAGTTAGTCCTTCAATTGAATGGGGACTACCTTGTGTTTAAGGCACATGGCCATCCTTCTGTGACAAAAGAGAGTAAGCATGAAGAGCTTCTCTCAGTTCAGAGTCAAGAAGAACCCACACAGTCAAACTCTAAGTTTGGTGTTGTGAGGCCATATCCAAACTCTAAGTTTGGTGTTGGGAATACCACACTTAAGTTGACCTGATCACCTTGTGGTTCCATGAGAGCCACTGTCAAGCTATTGACGTTAAAGAAGCGCTTGTTGGGAGGCAACCCAATTTTATTTATCTAATTTTATTTTATTTTGTTTCTTTGTTATTTTTGTGTTTTAATTAGGTACATGATCATGAGGAGTCACGAAAAAATCAAAAAAATTAAAAACAGAGTCAAAAACAAAAGAAAAAAATTTTTCACCCTGGAGGACGCATGGGCTGGCGTTCAACGCCCAGAAGGTGCATCTGGCCGGCGTTCAACGCCAGAACAGAGCACCATTCTGGCGCTGAACGCCCAAAACAAGCAACAACCTGGCGTTAAACGCCAGGATGGTGCACAGAGAGGACAAACTGGCGCTGAACGCCAGGAACAAGCATGAAACTGGCGTTCAACGCCAGAAACATGCATTACATGGGCGTTGAACGCCCAGAACATGCACCAATGGGCGTTTGAACGCCAGAATGGTGCACCAAGGCATTTTACATGCCTATTTGGTGCAGGGATGGAATTCCTTGACACCTCAGGATCTGTGGACCTCACAGGATCCCCATCTACCTCGCCCTATCTCTCTATATTCATGGTCATCCCTTCTTCATTCACCACTCACTCTTTCCCATAAACCCCACTCACCTTCACAATTCAAAATTCTTTCCCACCCATATAGCCGAATCCATCTCCCCTCACTCACCTCTATTTTTCTTCTTATTCTTCTTCTCTTTTTTCTTCTCTTGCTCGAGGGCGAGCAATATTTTAAGTTTGGTGTGGTAAAAGCATAGCTTTTTGCTTTTCCATTACCATTAATGGCACCTAAGGCCAGAGAAACCTCAAAGGGAAGACAAAAGCTTCCACCTCTGAGTCATGGAAGATGGAAAGACTCATATAAGCTGGAATAGCTCAGTTGGTAGAACATGTGGCTGCAAATCAAGAGATCCCTGAGATACCTCATGGGATAAGTTATCCTCCACACAAATATTGGAAGCAACTAAGGGTAGAAACACCAAAATTACTATGAATCATTCAACAGAAGCAAGGAAGAAACATAGAGGAGCTCAAAGAGCACCATTGGACCTTCAAGAAGGCGCCACCCTCACTCAGGTGGATTCATTCCTTGTTCTTTATTTCTTTCTGTTTTCGGTTTTTAATTATGGTGTTTATCTATGTTTTGTGTCTTTATTCCATGATCATTAGTATGTAACCATGCCTTAAAGCTATGAATAAAATCCATTAGTCCTTCACCTCTCTTAAAAGAAAAATGTTTTAATTCAAAAGAACAAGAAGTACATAATTTTCGAAATTATTATTGAATTTAGTTTAATTATATTGATGTGGTGACAATACTTTTTGTTTTCTGAATGAATGCTTGAACAGTGCATATGTCTTTTGATATTGTTGTTTATGAGTGTTAAAATTGTTGGTTCTTGAAAGAATGAGGAACAAAGAGAAATGTTATTGAGGATCTGAAAAATCATGAATTTGATTCTTGAAGCAAGAAAAAGCAGTGAAAAACAAAAGAAGCATTCGAAAAAAAAAATGGAGCTAAAAAGAGTATATAGAAAAAGAAGGAGCAGTAGAAAAAAGCCAATAGCCCTTAAAACCAAAAGGCAAGGGTAAAAAGGATCCAAGGCTTTGAGCATCAATGGATAGGAGGGCCCAAGGAAATAAAATCCAGGCCTAAGCGGCTAAATCCAGCTGTCCCTAACCATGTGCTTGTGTCACGAAGGTCCAAGTGAAAAGCTTGAGACTGAGTGGTTAAAGTCGTGATCCAAAGCAAAAGAGTGTGCTTAAGAGCTCTGGACACCACTAACTGGGGACTTTAGCAAAGCTGAGTCACAATCTGAAAGGGTTCACCCAGCTATGTGTCTGTGGCATTTGTGTATCCGGTGGTAATACTGGAAGACAAAGTGCTTAGGGCCACAGCCAAGACTCATGAGTAGCTGTGTTCAAGAATCAACATGCTTAACTAGGAAAGTCAATAACACTATCTGAAATTCTAAGTTCCTAGAGAAGCCAATCACTCTGAGCTTCAAAGGAAAAAGTGAGATGCCAAAACTGTTCAGAAGCAAAAAGCTACAAGTCCCGCTCATGTAATTAAATTAATATTCATTGATATTTTGGACTTTATAGTATATTCTCTTCTTTTTATCCTATTTGATTTTCAGTTGCTTGGGGACAAGCAACAATTTAAGTTTGGTGTTGTGATGAGCGGATAATTTATACGCTTTTTGGCATTGTTTTCATATAGTTTTTAGTAAATTTGAGCTACTTTTAGGGATGTTTTCATTAGTTTTTATGTTAAATTCACATTTCTGGACTTTACTATGAGTTTGTGTGTTTTTCTGTGATTTCAGGTAAATTCTGACTGAAATTGAGGGATTTGAGCAAAACTCTGAAAAAGGCTGACAAAAGGACTGCTAATGCTGTTGGATTCTGACCTCCCTGCACTCGAAATAAATCTTCTGGAGCTACAGAACTCTAAATGGCGCGCTCTCAACGGCGTTGGAAAGTAGACATCCAGGGCTTTCCAGCAATATAGAATAGTCCATGCTTTATTCGAAGAATGACGACGTAACTTGGCGTTAAACGCCAAGTTCATGCTGCTGTCTGGAGTAAAACGCCAGAAAAACGTCATGATTCGGAGTTAAACGCCCAAAACACGTCATAACCTGAAGTTTGACGCCAAGAAATGCCTCTACACGTGGATTGATCAAGCTCAGCCCAAGCACACACCAAGTGGGCCCCGGAAGTGGATTTATGCATCAATTACTTACTCATGTAAACCCTAGTAGCTAGTCTAGTATATATAGGACACTTATCTATTGTATTAGACATCTTTGGTCTCAGTTCTGTTTTATTCTTCATCTTAGGAGATCATTGATCACGTTTTGGGGGCTGGCCATTCGGCCATGCCTGAACCTTCTGCTTATGTATTTTCAACGGTGGAGTTTCTGCACACCATAGATTAAGGGTGTAGAGCTCTACTGTACCTCAAAGATTAATGAAGTTCTATTTTCTTTTATTCAAATCTCTTCTATTCTTATTCCAAGATATTCATTCGTACCCAAGAACATGATGAATGTAATGAGTTAGATAACCCTCATTATTATTCTCACTTATGAACGCGTGTGATTGACAACCACTTTCGTTCTACATGCAACAAGGCTTGAATGTGTATCTCTTAGATTCCCCAACAGAATCTTCGTGGTATAAGCTAGATGGATGGCGGCATTTATGAGGATCCGAAAAGTCCAACCTTGTCTGTGGTGTTCCGAGTAGGATCCTGGGAATCCGGAAAGTCTACCTTGTCTGTGGTGTCCGAGTAGGATTCCGGTAATGAATGACTGTGACGTGCTTCAAACTTGCAACCTGCTGGGCGTCAGTGACAGACGCAAAAGAGGGATTCTATTCCAGTAGGAAGCGGGAACCAACCGGTGATTGGCCGTACTGTGACAGAGTGCGTGAGCATTAGCTTTCACTGCGAGGATGGGATGTAGCTATCAACCATGGGTGATGCCTCCAGACTGGTTAGCTGTGCGAGTGACAGCCGCATAGGATATTTCCCCGAGAGGAATGAAAGTAGCCACAGTTGATGGTGAACCCCTATACAAAGCTTGCCATGGAAAGGAGTAAGAAGGATTGAGTAGAAGGAATAGGAGAGCAGGCGTCCGAGAGCTCTACAGCACCTCCATTCCGCTTATCTGAAATTCCTACCAATGAATCTACATAAGTATTCTATCCCTTTTATTAATTCTTTTTATTATTAATTTTCGAACCCCATAAATCAATATTTAATCCGCCTAACTGAGATTTACAAGGTGACCATAGCTTGCTTCATACCAACAATCTCTGTGGATTCGACCCTTACTCACGTAAGGTTATTACTTGGACGACCCAGTACACTTGCTGGTTAGTTGAACGGAGTTGTGACTTCAAATAAGGACAATTATTGAATAAATCCATACAAAGACAAACAACTTGAAAAGAATAGTGATCACAATTTCGTCCACCAGTTTATATAGGGTGAAGAGAGGGGTAGGGTTCGGTCATGTAAGGGTGGGTTTGGGAGGGAAAGTGGTTTGAATTTGAATGGTGAGGTAGGTGGGGTTTAATGAAGGATGGATGTGAGTGGTGAAGAGAAAGATGGGATTTGATAGGTGAAGGTTTTTTGGGAGGAGGTGTTGAGGTGATTAGTGAATGGGTGAAGAAGAAGAGAGAGGGTGGTGGGGTAGGTGGGGATCCTGTGGGGTCCACAGATCCTGAGGTGTCAAGGAAAATTCAACCCTGCACCAAGTGGCGTGCAAAAATGCACCCTTTGCCAATTCTGGCGTTAAACGCCGGGCTGGTGCCCATTTCTGGCGTTTAACGCCAAGTTCTTGCCCTTTTCTGGCGTTTAACGCCAGTCTGGTGCCCCTTTCTGGCGTTAAACGCCCAGAATGGTGGCAGACTGGGCGTTAAACACCCATCTGCTAGCTTCACTGGCGTTTAAACGCCAGCAAGTTCTCCTCCAGGGTGTGCTGTTTTTCTTTCTATTTTTCATTCTGTTTTTGCTTTTTCAATTGATTTTGTGACTTTTCATGATCATCAACCTACAGAAAACATAAAATAACAAAGGAAAATAGATAAAATATAACATTGGGTTGCCTCCAAACAAGCGCTTCTTTAATGTCAGTAGCTTGACAGAGGGCTCTCATGGAGCCTCACAGATACTCAGAGCAATGTTGGAACCTCCCAACACCAAACTTAGAGTTTGAATGTGGGGGTTCAACACCAAACTTAGAGTTTGGTTGTGGCCTCCCAACACCAAACTTAGAGTTTGACTGTGGGGGCTCTGTTTGACTCTGTTTTGAGAGAAGCTCTTCATGCTTCCTCTCCATGGTGACAGAGGGATATCCTTGAGCCTTAAACATGAAGGATTCTTCATTCACTTGAATGATCAACTCTCCTCTGTCCACATCAATCACAGCCTTTGCTGTGGCTAGAAAGGGTCTGCCAAGGATGATGGATTCATCCATGCACTTCCCAGTCTCTAGGACTATGAAATTAGCAGGAATGTAATGGTCTTCAACTTTTACCAGAACATTCTCTACAAGTCCATAAGCTTGTATCTTTGAATTGTCTGCCATCTCTAGTGAGATTCTTGCAGCTTGTACCTCAAAGATCCCTAGCTTCTCCAATACAGAGAGAGGCATGAGGTTTACACTTGACCCTAAGTCACATAGAGCCTTCTTAAAGGTCATGGTGCCTATGGTACAAGGTATTGAAAGCTTCCCAGGATCTAGTCTCTTTTGAGGTAATCTCTGCCTAGACAAGTCATCCAGTTCTTTGGTGAGTAAAGGAGGTTCGTTCTCCCAAGTCTCATTACCAAATAACCTGTCATTTAGCTTCATGATTGCTCCAATGTATTTAGCAACTTGCTCTTCAGTGGCATCTTCATCCTCTTCAGAGGAAGAATACTCATCAGAGCTCATGAATGACAGAAGTAAGTCAAATGGAATCTCTATGTGTAACAACCCTAATTTTCGAGTACGCGAGATCTTTTCTAAAGGCACGGAATTCTCTGGAAGATCAGTAAAGGGAACACCTCTGTTATATCATCAAGCATCTCAATCCTCATTATCATTATGTCATCCTTAAGCTAGAACCTCCTTTGAGGCAAGTTCGATAATGCAATCGCGAAGAACCTAGTTTTTGAACCGTATCGGTTGGCAGTTTTGATTCTGATTTTCGTAAATAGTCTCTATTTGACGAACCGGACTCGATTCATGAGAGGAGAGGGATAATAGTATAATATTATCATTATATTAGTATTAGAAGATGATTGAATGATATTATAAGGTTACCTGGTCTGTTTTAGTTAAAAACAGAAAATCGGTTTAACCGGATTTACGGTTTACTGGTGCAGCTTAGCACCAGCACTCTCTGATGACTTTAGCAATGCTAAGGCCTCATTATACATGTTCTATTATCATAATAAATATGTTACTAGTGTCATTTATGCTAGTAGCTCAGAAAATAATTTTTAGAGATATTTTTACGAGTGTTCCAATACACCTAGTTTTAGTAGTTGTACACCAGAGATATTTTAATATTATTTTAATCCACCTCCAAGCCAACCAATCACAGCTCACCCTACACCCCCAAAACCCCCAAGGCTGCCTCATTTGCTCATTGTGGCCGAAAATCACCAAGAGAAAAAGGAGAGAAAGTTCTTGGTTCATAAATCTTCAAAGCTTGATTTCTTCTGAACTAAAACTCAAATCAAAACTCCGATTTCACCAAAATGATCCTCTCTTCTTCCTCTACATAACCATATAACATATCAAGGCTGGAAATAAGGTGAGATGGCTGTCTCCCTCCCTCTTCAATTCGGTTTTCAAGGAAAACCATGTAAACATGTGTTTTCTTGATTTTTTCCTTAGGAATCATGCTTAACTTGACTTGAGGGCCAAGAAACGTGAATTTCCAGCAACTCTAAGGTGATATATCTCTTCCTAACATGCTGAGTGAGATTTGGTCAGTTGAGAGTTTTTGGATTTAAAGTTGTTCTTGATGTGATTTAGGAGGAAAAAGTGCTTAAGGACCACCTGAAAGTTTAACCGAATTAGGAGCAGCAAAACCAGGTAGGGTTTGACGAATTTAATCTTGATTGATTGTGTTTGAGTGGTGTGATTATGATATGGTTTGGCTGGGATTGAAATTGATTGTTTGTATGAGTAATTCTTGTTGAAATTTTGGTGAAAATTTGATGAAATTTGATGAAATTCAAGCTATGAATGTGTGTTCTTATGGCTGCTGGAAAACGAAACCCTAGAGCTTAAATTGGGGTTCAATTTGTGTTGAAATCATGTAGGAAAGATGGGGTTTTAGTGGCTGCTAATTTATTATGAATTTTGGTAAAAATCGGTTGCTGAAAAGACTGAAAAACGGGTAAAAACAGAGAAAGAATTTGAAGAATATACGAAGAACATGAAGAACACTTTGAGTGTGGTGAAGAACATTGAAGAACAGGCCTTAGATCTTAAAAAGGGCAAGGAAGTAAAATTTTTGGTGTTTTAGGGGTTGTTTGGTAATTTCTGAAAGTTAGGGTGGTAAAAGTAGAAATATTAAAAGTTACGGGTGGTAAAAAGTGAATTTTAAAGGTTAAAAGTAAAAGTGAGTTAATTTTCGAAAATTTAATAATAAAATAATAAATAATAATAAAATATTAAATAATAATATTTAATTAAAAATAATATTTTAATAAAAATAATAAAATAATACAGAAAAGGCAGTTTTCTGTAAAAGCTTTAGAAAGACAACTTTAAGTGCAGAATCTCATAATTACCTTCATAAAACACTTAGGGAGTGGTAATAACATGTTAGAGAGGAAAAGATAAAGAAAAGATAAAAGTTAAAGAAAAGATAAAAATCGGAGAAAAAGTCTGTAACATTTTAACGACAGAAAAGCAGACAGAGACTAGAGAACGAACTAGGGCAACATAGTTAGACCTTGAGTTCCGACTAGGATTAGGTATTATATGAAAATTTAAAATGTTTCAGTATAGACTTAATGAACCTATACTTGGGACAGGCTAACTATTCATACCAAAGTTTACATAAGCTTTAAATACATATGTTAAGCAGAGAAACACAGAGAACAGAGTAATCAGAGCAGAGTAGAGAAACACAGAAAGCAGAGTAACTAGAGTAAAGTAAAGAGATAAAGAGAAAAGGAGTAATATAGATACATATGAAAAGAGTAATCAGAGAAGAGAAAAGAGATACAGAGAACAGAGTAATTAAAACAGAGTAAAGAGATACAGAGAAAAGGGCAACCAGAACAGAGTAAAGAGATATTTAATATATATTAGTTGCTTGATGCAACCCAGAGCTATATTTAATATATATTAGTTGCTTGATGCAACCCAGAGCTATATTTAATATATATTAGTTGCTTAATGCAACCCAGAGCTTCTGTAGGGAAACTAAGTTACCTACAGCTATTTTCCGCTTCCCCAGAGCAGAGCAGAGTATATATATATTTTCCTGCAGTAAGTAGAGGCTGTCTCAAATGAGCGGCTATTATTATATGCGCATTTATTTAGGAACGGAAAATCGTATCCGGGAAATCGGGATTACTCGTGACCGGATAAATGTCGGGATTGCGGGCAGCCAACCGACACATGAGCTCATGGCCTGTACTAGGGCTAGACATGCATCATTCCTGTCTGCGCATCACTCTCTGTTGCTTTTCTTCTTGTGTGTGACTATTTCTTTATGTTTGTCTGCTTGAGTGCTAGGTGTGTGCTTTATTTCCCTTCTGTTTGTGTTCTGTTGTCTCTACTTTTTATTTCTATCTTTATCTTCTGTTTACTGCTTCGCTATATTATGTTATTCGTCTGCTAATCGACCCTAAATAAATGAACGTAACTAATAACCCCGACCCTACTAAGAACTCCCCAGTTCTTACCCCTTCTCTCTCCCTTCCCCCTTCAGATGGAAGCAAGAGTTTCTTTCCGTAGTTCGCTGACGACCGTTTGCAAAAAGGATTCCGCTCTAGGTAGTCTTCTAAGTCTAGGGTGAATCCCATTCTCTGTTTATATGTATATACTGTGAGGCCAGCCAACGTCTGCACCCTGCTTATCTACAAACTTTATCCTAAGTCCTCCGTACGATGTTGCTATTATGTGGCCACTCGATGAAGTACTTGAGAGACGCTCTTTGATGACATATGATCTTGCAGAGGACCAGTAGACGACCTTCCACCTTTTGATGTCGATCCACCTGACTTGAGTTTTGAAGACCTAGAACGTACTTTCCCTCGCTTTAGTAGTTTAGAGGGACTAGGTGAGTATAGAGTCTAGACTAGCCTAGGCGCCAGCTTACGGACTTCTTGAACAGGTCAGGGCCTAGGATGTTGTATGTATATATATGTATATAGTTATTATTTAGCTATATCTAGGGGTGTTTTAACTAACAGTTTATGTTCGAATAAAGCTGGATCACGGAATGTTATCAACTGCTTGAGATGTATTTATGTGTGGTTGTTTATAACTGTTTTATCTATTATTATTTGTGAATTGCTTATGAATGATTCTGTTTATTAATCCAAATGTTTTAAAAAAAAAGTACCTCGCAAATTAACTACGTTTTTAACAACGAATCAGGCTCATATGATAAATAATAGATAATAATTAGGAAGACAAGTTGGTAGCGCTCAGTTTCTAGTATGATCATGACGTACAAAAAATTGGGTCGTTACAATTTGGTATCAGAGCAGTTCGTTCCCAGTAGAGCCTGGGGAGTGGACTGACTATGCTTCATTGCATACTCTGTTGTGTGTCTCATGCGTATAGGATATCCCAGTGATATATGTTGCATGATTGTTTCTGTGTTTTCATTTTGGGAATGTTTACACTTGACTTGAAGTGTTAAGACTGATCACCTTAACAATGATTGTTTGGTGTGAACAAGACTATAATGGGTTCACGGAGACAAGGCGAACGGGAAGGAATTCTTAATGTTAACTACGAGAGGGAACAGGAAACGTTTATGGCTACCATGAACGATGTGGCTGAAGTAGTGCGTGAAGCTGCTGTAGGAGCGGCTAGGGCTGTTGAACGTCTTGGAGTGAGAAATGGGGACGAGAATGGATACGGAGAAGATAATAGAAACGATGAGAACAACTTAGGGCATCCTGAAAGACCTATGACCCTTGCGACCTTTCTGAAGGTTAATGCGCCTAAGTTCAAGGGTACACTCGTTGCGACTGACGCTGATAACTGGTTTCGAGGAATTAAACGATCACTGAGGGCACAGCATGTTCCGGAAGGACAACATGTGGAGTTTGCTACTTATATGCTCGAGGGAGAAGCTGAGTACTGGTGGCAGGGGATACAGCGACAGCTATAACAGAATGAAAATAACATTCCTTGGGATATCTTTAAGGACGAATTTTATAAGAAGTATTTTCCGAGGGCAGCTCGTGATGCTAAGGAGATGGAACTTATGCAGTTGAAACAGGGTAATACAACTATTGTAGAATATGCCCGTAAATTTGGTGACTTGTGCTGTTTCTCCAAGATTTGTCAAGGGGATCCTGCTGACCTTGAAGAATGGAAGTGCTTTAAGTTTGAAGGAGGCCTTTGTGTTGATCTGATGAGTTCAATAGTTTCGCTGGAGATACGTAATTTTGCCGAATTAGTCAACAAGAGCAAGTTAGTGGAAGAATGTATTAAGAAAGTGACTGTGGCTAAAGGGAGTCGCCAAGGATTTCCACAAAGGCGTCTTAGCAATCATCAGACAGCTGGGAGAAGGGTGCATTTTAAAGCACGTGGCATACGACAGTGTAAGAACCTACAAGTTGGTAACATTACTGATCGCCGTATGGGTAAGAATGGAGGTAAAGTAAGGCAAGGTAATGGTAAACGAGCCCATCAGGCTTACATTAACACTGCATGTAAGCAATGCGGAAAAGAGCATGATAACAGATCTTGCCAGTTTGGATCACCTAACTGCTATGCTTGTAGAGAACTTGGACATATTGCCAAGGATTGTCCAAAGGGATTTACTCGAAATCCAGTTAGCACTCAACAACAAGGACGAGTGTTTGCTATCACTATTGACAATGTTGTGCAATCGAACACCCTCATTCAAGGTCAGGCTATGTCAAGAATCGATTTCTAACTGTACTGTATGATTCGGGTGCATCGCATTCCTTATTTCTCTAATTATTGCTCACGAGTTAGGATTATATTTCTTTAAATTGAATTTTTACTTGATTTTCCATACACCTACATCCCAAAATGCTTTGACCAGTTTAGTGTGCCTGCAAGTACCATTCGCTATTAGGAACAGGACTTTTATACACGATCTAATCTGTTTATCTCCATCTGGTTTAGAAGTTATTTTAGGATTAGATTGGTTATCTAAGTATCATGTTTTCTTTGATTATTTTAAAAGAACTGCTGTTATTCCATCTAATAGTCTATGTACTAAACCATTTTTGTCGCACACCTTATATCTGAATTCTGTAAGAGTTACCTTAGGCGGGAGTGATTGTGAGGGGTACGTTCTGTTAGCGGCTAGCTCGAATGATAGTGAATTAAGCTTAGAACGAATCCAAATGGTGAAAGAATTTCCTGATGTTTTCTTGGACGATATACCTGAGTTTCTTCCTCAGCAAGAGTTAAAATTCAGCATTGATCTAGTACCTGGAACCGGACTGATTTTCATAACACCGTACCAGATGTCACCATTGCTTGCAGAGCTGAAGAAGCTATGAGATAGGATCGTAGTGGCCTATGGAGGTACAAGAACAGAATTTGTGTGCCTAACTCTGGAGAATTGCAACAAAAGATTCTTACAGAAGCTCATCAAAGCAGACTTTCTATGCATCTTGGAGTGACGAAGATGTATTGAGATTTGAAACAAATATTCTGGTCGCCGGACTTAAAGAAAGAAGTAGCTGATTATGTCTCAAGATGTTTAACCTGCCAGAAGGTGAAGGTGGAACATCAGAAGCCGTCAGGAACCCTGCAACCCTTAGAAATACCACAATGGGAATGGAAGCAGATTACTATGGATTTTATCACGAGATTTCCAAGAACCTCAACAGGACGTAGTGCCATTTGGGTGATTGTGGACAGGCTGCCAAAGTCGGCGTGCTTCTTTTCGATTCGAATTGACTATACTTCAGAAAGGCTGGAATGAATATATATTCAAGAAATCGTACGACTACATGGGATACCTTCGTAAATTGTCTCAGATCGAGTTTCGAGGTTTACTACTAGATTTTGGGGAGCTTTTTAAAAAAGCGTTGGAAACAGAATTGCACACGAGTATAGCATACCATTCTCAGATAGACGGACAATCAGAGCAGATAATCCAGACGTTAGAAGAGATGTTACGATCATGTATGATAGACAACCAAAACAGCTGGGATAAGTATTCGCTTTTGGTCAAATTCATCTACAACGACAGTTTCCAATAAAGTATCGGGATGGCACCATATGAAGCTCTCTATGGAAAAAGATGTCGGACACCATTGTGTTGGAATGACGATGGAGAAGCTAGTGTCTTAGGTCTAGACTTAGTGTAAGAAACTACTAAGAAGATAAAGGAGATTCGTCGGAAGATCCAGACAGCACAAAGTCGTCAAAAGAGCTATGCCGATAATAGACGTAGACCCTTAGAGTTTAGTGACAGAAACCGTGTCTTACTAGAAGTAACTTCGATTACTGGAATAGGTAGAGCCCTTAAGACTAAAAAGCTTAACCCTCGATACATAGGACCTTTTCAAATACTTAAAAGAGTCGGTCTAGTAGCGTATCAAATAGTCCTTCCTCCTTATTTATCAAACCTTCATGATGTTTTTCATGTCTCACAACTTAGGAAATATATTCCCGATGAGAGTCACATTTTACGACCAGAAACAGTACAGTTATGAAATCATTTGACATATCAAGCATCACCAGTTCAGGTCGTAGGAAGAAGTGATAAGCAGTTAAGAGGAAAAACTATTCGCTTAGTCAAAGTAGCTTGGGGACAAAGAGGAGAAGAAGAGCACACTTGGGAACTGGAGGATAATATGAAAGTTGATTACCCGCATCTAGCCTCAGGTAACTGAAATTTTGAGGGCAAAATTTTCTTTTAGGAGGGTAGAATGTAACAACCCTAATTTTCGAGTACGCGAGATCTTTTCTAAAGGCACGGAATTCTCCGGAAGATCAGTAAAGGGAACACCTCTGTTATATCATCAAGCATCTCAATCCTCATTATCATTATGTCATCCTTAAGCTAGAACCTCCTTTGAGGCAAGCTCAATAATGCAATCGCGAAGAACCTAGTTTTTGAACCGTATCGGTTGGCAGTTTTGATTCTGATTTTCGTAAATAGTCTCTATTTGACGAACCGGACTCGATTCATGAGAGGAGAGAGATAATAGTATAATATTATCATTATATTAGTATTAGAAGATGATTGAATGATATTATAAGGTTACCTGGTCTGTTTTAGTTAAAAACAGAAAATCGGTTTAACCGGGTTTACGGTTTACTGGTGCAGCTTAGCACCAGCACTCTCTGATGACTTTAGCAATGCTAAGGCCTCATTATACATGTTCTATTATCATAATAAATATGTTACTAGTGTCATTTATGCTAGTAGCTCAGAAAATAATTTTTAGAGATATTTTTACGAGTGTTCTGATACACCTTGTTTTAGTAGTTGTACACCAGAGATATTTTAATATTATTTTAATCCACCTCCAAGCCAACCAATCACAGCTCACCCTACACCCCCAAAACCCCCAAGGCTGCCTCATTTGCTCATTGTGGCCGAAAATCACCAAGAGAAAAAGGAGAGAAAGTTCTTGGTTCATAAATCTTCAAAGCTTGATTTCTTCTGAACTAAAACTCAAATCAAAACTCCGATTTCACCAAAATGATCCTCTCTTCTTCCTCTACATAACCATATAACATATCAAGGCTGAAAATAAGGTGAGATGGCTGTCTCCCTCCCTCTTCAATTCGGTTTTCAAGGAAAACCATGTAAACATGTGTTTTCTTGATTTTTTCCTTAGGAATCATGCTTAACTTGACTTGAGGGCCAAGAAACGTGAATTTCCAGCAACTCTAAGGTGATATATCTCTTCCTAACATGCTGAGTGAGATTTGGTCAGTTGAGAGTTTTTGGATTTAAAGTTGTTCTTGATGTGATTTAGGAGGAAAAAGTGCTTAAGGACCACCTGAAAGTTTAACCGAATTAGGAGCAGCAAAACCAGGTAGGGTTTGACGAATTTAATCTTGATTGATTGTGTTTGAGTGGTGTGATTATGATATGGTTTGGCTGTGCTTGAAATTGATTGTTTGTATGAGTAATTCTTGTTGAAATTTTGGTGAAAATTTGATGAAATTTGATGAAATTCAAGCTATGAATGTGTGTTCTTATGGCTGCTGGAAAACGAAACCCTAGAGCTTAAATTGGGGTTCAATTTGTGTTGAAATCATGTAGGAAAGATGGGGTTTTAGTGGCTGCTAATTTATTATGAATTTTGGTAAAAATCGGTTGCTGAAAAGACTGAAAAACGGGTAAAAACAGAGAAAGAATTTGAAGAATATACGAAGAACATGAAGAACACTTTGAGTGTGGTGAAGAACATTGAAGAACAGGCCTTAGATCTTAAAAAGGGCAAGGAAGTAAAATTTTTGGTGTTTTAGGGGTTGTTTGGTAATTTCTGAAAGTTAGGGTGATAAAAGTAGAAATATTAAAAGTTACGGGTGGTAAAAAGTGAATTTTAAAGGTTAAAAGTAAAAGTGAGTTAATTTTCGAAAATTTAATAATAAAATAATAAATAATAATAAAATATTAAATAATAATATTTAATTAAAAATAATATTTTAATAAAAATAATAAAATAATGCAGAAAAGGCAGTTTTCTGTAAAAGCTTTAGAAAGACAACTTTAAGTGCAGAATCTCATAATTACCTTCATAAAACACTTAGGGAGTGGTAATAACATGTTAGAGAGGAAAAGATAAAGAAAAGATAAAAGTTAAAGAAAAGATAAAAATCGGAGAAAAAGTCTGTAACGTTTTAACGACAGAAAAACAGACAGAGACTAGAGAACGAACTAGGGCAACATAGTTAGACCTTGAGTTCCGACTAGGATTAGGTATTATATGAAAAGTTAAAATGTTTCAGTATAGACTTAACGAACCTATACTTGGGACAGGCTAACTATTCATACCGAAGTTTACATAAGCTTTAAATACATATGTTAAGCAGAGAAACACAGAAAACAGAGTAATCAGAGCAGATTAGAAAAACACAGAAAGCAGAGTAACCAGAGTAAAGTAAAGAGATAAAGAGAAAAGGAGTAATATAGATACATATGAAAAGAGTAATCAGAGAAGAGAAAAGAGATACAGAGAACAGAGTAATTAAAACAGAGTAAAGAGATATAGAGAAAAGGGCAACCAGAACAGAGTAAAGAGATATTTAATATATATTAGTTGCTTGATGCAACCCAGAGTTATATTTAATATATATTAGTTGCTTGATGCAACCCAGAGCTATATTTAATATATATTAGTTGCTTGATGCAACCCAGAGCTATATTTAATATATATTAGTTGCTTAATGCAACCCAGAGCTTCTGTAGGGAAACTAAGTTACCTACAGCTATTTTCCGCTTCCCCAGAGCAGAGCAGAGTATATATATATTTTCTTGCAGTAAGCAGAGGCTGTCTCAAATGAGCGGCTATTATTATATGCGCATTTATTTAGGAACGGAAAATCGTATCCGGGAAATCGGGATTACTCGTGACCGGATAAATGTCGGGATTGCGGGCAGCCAACCGACACATGAGCTCATGGCCTGTACTAGGGCTAGACATGCATCATTCCTGTCTGCGCATCACTCTCTGTTGCTTTTCTTCTTGTGTGTGACTATTTCTTTATGTTTGTCTGCTTGAGTTCTAGGTGTGTGCTTTATTTCCTTGTGTTCTTCTGTTTGTGTTCTGTTGTCTCTACTTTTTATTTCTATCTTTATCTTCTGTTTACTGCTTCGCTATATTATGTTATTCGTCTGCTAATCGACCCCAAATAAATGAACGTAACTAATAACCCCGACCCTACTAAGAACTCCCCAGTTCTTACCCCTTCTCTCTCCCTTCCCCCTTCAGATGGAAGCAAGAGTTTCTTTCCGTAGTTCGCTGACGACCGTTTGCAAAAAGAATTCCGCTCTAGGTAGTCTTCTGAGTCTAGGGTGAATCCCATTCTCTGTTTATATGTATATACTGTGAGGCCAGCCAACGTCTGCACCCTGCTTATCTACAAACTTTATCCTAAGTCCTCCGTACGATGTTGCTATTATGTGGCCACTCGATGAAGTACTTGAGAGACGCTCTTTGATGACATATGATCGTGCAGAGGACCAGTAGACGACCTTCCACCTTTTGATGACGATCCACCTGACTTGAGTTTTGAAGACCTAGAACGTACTTTCCCTCGCTTTAGTAGTTTAGAGGGACTAGGTGAGTATAGAGTCTAGACTAGCCTAGGCGCCAGCTTAGGGACTTCTTGAATAGGTCAGGGCCTAGGATGTTGTATGTATATATATGTATATAGTTATTATTTAGCTATATCTAGGGGTGTTTTAACTAACAGTCTATGTTCGAATAAAGCTGGATCACGGAATGTTATCAACTGCTTGAGATGAATTTATGTGTGGTTGTTTATAACTGTTTTATCTATTATTATTTGTGAATTGCTTATGAATGATTCTGTTTATTAATCCAAATGTTTTAAAAAAAAAGTACCTCACAAATTAACTACGTTTTTAACAACGAATCAGGCTCATATGATAAATAATAGATAATAATTAGGAAGACAAGTTGGTAGCGCTCAGTTTCTAGTATGATCATGACGTACAAGAAATTGGGTCGTTACACTATGGTCTCAATGTGAGCCTCAGATTCCCATGGTTCCTCATCAGGGAACTCATTGGAGGCCAGTGGACGTCCATTGAGATCTTCCTCAGTGGCGTTCACTGCCTCTCCTTCCTCTCCAAATTCGGCCATGTTGATGGCCTTGCACTCTCCTTTTGGATTTTCTTCTGTATTGCTTGGAAGAGTACTAGGAGGGAGTTCAGTAATTTTCTTGCTCAGCTGTCCCACTTGTGCCTCCAAATTCCTAATGGAGGACCTTGTTTCAGTCATAAAACTTTGAGTGGTTTTGATTAGATCAGAGACCATGGTTGCTAAGTCAGAGTGGCTCTGCTTAGAATTCTCTGTCTGTTGCTGAGAAGATGATGGAAAAGGCTTGCTATTGCTAAACCCGTTTCTTCCACCATTATTGTTGTTGAAACCTTGTTGAGGTCTCTGTTGATCCTTCCATGAGAGATTTGGATGATTTCTCCATGAAGAATTATAGGTGTTTCCATAGGGTTCTCCTATGTAATTCACCTCTTCCATTGAAGGGTTCTCAAGATCATAAGCTTCTTCTTCAGATGAAGCATCCTTAGTACTGCCTGGTGCAGCTTGCATTCCAGACAGACTTTGAGAAATCATATTGACTTGCTGAGTCAATATTTTGTTCTGAGCCAATATGGCATTCAGAGTATCAATCTCAAGAACTCCTTTCTTCTGATTTGTCCCATTGTTCACAGGATTTCTTTCAGAAGTGTACATGAATTGGTTATTTGCAACCATTTCAATTAGTTCTTGAGCTTCTACAGGCGTCTTCTTCAAATGAAGAGATCCTCCAGCAGAGCTATCCAATGACATCTTGGATAGTTCAGAGAGACCATCATAGAAAATACCTATGATGCTCTATTCAGAAAGCATATCAGAGGGACATTTTCTGATCAATTGTTTCTATCTTTCCCAAGCTTCATAGATGGATTCTCCTTCCTTCTGTCTGAAGGTTTGGACTTCCACTCTAAGCTTACTCAATTTTTGAGGTGGAAAGAACTTTGCCAAGAAGGCATTGACTAGCTTTTCCCAAGAGTTCAGGCTTTCTTTAGGTTGTGAGTCCAACCATATCCTAGCTCTGTCTCTTACAGCAAAAGGGAATAGCATAAGTCTGTAGACCTCAGGGTCAACCCCATTAGTCTTGACAGTGTCACAGATTTGTAAGAACTCAGCTAAAAACTGATGAGGATCTTCTAATGGAAGTCCATGGAACTTGCAATTCTGTTGCATTAGAGAAACTAATTGAGGCTTAAGCTCAAAGTTGTTTGCTCCACTGGCAGGGATAGAGATGCTTCTCCCATAGAAGTCGGGAGTAGGTGCAGTAAAGTCACCCAGCACCTTCCTTGCATTGTTGGCATTGTTGTTGTTTTCGGCTGCCATAGGTTCTTCTTCTTTGAAGATTTCTGTTAGGTCCTCTACAGAGAGTTGTGCCTTAGCTTCTCTTAGCTTTTGCTTCAAGGTCCTTTCAGGTTCAGGATCAGCCTCAACAAGAATGCCTTTGTCTTTGCTCCTTCTCATATGAAAGAGAAGAGAACAAAAAAATATGGAATCCTCTATGTCACAGTTTAGAGATTCCTTGAGGTGTCAGAGGAACAGAAAAATAGAAGGAAGAGGGAGAAGAATTCGAACTTAGTGAGATAGAGTTCGAATTGTGCATTGAGGAGGAGTGTTACTCCATAAATAGAAGGATGTGAGAAGAGAGGAAGAGTTCTTTCGAAAATTAAGTAAAAGATTTAAAAACATTTTAAAAAAAACTAAATGATTTTCGAAAACCAAGAGTGGGAAAGAAATCAAGTGATTTTTGAAAAAGATTTTGAAATTAGAAATCAAAAAGATATGATTGAAAACTATTTTTGAAAAAGATGTGATTAAAAAGATATGATTGAAAAGATATGATTTGAAAAACAATTTAAAAAGATTTGATTTTAAAAAAAATGACTTGGCTAACAAGAAAAGATATGATTCAAACATTAAACCTTTCTCAACAGAAAAGGCAACATACTTGAATTGTTGAATCAAATCGTTAATTGTTAGCAAGTATCTTTGAAAAAGGAAAGAAATTGATTTTGAAGAAGATTTGATTGAAAAGATATGATTTGAAAAAGATTTGATTTTGAAAAATTTTGAAAACCTGAAAAAAATTTGGTTTGAAAACAGAATCTTCCCTCTTGTGCCATCCTGGCGTTAAACGCCCAGAATGGTATCCATTCTGGCGTTTAACGCCCAAAATGCTACCCTTTTGGGCGTTAAACGCCCAACCAGGTATCCTGGCTGGCGCTTAAACGCCAGTTTTCCTTCTTCACTGGGCGTTTTGAACGCCCAGCTTTTTCTGTGTAATTCCTCTGCTGCATGTACTGAATCTTCAGTTCCCTGTATTATTGACTTGAAAATAGAACCAAGATCAAATAAACAATGCATGCAAGACACCAAACTTAAAATAAGACACTAGACTCAAACAAGAAACATAAAATATTTTTGGTTTTTTTATGTTTTTGTAATTTTTTTGGATTTTTTTCGAAATTTAAGTGGAAAAGAAAGAAAATAAAGGTTTCAGAATTCTTAATGAGAATTCCAGGAATCATTGCAATGCTAGTCTAAGACTCCGGTCCAGGAATTAGACATGGCTTCATAGCCAGCCAAGCTTTCAAAGAAAGCTCCGGTCCAAAACACTAGACATGGCCAATGGCCAGCCAAGCCTCAGCAGATCATTGCTCCAACAGCAAGATTGATAGAAATCAACAAGCTCTTGTGATGACAAGTTGAAACCTCGTTCCAATAAGATTAGACATGGCTTCACAGCCAGCCAGATTTCCACAGATCATCATGAAACTCTAGAATTCATTCTTAAAGAAATTCTGAAAAAAATAAAATACCTAATCTAAGCAACAAGATGAGCCGTCAGTTGTCCATACTCGAAACAATCCCCGGCAACGGCGCCAAAAACTTGGTGCACGAAATTGTGATCACTACTTTTCTCAACTCAAATAATCTCTAGTAATGGCCCTAAAGACTTGGTGCTCAATACCAAGGCATAAATACAACTTCGCACAACTAACCAGCAAGTGCACTGGGTCGTCCAAGTAATAAACCTTACGCGAGTAAGGGTCGATCCCACGGAGATTGTTGGTATGAAGCAAGCTATGGTCACCTTGTAAATCTTAGTCAGGCAGACTCAAATGGTTATGGATGATATATGAATAAAGCATAAAGATAAAGATAGAGATACTTATGCAATTCATTGGTGAGAACTTCAGATAAGCGAATGGAGATGCTTTGTCCCTTCCGTCTCTCTGCTTTCCTACTGTCTTCATCCAATCCTTCTTACTCCTTTCCATGGCAAGCTGTATGTAGGGTTTAACCGTTGTCAATGGCTACCTTCCATCCTCTCAGTGGAAATGTTCAACGCACCCTGTCATGGCACGGCTATCCAGCTGTCGGTTCTCGATCATGTCGGAATAGAATCCAGTGATTCTTTTGCGTCTGTCACTAACGCCCCACAATCGCGAGTTTGAAGCTCATCACAGTCATTCAATCATTGAATCCTACTCAGAATACCACAGACAAGGTTTAGACCTTCCGGATTCTCTTGAATGCCACCATCAATTCTGGCTTATACCACGAAGACTCTGATCTAACGGAATGGATGGCTCGGTTGTCAGGCGAGCGCTCGTTTGTCAGGCGAGCAGCAACCATGCGTCGTGTATCAGAAATCCAAGAGATATCCACCCAATCTAAGGTAGAATGGAGGTGGTTGTCAGTCACACGTTCATAGGTGAGAATGATGATGAGTGTCACGGATCATCACATTCATCAAGTTGAAGAACAAGTGATATCTTGGAATAAGAACAAGCTGAATTGAATAGAAGAACAATAGTAATTGCATTAATACTCGAGGTACAGCAGAGTTCCACACCTTAATCTATGGTGTGTAGAAACTCCACCGTTGAAAATACATAAGAACAAGGTCTAGGCATGGCCGTGAGGCCAGCCCCCAAATGATCTAAGATCTAAAGTGATCAAAAGATTTATAAATACAATAGCAAAAGTTCCTATATATAGAGAACTAGTAGCCTAGGGTTTACAGAAATGAGTAAATGACATAAAAATCTACTTCCGGGCCCACTTGGTGTGTGCTTGGGCTGAGCATTGAAGCATTTTCGTGTAGAGACTCTTCTTGGAGTTAAACGCCAGGTTTTGTGCCAGTTTGGGCGTTTAACTCCCATTCTTGTGCCAGTTCCGGCGTTTAACGCCGGGCAGTTTTGAGCTGATTTGGAACGCCGGTTTGGGCCATCAAATATCAGGCAAAGTATGGACTATTATACATTGCTGGAAAGCCCAGGATGTCTACTTTCCAACGCCGTTGAGAGCGCGCCAAATGAGCTTCTGTAGCTCCAGAAAATCCACTTCGAGTGCAGGGAGGTCAGAATCCAACAGCATCTGTAGTCCTTTTCAGTCTCTGAATCAGATTTTTGCTCAGATCCCTCAATTTCAGCCAGAAAATACCTGAAATCATAGAAAAACACACAAACTCATAGTAAAGTCCAGAAAAGTGAATTTTAACTAAAAACTAATAAAAATATACTAAAAACTAACTAAATCCTACTAGAAACATACTAAAAACAATGCCAAAAAGCGTACAAATTATCCGCTCATCAGTGTTCCCATGGGTTTGGCATTTTCCATACCAAATTTCTTAACTAATTTCTTGGCATACTTTTCTTGATGAATGAAAATACCTTTTTCAGTTTGTTTAATTTGCAGCCCAAGGAAGAAATTAAGTTCACCCATCATACTCATGTCAAATTCACTTGTCATGAGTTTTCCAAATTCAGAACAAATGGATTCATTTGCTGATCCAAAAATGATGTCATCAACATATATTTGGACTAGTATAAAATAATCATTAGAGTTTTTGATGAATAGAGTTGTGTCAGTGGTGCCTCTTTGAAAACCATTTTTCAAAAGAAAAGAGCTAAGTCTCTCATACCAAGCTCTAGGAGCTTGTCTTAAACCATAGAGAGCTTTAGACAATTTGAAAACATGATTAGAATGTGCTTTATTTTCAAAACCAGGAGGCTGCTCCACATACACTTCTCTATCTATCACACCATTCAAAAATGCACATTTCACATCCATTTGATATAATTTAAAACAACAAAATGCAGCATAAGCTAAGAGAACTCTTATGGCTTCCATTCGGGCAACAGGGGCGAAGGATTCATCAAAGTCTATTCCTTCTTCTTGGTCATATCCTTGAGCCACTAGCCTTGCCTTGTTTCTTGCAATGCTACCATCTTCTCCCAACTTGTTCCGAAATATCCACTTGGTGCCGGTCACTTTCTTTCCACTTGGTCTTGGAACCAAAGTCCATACTTGGTTCTTTTCAAACTCAAGAAGCTCATCCTCCATAGCTTTAACCCAAGATGGGTCACTAAGTACTTCCTTAACGTTTTGAGGCTCTATCTGTGATAGAAGGACAATGTTGGATCCTTCATTTGCCTTTCTAGTGGAAGACCTTGTTTGCACTCCATGAGAGACATCCCCAATGACAAATTTCTCAGGATAATTCTTTAAGAATCTCCACTCACGAGGTCTGGTGGACTTGGAGGCAGATTCTGTCACCAAGGGATTCTGGGCGCTGCTGGCTGCAGGATTTCCTTCAGATTCATGAGACAAAATGGAATTGTCTCTTGAATTTTCAGCATTTGCAGTTTCTGGTTCAACTTGTCCAGAATTTTCTTTTCCATGATTTTGAGCAGATTCATCCTCCTTTTGAGCTTGATTTCCTGCATCACAATCTTCCAAAATACTTTGCACCAAGTTAGTATCACAAAATGTAACATGTATGGACTCCTCAATGAATCTAGCATCTTGATGATAAACCCTATATGCTTTACTAGTTGTGGAATATCCTACAAACAAACACTCATAAGCCTTTGGATCAAATTTACCCAAATTTTCTTTGTTATTTAAAACAAAACATTTGCATCCAAAGATGTACAAGTAATCTAAGTTTGGTGGGTAGCCTTTCCAAAGTTCATAAGGGGTTTTCTTAAAAAATTTCCTTATGATTGTTCTATTCAAAATGTGGCAAGCCGTATTGACCGCTTCAGCCCAAAGGAATTTTGGAATATTACTCTCACAAAGCATAGCTCTTGTCATCTCTTGTAAGCTTCTATTTCTTCTTTCCACAACACCATTTTGTTGTGGTGTTCTTGGACAAGAGAAGTTGTGAGATATTCCAAATTCATCACATAAGGATTCAAACAAATTATTTTCAAATTCAGTTCCATGATCGCTTCTTATAGAAGAAATTTTTAAATCCTTTTCATTTTGAAGTTTCTTGCAAAAAGGTTCAAAGGCTGAAAAAGCTTCATTTTTGTGTGCAAGAAATAAAACCCAACCAAACCTAGTATAGTCATCCACAATTACTAAACCATAATGTTTACCACCTAGGCTTTGAGTTCTTGTTGGACCAAATAAATCAATGTGTAGCAACTCAAGTGGTCTTTTAGTAGAGATGTCTTCCTTTGGTTTAAAAGAACTTTTTGTTTGTTTTCCCATTTGGCAAGCATCACAAGTGATGTCTTTGTCAAACTTTATTAAAGGGAGACCTCTTACTAATTCTTTCTTTACAAGTTTGTTTATTTGAAACATACTTGTATGGCCCAATCTCTTGTGCCATAACCACTTTTCAGATTCTTTAGAGTGAAGACAAGCTACATTTTGATCCTTTAGTTCATCAAGAGTAAGTCCATACATATTATTGAAATGCTTGGCAACAAACATCACTTTATTTGTCTTTTCATTAACAACACAACATTCAAGCCTTTTGAAAACAACTAAATATACTAAATCACACAGCTGACTTATACTCAAAAGATTGTGCTTTAAACCACATACCAAAAGCACATCATCAATGAAAGTAGATTGCTCATTACCTACTTTTCCAACAGCAATGATTTTACCTTTACTATCATCTCCAAATGTCACAAAACCTCCATCATACTTATTTAGTTTGATGAAGTAGGTTGACCTTCCAGTCATGTGCCTTGAACATCCACTATCCATGTACCACATGTCCTTTTTGTTCTTGGATGCTAGGCAAATCTACATGATGAGTTTCAAGTAGCTTTAGGTATCCAAATTAATTTGGATCCTTTGAAGTTAATCCATCTTGGTTGCCCAAGTGCATTGAAATCACAAACAATATTGTAAACTTTGTTTCCAACAACTCTTTTTTCAATGAAACATTGTACATATGAGTGACCAAATTTCTTGCAATTGACACAATGATTTTGTGACGTGTGTCGCTGAACTTGAGGTTGAGTTATATTGCTTGAAATGATTGAAGTGTTGAAATTTTCTGGTTTTTGGAGGAAATGCATTTCTTTTGACAAACTGATTTTTATTAAAGTTATTCCTCTTTACAAAAGCATTTTCACCAGAATTTATTTGAACATTTTTATCTTTCGAATATGAGATTTTGTTGTAAAATGGTGGTTTCTTGAAAACAGCCTCATTTTTCGAAATGTAACCCAAACCTGGCCGGTTTGAACTCGGTTCAGTTTTTGTTGAAGGCTCAGTTTCACTTGTGTATACTTCATCAAATTTTTCTTCAAGTGTTGGAGTATTTTCAATACCAGATTTGTTTGGTATGGTTATGGTATTTGATGAAGAAGCCACAAATTTTATAGAGGAAATATTAGAAACTGCATCTTCCTTGGCTATGTAGCCTAAACCAGATTTTTCAAACAATGGTCTTTGACTTGCAAGTAATTTGTCCAATTTACTAGAACCTTGAGCAAATTTTGCTAAGTCACCGTTCAGCCTTTTAATCATATCATTTAATCTTTTATTTTCAGCAATTAACTCATGTGAAGGATCCACAATGTGCTTTCCTTTTAATTTTTCAAGTTCAGATTTTAGAAATCTGTTTTCTTCAATGATGTCTAAAGCATATTCAGTTTCCTTCACTTTTTCTTTTAAAAATTCATTTTCAGCTCTTAACACATCTCTTTCAGATCTGCATTCATTGTATTTGTCAAGCAATTTTGAGGTGTTTAAGGTAAGATCATCAATAATAGCATGCAAGTCCTCAATGGTCAAATCATAATAATTTACCTCATCAAGATTGTTGTTTCCAGCCATGAAGCAGTCTTTGTTATCTCCTTCAGATTCTTCTTCTTCATTTGAGTCATTCTCGTGATCTTCCCAAGCTGCCATGAGTACTCTCTTCCTTTCCTTCTTTCCTTTGTCCTCCTTTTTGAGCTTTGGACAGTTTGACTTGAAGTGTCCAGCCTCCTTGCAATGATGACACGTCACCTTGCTCAAGTCTATCTTGTGCTCCTTTGAACTTGAACCCTTGTATTTGCCCTTGCTTTTCATCATCCTTCTAAATCTCCTAGCAAAAAACAAAAGCTCATCATCTGAAATACCATCACTAGACTCACTCTCTTTTGATTCTATTTGTGACTTGAGGGCTATTCCCTTTTTCTTTGAGTCTGTGTTTGTGTGTGTGGCTTCATAGGCAAGGAATTTTCCTCTCAGCTTATCATAGGTTATGGGACTTATGTTGTTACTCTCGGTTAGGACAGTGGCAGTGTTTTCCCACTCTTTTGTGAGGCTTCTAAGGAGTTTTCTCATCAAGGTATGTTCTGCATAGTTTGTACCCATAGCATCAAGGTTGTTGATTATGATTGAGAATCTCTCAAATGCTTTATCAATGCTTTCTCCATCCTTCATGCTAAACATCTCGTACTCTTTTCGCAGCATATCAATCCTCATTTCTTTGACTTGTTTAGTGCCTTCGTGTGTAACCTGGAGTTTTTCCTAGATTTCTTTGGCTGTCTTGCATCTAGACATCTTTCGATACTCTTCAAAGCTGATAGCACAGTGAAGAAGGTTGATTGCTTTAGCGTTCAGCTCTATCTTCTTCTTGTCATCTTCATTCCATTCAGCTTCTTCTTTTGGAGTCACCACTCCATCAGCACTTGTTTTTGTTGGGATCTTGGGACCACTCACAACGATCTTCCATATGTTGTAGTCAATGGATTGGATGAAGATCCTTATCCTTTCTTTCCAGTAAGAATAGTTCTTCCCGTTGAAGAAAGGTGGCCGGTTGTTTGACTGGCCTTTAGTGAGGGTGTAAGCAACTGTGGTTGTGCCTAAGTTGTTCGCCATTGGATCTTTGCTCCAAGCGGTTAAGCTTGATTCTTGAGACCTTAACTCCTAATACCAATTGAAGATTGTGGTAGGCTTAGAGAAGGGGGTTGAATCTATGCCTTCCTTTTTGTTGTAGTTATTATCCTTTTAAACAAACTTTCAATTCAGGTTCTGTTTGACACAGCAGCAGAAATTTATGACAATTTATTTTTGTCTTATGAATATCAGAAAATAGAACTCAGCAGAGAAGAGAAAAGCTAACACCAGCATATATCCTGGTTCGGCTGCCTTGTGCTATGCAACCTACATCCAGTCTCCTCCATAACTATGGAAGAATTTCACTATAGTTAATAGTATTACATATACCAATTTCACTCTCAAGTTCTAACCTAACTTGACATTGGCTATGCTAACACCTAACTATTCATTCTTAGTGCTAACCCAACTAAGAAAGGGATACCAATCAGGTACAAGATACAAGACACTTAATCAACCTAAAGAAATCAGAAAATAACTCTAGGCTTTTCCCTCAAGTGTTTCACTCAGCCTTTTTCCACTCATGGCTTTTACTTGAGTTTTCTCACAATGCCTTTTCTCACAGAAATTACAGAAAGATAAACATAGAAAAGTACATTACAATTAGTAAAACATGAAGGAGATTGACTTCATCAGCAGCCTCTTTGCTATGTGCATAACCAGATTCGCAAACCTCAGATACAGTTCTTCGGTATTGGCCGAATGCTTCTTTGAAAGTAAGCATTATCCAAGTAGAGGAACTTCAGAACACTGTTCTCACACTCTGGTTTTCTCTCCTTTTCTTCTGAATGAGCAAGAAGTTTTCTTTTATTCTCCTTGCATGTTGCTGGGATATTCTCCCAAGGTCAACACCTTGAGCCTTGAGCTTCACCAACCACAGATTCACTTTTTCTCAATAATCCTCATAATAGAAACTCTTCTTCTAACTTCCTCAACTTGGCCGAAAGCCATAAAACAGCAACCATAGAAATCTTCTCATGGTCAACTTGATCTTAGCCATTGACAAACTACTTGGTCCCCAAGTATCACTTGTGACCGTAGATGTGAAGCAGAATAGGGCAGAGAACACTTTCCCTTGAATGCCATTTTCGGATAGAGCAGAGAGTTGGGAAAAAGAGAAGATGATCTGATGCATGCAAGACGAGATGGATTACCTTTAACCAAACCTTGATTTGGTTTGGATTTTCTGTTTTAGCTTTCTGTGCTTCAAGCTTAACTTTTCTCTCTCTTGCTACTTTGGTTACTAGCTTAGGGAGGAAGCTTTTTCTCTTTCTCTTTCTTACTTTTCTGAAGCCTTGATGTGACTTGATTAGAGAGGAGAGGAACGTTGCTTCTGGTAAGGCAAGATGGTGGGAAATTGAAAATCAATTTCGGGCTTGGATCGGGTTCTTCTCTACTACAGCCCGTTGGTGCCTTGCTTTGCTTCTTTGATGAATTTTGCTTGAGATGAATGACTTGGGCTTGTCTTTATTTTTCACTTACTATTCAGCCCATTATCTGATATCTTTTATTTGATGTTGGACTGCTGCAACTTAATTAAGGCCTGCAACATAATAATAAATAATTAGCAATATATACTCATTAATTAATTTATCAACACTAATTATTTATTTTGCCAAAAATAATGTTTGTCATCACTAATTAATTTAGTTAATTTCTTAACTCAACAGACCTTTTGTCAAAACTGGCAATCACCAAACTCGGAACGGGAAACCGATCTGTCATCCAGTGCTTGGTGAGGGAGCCGTCGGTAACTCTCTGTTTGACTCAAGCTCAAGAACCCCTTCCTTGGATCAGCCTGATCCAACGTTTTCGCGAAGATGGATTGCTTCCAGAAGATGAAAAAAAAAGCTAAAACAATAAGACGAGAGGCCGCTAAGTATGCAGTAGTACAGAGACAGCTATATAAGAGAGGGCTCAACCAACTCGTACTAAAGTGCTTACGAGTTGGAGTAAGTCTTAAATAAAGTGCCTGAAGGATATTGTGGCCACTACATTGAGGGTAAAGCTCTAGCTCGGAAGCTCGTTAGAGCCTGTTACTATTGACCCTCTATGATAGCAGACGCTCACGAGTTCATCAAAAGGTGCAAGAAAGGAAATGGAGAGTTGACCTCTTGGGTCCATTCCCGGTGGCTGCAAGTCAGGTCAAGTACCTTATTATCGCCACTGATTGCTACACCAAGTGGGTGGAGGCTGAGCCATTGGCAAGCATATCATCTACGAATTGCCAAAAATTCCTTTTGAGACAAGTGATTGCTAGGTTTGGGATCCCGAAAATCGTTGTGTCAGATAATAGTACACAGTTTTTGGATAAAAAATTTAGGGAAGCCGAGACGGACAAGCCGAGACGGAGAAAAAGATTATCCTCAGTGGACTAAAGAAGCATCAGGATCAGAGAAAGGGCTCCTAAGTAGATGAGCTAGCTTCAGTCTTGTGGTCTTACAGGACAACACCGCAATCTTCTATCGGGGAGATGCTATTTCGGCTTTCCTATGGCATCGATGCAATGATTCCTATACATATAGAGGAACCGAGTTCAAGGATGCTCCTAGGTGGAAGCAGTGAAGTGATTGAAAAGAATTTGATAGATGAAACATGGGAGTTGGCCCACTTATCGGAAGCAGCGCTGAAGCAGAGGATTGCTTTGCTTTATAATCGCAGGGTGCAAAGCATGAGTTTCGAAGAAGGTGACTTAGTGCTGCGACATAATGATATTGGTCTGCTGACTCCTGGAGAAGGCAAGCTCTCGCCTAATTGGGAAGGACCTTACAAGGTAAAAGAAGTGCACAGAAAGGGCGCCTACATGTTAGAGCGGTTAGATGGGAAGGAGGTCCCAAGGACATGGAATACGGCGAACCTTAGGAGGTTTTACTCCTGAAGGATGTATGAGCTCCCGACCAATCGGTTAACCTTTGCCTTCGCTTACTTTTATTTTCATCTACTTTGTCGGTTCTTTCTTTAATTTACTTTATTCCATAATTTACTTTGTTTCACCAAAACACTTGTTTCATTATACATTCATAAGAAAGGGTACTCTTTCCCCTTGCCCTCAGAACGAGACAACGGCAAGGGGTTTTAACGAGGCCCATTATTAAAAAGCAATTGTATGTTTGATTTCCAAATTTATTTTTGCTTTGATTTATTTATCCATATTACCAAGTTACAACAACGGATTCCTGGGACTGATCAGGAAGAAGTAGAGGAATACCTATTTTTGCTCTAGGTATTCACATATCATCTCAAAACAGCGGATGGCAGCCCAACTGTTGGGGTGAAATTGTGACATGGCAACATTGTAAAACCCGGTTAATTAACGGCTAATTAACCCATAAATGAGAATTTATTCTAGAAAGCCTAAAATGTGATTTTTATGGCTAAATGTGATAGAGGAGACTAAGACGAGAATTTTGGTACCAATTTTATAGAATTCGGACCAAGATTGGACCGAACGGGCCAAACCGGGCCAACCGGACCCAAAGTGGGCCCTTGGCCCAACATAACTTAACCAAAACCCTAGTTTTCAGTACTCTCTCTCCTCATTACACACACAAACACGCTGAATTAGAGAGAAGGGGGGAGAAGAACACTCTCTCAAGTTATTTCTCTCACTTGATCTTCAAACCACCATAACTTTTGATCTAGAGCTCCGATTGCCGCTCTGTTTGCGGCCACGCGTTCACCACGGAGAGCTCTACAAAACCCATACAATTAATCTTGAGGTAAGCCACAAGTTTCTGTTGGAAATTCCAGCCCTTATTTTCGAGTTTCATGGGTGAAATGTTGAGATTTTGGGTTCTTTGATGTTATAGGACCCAACTCTCTTGAAGGAGAAGGTTAATCTTGTCTCCTTGGACCTTGGGTGTGGTAAGATTCTCAACCCTAGTGTATTTTGTTGTTTTATGATGTTTGGGTTTTGAGATGTTGTGTATGGGTATGATGGTTGTGGCTTAGGTTGTGTATGCGTGGATATTGGAGCTTAATTGGTGACTTTGAAAAGCTTGGAAAGGGTTTGGTGGTGAAAAATCTGTTCTTGGAGGTGTTGAGGCCTTGAGAGCTTGTGGATAAGTGATTTGGAAGTGCTCCGGTGGAGCTTGGGAAATTCGGCTAAGGTATGGTTTCGGTTTCCCGTATCTAATATGTAATGTGGTAGGAAATACTTAGGCTAGAGGCCCTAAGATAGGCATTGAATTGTTGATGTTGTTGAATGATTGAGATATATGATGTGGTCATATATGTGATGATGATTATTGATGCCTTGGTGGTACGATGTATGAGAAATATGCATGTTATGACATATGCTTGATGATTGGTTATGGTTGAATTGTGGGTTGAACCATGTTGATGGTGAGTATGATGTTGATTGTGTACAATAATGATTTATTGGAATTGGTGTTGTTGAGAATTGGCATGAGGAATAGTATATGATATGTCAATGTGTTTGAGTTTGAGCCACTTGGGTGAAGTGGGTTAAAATGATGAAATAGTGATTTTGGTAAATTGTGGTAATGTGTCAATGTGTGAGTTGATGAGCGGATATTTTATACGCTTTTTGGGGGTAATTTCATGTAGATTTTAGCATGTTTTAGTTAGTTTTTAGGAGAATATTATTAGTTTTTAGGCAAAAATCATATTTCTGGACTTTACTATGAGTATGTGTGTTTTTCTGTGATTTCAGGTATTTTCTGGCTGAAATTGAGGGAGCTGAGCAAAAATCTGACTTAGGCTGAAAAAGGACTGCTGATGTTGTTGGATCCTGACCTCCCTGCACTCGAAATGGATTTTCTGGAGCTATAGGAGTCCAATTGGCGCGCTCTCAACGGCGTTGGAAAGTAGACATCCAAGGCTTTCCAGCAATATATAATAGTCTATGCTTTATTCGAAGAGTGACGACGTAACTTGGCGTTAAACGCCAAGTTCATGCTGCTGTCTGGAGTTAAACGCCAGAAAAACGTCATGATCCGGAGTTGAATGCCCAAAACACGTCATGACCTGGAGTTTAACGCCAAGAAAGGCCTCTACTCGTGGATAGCTTTAATCTCAGCCCCAGCACACACCAAGTGGGCCCCAGAAGTGGATTTCTGCACCAATTATCTTAGCTTATTCATTTTTTGTAAACCTAGGTTACTAGTTTACTATTTAAACAACTTTTACAGACATTTCTTGTACCTCATGACATTTTTCAGATCTGAATTACATACTTTGTGATGGCATGAGTCTCTAAACTCCATTGTTGGGGGTGAGGAGCTCTGCAGCGTCTCGATGATTTAATACAATTCCTTTGTTTTCCATTCAAACACGCTTGTTCTTATCTAAGATGTTTATTCGCGCTTAATTGTGAAGAAGGTGATGATCCGTGACACTCATCACCTTCCTCAGTCCATGAACGTGTGCCTGACAACCACCTCCATTCTACATCAGACTGAATGAATATCTCTTAGATTCCTTAATCAGAATCTTCGTGGTATAAGCCGGATTGATGGCGGCATTCATGAGAATCCGGAAAGTCTAAACCTTGTCTATGGTATTCCGAGTAGGATTCTGGGATTGAATGACTGTGACGTGCTTCAAACTCCTGAGGGCTGGGCGTTAGTGACAGACGCAAAAGAATCAATGGATTCTATTCCAACCTGATTGAGAACCGACAAATGATTAGCCGTGCTGTGACAGAGCATAGGAACGTTTTCACTGAGAGGATGGGAAGTAGCCATTGACAACGGTGACACCCTACATAGAGCTTGCCATGGAAGGAGCCTTGCGTGTATTGAAGGATTTCAAGGAAGAGTTGAAGTCAAAGGACAAAGCATCTCCAAAACTCCAACATATTCCCCAATCCTTTATAAACAAGTAACTCTATTGTTCTAGTTTATCTTCCCAATCAAATCTAATAATTCCAACTTTCACTTTTAATCCTATTGGCCTCCTGACTAAGATTAATAAAATAACATTGATTGCTTCAAGCCAATAATCTCCGTGGGATCGACCCTTACTCACGTAAGGTATTACTTGGACGACCCAGTGCACTTGCTGGTTAGTTGTGCGAATCACAAATTCGTGCACCATGAGTTAAGGAGGCTTGATGTTGAATTTGATACATTTTGATTGATTTCAAAGAAAAGGGATGAAATTGGCATGTTTTGATTGATTTTGAAAAGAGTTGAAAATGGTTTGTTTTGAAAATGGCATATTGTGGTTTTGTATGAAAATATGGTTTTTGGGCATACTTTGACGGGACATAACTTGGACTACGGATCTTCGTTTTGTACCAAATCTATTTAGAAATGAAATTGGATCCGGGATGTCCATACCGTTCGAAGAACGGGTGAATACTACTGCTTATAGAAAGACTAGCAGGTCATGAATACTACTGCTTCCTGGATGGATATTCAGGATATAATCAAATTGCAGTAGATCCCCAGGATCAGGAGAAAACGGCGTTCACATGCCCATCTGGAGTATTTGCATACAGAAGGATGCCATTTGGCCTGTGCAATGCACCTGCAACCTTTCAGAGGTGCATGCTCTCAATTTTCTCTGATATGGTGAAAAAATTCCTGGAAGTCTTCATGGATGACTTTTCAGTATTTGGAGACTCATTTAGCTCCTGCCTTAACCATTTAGCACTTGTTCTGAAAAGATGCCAAGAGACTAACCTGGTTTTAAACTGGGAAAAGTGTCACTTTATGGTGACTGAAGGAATTGTCCTTGGGCACAAAATTTCGAACAAAGGAATAGAGGTGGATCAAGCTAAGGTAGAAGTAATTGAAAAATTACCACCACCTGCTAATGTCAAGGCAATCAGAAGCTTTCTGGGACATGCAGGATTCTATAGGAGGTTCATAAAGGATTTCTCAAAAATCGCCAAACCTCTGAGCAACCTGCTAGCTGCTGACACGCCATTTATCTTTGATAAAGAGTGTCTGCAGGCATTTGAGACCCTGAAAGCTAAATTGGTCACAGCACCAATCATCTCTGCACCAGACTGGACATTACCATTTGAATTGATGTGTGATGCCATTGACCATGCCATTGGTGCAGTGTTAGGACAAAGGCATGACAAGCTTCTGCACGTCATTTACTATGCCAGCCGTGTTCTCAATGATGCACAGAAGAATTACACAACCACAGAAAAAGAGCTACTTGCAGTGGTTTACGCCATTGACAAATTCAGATCCTATTTAGTAGGATCAAAAGTGATTGTGTACACTGATCATGCTGCTCTTAAATATCTACTCACAAAGCAGGATTCAAAACCCAGACTCATCAGATGGGTGTTGCTTTTGCAAGAGTTTGATATAGAAATAAGAGACAGAAAAGGGACAGAGAATCAAGTGGCAGATTGGTGCACGAAATTGCAATCACACTTTTGCAATCCCGCACAACTGACCAGCAAGTGCACTGGGTCGTCCAAGTAATACCTTGCGTGAGCAAGGGTCGATCCCACGGAGATTGTCGGCTTGAAGCAAGCTATGGTTATCTTGTAAATCTTAGTCAGGATATCAGAAATTATCAGGATTGATTGTAAAAAAAGCAAAAGAACATGAAATTGTTACTTGTTTTGCAGTAATGGAGAATAGGCTGAGGTTTGGAGATGCTCCATCTTCTGAATCTCTGCTTTCCTACTGTCTTCTTTATCAAACACGCAAGGCTCCTTCCATGGCAAGCTGTATGTAGGGTTTCACCGTTGTCAATGGCTACCTCCCATCCTCTCATTGGAAATGTTCAACGCACCCTGTCACGGCACGGCTATCCATCTGTCGGTTCTCAATCAGGCCGGAATAGAATCCAGTGATTCTTTTGCATCTGTCACTAACGCCCCGCCCTCAGGAGTTTGAAGCACGTCACAGTCATTCAATCATTGAATCCTACTCAGAATACCACAGACAAGGTTTAGACCTTCCGGATTCTCTTGAATGCCGCCATCAGTTCTAGCTTATACCACGAGGATTCCGATTAAAGAATCCAAGAGATAACTGCTCAATCTAAGGTAGAACGGAGGTGGTTGTCAAGCACACGTTCATAGTTGAGAATGATGATGATTGTCACGGATCATCACATTCATCCGGATTAAGAACAAGTGTTATCTTAGAATGGAAGCAAGCATGATTGAATAAGAAACAGTAGTAATTGCATTAATCCATCAAGACACAGCAGAGCTCCTCACCCCCAACCATGGGGTTTAGAGGCTCATACTGTGGAAAGAAACGTGTAAAAATGTTATGAGGTCATAAGGTACGGATACAATGTCAAAAGATCCTATTAATAGTAAACTAGTATCCTAAGGTTTACAGAAATGAGTAAATGACAGAAAAATCCACTTCCGGGCCCACTTGGTGTGTGCTTGGGCTGAGCAATGAAGCATTTTCGTGTAGAGACCTTTTCTGGAGTTAAACGCCAGCTTCCATGCCAGTTTGGGCGTTTAACTCCAAGTTTTATGCCAGTTCCGGCGTTTAACGCTGGAATTTCTGAGGCCGAATTGCTACGCCGATTTGGGCCATCAAATCTTGGGCAAAGTATGAACTATCATATATTGCTGGAAAGCCCAGGATGTCTACTTTCCAACGCCGTTGAGAGCGCGCCAATTGGGCTTCTGTAGCTCCAGAAAATCCACTTCGAGTGCAGGGAGGTCAGAATCCAACAGCATCTGCAGTCCTTTTCAGTCTCTGAATCAGATTTTTGCTCAGAACCTTCAATTTCAGTCAGAAAATACCTGAAATCACAGAAAAACACACGAACTCATAGTAAAGTCCAGAAAAGTGAATTTTAATTAAAAACTAATAAAAATATACTAAAAACTAACTAAAAGGTACTAAAAACATACTAAAAACAATGCCAAAAAGCGTACAAATTATCCGCTCATCACAGATCACCTGTCCCGAATAGAACCAGTGGAAGGGGCGTCCCTCCCTCTCACTGAGATCTCTGAAACCTTTCCGGATGAGCAACTGTTTGCCATCCAGGAAGTGCCATGGTTTACAGACATTGCAAACTACAAGGCAGTGAGATTCATACCCAAAGAGTACAGCAGGGTGCAATCAAAGAAATTAATCACAGATGCAAAGTACTATCTTTGGGATGAACCATATCTCTTCAAGAGATGTGCAGACGGAGTAATCCGTAGATGTGTGCCTAAGGAAGAAGCACAGAAGATCCTTTGGCATTGCCATGGATCACAGTATGGAGGACATTTTGGAAGTGAACGAACAGCCACAAGAGTCCTCCAAAGTGGCTTCTACTGGCCTACTCTCTATAAAGATTCCCGAGCATTTGTGCTTAATTGTGACAGTTGCCAAAGATCAGGCAACCTACCTCACAGTTATGCCATGCCTCAACAAGGAATCTTGGAGATTGAGTTGTTTGATGTATGGGGCATTGACTTCATGGGACCCTTCCCACCATCATACTCAAACACTTATATTCTGGTGGCAGTGGATTATGTATCCAAATGGGTGGAGGCTATTGCAACACCCACCAATGACACTAAAACAGTGTTAAAATTCCTCCAGAAACACATCTTCAGCAGATTTGGTATCCCTAGAGTGTTAATTAGTGATGGGGGCACTCATTTCTGCAATAAACAGCTTTATGCTGCTCTGGTTCGTTATGGAGTCAACCACAGGGTAGCTACTCCATATCACCCACAGACTAATGGGCAAGCTGAAGTCTCAAATAGAGAACTTAAAAGAATCCTGGAACGGACTGTAATTAACCGTAAAAAGGATTGGGCAAGGAGCTTGGATGATGCTCTGTGGGCATACAGAACAGCATTCAAGACCCCTATAGGGACCTCTCCATACCAGCTTGTGTATGGAAAGGCATGTCACTTGCTAGTGGAACTGGAACATAAGGCCTACTGGGCAACCAGATTCCTAAACCTTGATGCCAAATTAGCTGGAGAAAAACGATTGCTCCAGCTAAATGAGCTAGAGGAGTTTAGACTCAATGCTTTCGAGAATGCAAAAATTTACAAAGAGAAAGCAAAAAGATGGCATGATAAGAAATTATCATCCAGAGTCTTTGAGCCGGGACAGAAAGTTCTGCTATTTAATTCAAGGCTCAAATTATTCCCCGAAAAATTAAAATCCCGGTGGAGAGGTCCATATGTCATTACAAGTGTATCCCCATATGGATACATAGAGCTTCAAGATAATGACTCCAACAAAAAGTTCATTGTTAATGGACAAAGGGTTAAACACTATCTTGAAGATAATTTCGAGCAAGAATGCTCAAGACTGAGACTTCATTGAAGATCAGTGACAGTCCAGCTAATGACATTAAAGAAGCGCTTGCTGGGAGGCAACCCAGCCATTTACAGAGTTTAATTACTAATTAAATAAATTTTATTTTTACAGGTTTGAGTCCAAGTATCTTCAAAGGTGAAATAACAATTGGTTGAAGTCACAAAGTTACAGGGAAATTTGGAAGCTCACTGGCGTGAAAAAGCCAGTAAGAAATACTTTGGGCGTTAAACGCCCAAAAGAAGCACCTACTGGGCGTTTAACGCCAGTAAGGGTAGCCATCTGGGCGTTAAACGCCAGAAAGGAGCATCTTCTGGGCGTTAAACGCCAGAAAGATGCACCTTCTGGGCGTTTAACGCCAGTCTGCTAGCATTCTGGGCGTTCAGAAAAACACCCAGTGACGAAGGACTTTCTGGCGTTCAACGCCAGAAAGAAGCACCAGATGGGCGTTGAACGCCCAGAACATGCACCATGTGGGCGTTAAACGCCCAAATCATGCACCATGTGGGCGTTTAACGCCAGGATGATGGGAGGAGGTACAATTCGTTTTTCTTCACAATTTTTCTAACTTTTTATGTTTCAATTCATGATTTCTTGCATAAACATATTTTAAATTATCATCCCTCAATCCAAATTAGTGTTCTAAAAATCCTAATTTCTATAATCCCTTTTTCAAAAATATCAAATGTATCTTAATTTATAAAACCCAATGGTTTTCCAATCCAATCCAACTCTTTTAAAATTTGTTTTCAAAACTCAATTTTCTTTTTAAAATCTTTTTTTTCAAAATTAAAAATTTCAGATCTATCTTTTCAAATTATTATTCATATCTTTCTCTTTTAAAATTATATCTTTTTCTTATCCTTTAAAATCATATCTTTTAAATCATATCTTCTATCTTATCTCTTTCTTATTTTTCGAAAATTACCCACCCCCCTCCCTATATCTTGTATTCGGCGCCCTCCTCATCACCACCATTCCACAAGTGTTCTCCTTCTATCCCTCTTCTTTCTTCTCTTTTGCTTGAGGACAAGCAAAGCTCTAAGTTTGGTGTGTTTTACCCGTGATCACAAAAACTATTGTGTCTCTTGATCATGGCTCCTAAAGGGAAACAACCCAACCCAAGAGGCAAGAAAGAAAGCACTCCAAAGCCACTTTGGAATCAAGGGAAGTTCTTAACTAAAGAACATTCAGACCATTACTACAAGATAATGTGTCACAGATCAGTGATCCCGGAAGTCAGATTTGATCTGAAAGAAGATGAATATCCGGAGATCCAAGAGCAGATTCGAAACAGGAATTGGGAAATTCTGGCCAATCCTGAAACGAAAGTGGGAAGGAACATGGTTCAGGAATTCTATGCTAATCTATGGCAGACAGAAAGGCAAAGAATCATTGGAGCTGCTCTCTTTGACCATAAGACCGTAGTCAGAGGAAAGATCATTCATACCAATGCTGACAAGATCAGGGAGATATTCAAGATTCCTCAACTGAAGGATGACCCAGACTCCTTTAATAGGAGAATGATGAGGGTCAATAAAGGATTGGACAAGATTCTGGAGGATATATGCATCCCTGGAGCCAAGTGGACTACCAGTACAACTGGCATCCCAGTTCAACTCAAAAGAGAAGATCTAAAACCAGTAGCCAGAGGCTGGCTGGATTTTATTAGTCGTTCCATATTGCCCACCAGCAACCATTCTGAAGTTACCATCAAAAGAGCTGTCATGATTCACTGCATCATGTTGGGAAAAGAAGTAGAAGTCCATCAGCTGATCTCATGTGAGCTATACAAAATAGCAAACAGGAATTCTAAGGACGCCAGATTGGCATACCCAAGCTTAATTTCTATGCTTTGCAAAGATGCTGGAGTAAAGATGGGAATAACTGAATATATCCTAATTGAAAAGCCCATTACTGGAATATCAATGGTCAGACAACAGCAACAAGATGATTCAATCAAGAAGAGAGCACTAGAAGCTCTCCCAGAACTGCCCCAATTCGAATACTGGGAACATCTTGAGGCTTCTATTTCCAGATTGCAAGAAGCTATGGATCAAATAAAGGAAGAACAGAATAATCAAAGTAGCATGATTTGCAAACTGCTCAAGGAACAGGAGGAGCAAGGGCGTGATCTAAGGGAGCTGAAGCGCCAAAAATTAATCCTTGAACCACACTCCACAGATCAGAGGAACATCTAATCCTCAAAACAACAGGTTGCTGAGTTCCAATTTTTCTGCTTTAACTTAGTGATAGTATTATTATAGAAATTTACCTTAGGAGATATTTAGTAGTAATTAGTATGTCTATTTTGATTTTATTTCCAATTAAGCTATAATTTATTTTTCTCATCATCATCAGGCATGAATAAAGTAGTAGATTTTTTTTTAGAATAAAGAAGTAATCTATAATTTTTCGAGTTCTTAATAATAAAAATTATAATTAATTACATGTGGTGGCAATACTTTTTGTTTTCTGAATGAATGCTTGAACAGTGCATAAATTGTATTTTGAATTTGATGAATATTGGCTCCTGAAAGGATGAGGAACACGAAAAATATTATTGATGATCTGAAAAATCATGAAATTGATTCTTGAAGCAAGAAAAAGCAGTTCAAAAAAAAAAATTCACAAGCCATGAGCACTAGCCAAGAGTAAAAAAGGGATCCAAGGCTTTGAGCATCAATGGATAGGAGGGCCCAAGGAAATAAAATCCAGGCCTAAGCGGCTAAACCAAGCTGTCCCTAACCATATGCTTGTGGCATGCAGGTCCAAGTTACAAACTTGAGACTGAGTGGTTAAAGTCGTGATCCAAATCAAACAGAGTGTGCTTAAGAGCTCTGGATACCTCTGACTGGGGACTTTAGCAAAGCTAAGTCACAATCTGAAAAGGTTCATCTAGTCATGTGTCTGTGGCATTTATGTATCTGGTGGTAATACTGGAAAACAAAGTGCTTAGGGCCACGGCCAAGACTCATAAAATAACTGTGTTCAAGAATCAACATACTACACTAGGAAAGTCAATAATACTATCTGAATTCTGAGTTCCTAAGGATGCCAATCATTCTGAAAATTTAAAGATACAGGGGGATGCCAAAACTGTTCAGAAACAAAAAGCTATAAGCCCCGCTCATCTAATAAGAATATGAGCTTCATTTAAAACTCTAAAATATTATTACTTCTTAATTTCTGTTAGAACCTATCTTATTCATCTAGTTGCTTGAGGACAAGCAACAGTTTAAGTTTGGTGTTGTGATGAGCGGATATTTTATACGCTTTTTGGGGGTAATTTCATGTAGATTTTAGCATGTTTTAGTTAGTTTTTAGGAGAATATTATTAGTTTTTAGGCAAAAATCATATTTCTGGACTTTACTATGAGTATGTGTGTTTTTCTGTGATTTCAGGTATTTTCTGGCTGAAATTGAGGGAGCTGAGCAAAAATCTGACTTAGGCTGAAAAAGGACTGCTGATGTTGTTGGATCCTGACCTCCCTGCACTCGAAGTGGATTTTCTGGAGCTATAGGAGTCCAATTGGCGCGCTCTCAACGGCGTTGGAAAGTAGACATCCAGGGCTTTCCAGCAATATATAATAGTCCATGCTTTATTTGAAGAGTGACGACGTAACTTGGCGTTAAACGCCAAGTTCATGCTGCTGTCTGGAGTTAAACGCCAGAAAAATGTCATGATCCGGAGTTGAACGCCCAAAACACGTCATGACCTGGAGTTTAACGCCAAGAAAGGCCTCTACTCGTGGATAGCTTTAATCTCAGCCCCAGCACACACCAAGTGGGCCCCAGAAGTGGATTTCTGCACCAATTATCTTAGCTTATTCATTTTTTGTAAACCTAGGTTACTAGTTTACTATTTAAACAACTTTTACAGACATTTCTTGTACCTCATGACATTTTTCAGATCTGAATTACATACTTTGTGACGGCATGAGTCTCTAAACTCCATTGTTGGGGGTGAGGAGCTCTGCAGCGTCTCGATGATTTAATACAATTCCTTTGTTTTCCATTCAAACACGCTTGTTCTTATCTAAGATGTTTATTCGCGCTTAATTGTGAAGAAGGTGATGATCCGTGACACTCATCACCTTCCTCAGTCCATGAACGTGTGCCTGACAACCACCTCCGTTTTACATCAGACTGAATGAATATCTCTTAGATTCCTTAATCAGAATCTTCGTGGTATAAGCCGGATTGATGGCGGCATTCATGAGAATCCGGAAAGTCTAAACCTTGTCTATGGTATTCCGAGTAGGATTCTGGGATTGAATGACTGTGACGTGCTTCAAACTCCTGAGGGCTGGGCGTTAGTGACAGACGCAAAAGAATCAATGGATTCTATTCCAACCTGATTGAGAACCGACAGATGATTAGCCGTGCTGTGACAGAGCATAGGAACGTTTTCACTGAGAGGATGGGAAGTAGCCATTGACAACGGTGACACCCTACATAGAGCTTGCCATGGAAGGAGCCTTGCGTGTATTGAAGGATTTCAAGGAAGAGTTGAAGTCAAAGGACAAAGCATCTCCAAAACTCCAACATATTCCCCAATCCTTTATAAACAAGTAACTCTATTGTTCTAGTTTATCTTCCCAATCAAATCTAATAATTCCAACTTTCACTTTTAATCCTATTGGCCTCCTGACTAAGATTAATAAAATAACATTGATTGCTTCAAGCCAATAATCTCCGTGGGATCGACCCTTACTCACGTAAGGTATTACTTGGACGACCCAGTGCACTTGCTGGTTAGTTCTGCGAATCACAAATTCGTGCACCATGAGTTAAGGAGGCTTGATGTTGAATTTGATACATTTTGATTGATTTCAAAGAAAAGGGATGAAATTGGCATGTTTTGATTGATTTTGAAAAGAGTTGAAAATGGTTTGTTTTGAAAATGGCATATTGTGGTTTTGTATGAAAATATGGTTTTTGGGCATACTTTGACGGGACATAACTTGGACTACGGATCTCCGTTTTGTACCAAATCTGTTTAGAAATGAAATTGGATCCGGGATGTCCATACCTTTCGAAGAACGGGTGAAAAACGATTTAAAATGAGGAAGTTATGTACGTTGGAAGATTGGGGTGTAAATCTGTGAAATTCTGCAGCTTTTAACTTAGAAAATTTTTAGCAGAATGACCCCTTGCGCGTGGACGCACCTGGCGCGTACGCGCCGATCTTCCGAGAAGTGCCATACACGCGTACGCGTGATGTGCGCGGGCGCGCCGATTGTGCTGCACCCAATGCCCAGCCATTTTCCAGAGAGTTATGCCAGAACTGTGCTAGTGTTGTGCTTAGGGCACGAGAACACCCACGCGTACGCGTGGTTGACGCGTGCGCGTCGATTGGCAAATTTGTAATCCACGCGTTAGCGTGTATGACGCTTGCGCGTCGATGAGTTTTTGAGGCCATCCACGCGTGCGCGTGGAGTGCGCGTACGCGCGGCCCTGTTTTCATCCCAAAGTTGATTTTTGAGTTTTAAAAGCCAAATCTCATACTTCTAAGCCTCCGATCTCACCATTTTTGTCTTAAATCATTATGACCTGCCTAGCTATTAAAAAGGGGCTAGTGAATGAGGTAACTTGCGAGTGAAACAAGGGAAAAATGAATGATCAATGAGGATCAAGATGATTATGTGAGATGCGGAGGATGGTGGTGGAAGTGCTTGATATGCCATGGGCCGAAAGGCTATAATTGTTAATGAAATGACTGGTTATGGATTTAACCGTGAGCCGGAAAGGCTGTGTATGATATGAATATTGGCTGGTTCTGGACTGAACCGTGAGCCGGATGGCTGATATGGATGTTGATCCATGGATGAGAATTCATGCATGTTTATGCTGAATTATTGATAATTGAGATTTGCACTTCCACTATCAGAGGCACGAGATCCCTGGGAGAAAGCAGTGGCTAGCCACCACGTGCTCCAGGTGGAGGCTCGAGACTCTGTTGACCCTATGTCGTAAGTGTGGCCGGGCACTGTGAAAGACCCGGATGAGCTCGCCCCCGAAATATTCACCAGTGAGGGTGATGGATATGGATCATGTTTATGATCAAGTTTATAATGAGTATAACTCGAGTTGGGGATGCGCGACAGAGGGACAGTCCAATGGTTAGCGACCAGGACTTGTCGGGTTGGCTCTATAACCGACAAGATGATATCATCGGCCACTAGGGACAGGCATTCATCATATGCATACTATGTGAATTGTTTGAGATTGCCTATTTGACTGCATATTACTTGCTAATTGTCTAAATGTCTTAACTGCTCCTATTTGTATATTCTTTGTCTGATATAATTGTGTTTGCTATAATATACTCCTGCTGGTGGTTGGGAGGTTTGAAGGAATTGGAAAGGGAAGTATTAGTTAGACTGAAGAATCTTTAGTCAGATGCCCTTATATGGTTTAGCTTGTTTATAAGCTTTGATATTATCTGGAGGAAGCTTTAGGATTGCCTTTGGCTTTCCTCTATTATTATGTATTATATATGTGGAAGCTGTTACCATGCTGGGGACCTCTGGTTCTCACCCATGCGGATTTTGTGGTTTTCAGATGCAGGATGTGAGGTTTCCCGCTGAGGCATGCTGGAGACTTCTAGATTTGCGAAGATCCTTTGTTCTCGGGGCTATGTTTTGGTTTATATGTTTTGTTTAGATACTCTTATCTCTATTAAATAATACAAACTGTGATGACTCCTCTTATGGGAGATTTTGGAGAATAGGTTTTATGTATTTGTGTCCCTTTGGGTTTCCTTTGGGGTTTTCATTATTTTGTCATATGTATATATTACTATGCTCGGACCGGTTATCTTCGCAGCCGGATTTTGAGTCTTGATATTCCTGTTTTTGACACTCCTTTGTATATATATATAATCTCGCGAGGTTATCCTTGTTCGTTACGTTATCGATCGGAGTGTTGCGCTTTTGAGTTGCGATTTTTATTTACCCCCTTTTCTACAAAGGCTCCTAGTTATAATCATTCATTCATATTACTATACGTACTAAATTTTTATTTTAGAGGTCGTAATACCATGCCATCTCTGAATTATGACTTAAGCATAAGACTCTGTATGGTAGGGCGTTACAAACATCACACCGATTCAAAAGGGCCATGATGAAAGGAGAGAAAGGGAGACGAACGTCCAACGTGGTGAATATGGACTTGTACACTCACATCCAGTCGGGAACCTAGGAAACGACAAATTTAGTTGGCAGATGCACTCTCGGGCTCCCAGAGCGAACACGTCATAGTTTGCCTCCTCTAGACCACCCCGCACAATGCCCCAGAATTTCGGAATTCTTGTAATTCCTCCTGAGTTATCTTGGAGGATGTGCTTCTTACTTCGTTAGTAGCCCAAGCATAACGATTTATGGGGTTTTGCACCATGGGTTGCTGCGACATACCTACAGTAAAGGTACCACTTAAGTCAAAATGGAAAGTCGGATGTTCAGCGAAAGTCAAAGCTGAACTATGTTTTGCTATATCACTATCCTACGCTATTCCACACAATTTCAGACCTAAATCCAGGTTGAAAACACCTATGGTACCCCCTAAGAACTAGCTAAAAATGGCGAGTTCAATTCAAGTAAATAAAAAAAGAAAACACAGCAAATGGCAACAACAGAAGCAAACGCAACAAATAACAACAAGAGAAGTACCAAAATAAATAAAATAAGCACAAAAGATTCATGTACTAGTAAGAAAAGGAGAAGGAAGCAATGGATTGGTGGAAAATGTAGCAAAATGCACAGCAAGTAGAAGGCAAATTGATGGTTGCGAAGTAGCAGGTGCGAGCGAAATTGGAAAATGAAAAAGTAAAATGAGAAGTTAGAGAGTTATGAAAGAAATATGAACGCTTGGATGGTAACCGTCGAGGAGAGGGCGCGAAAAAGCAGGGGTGAAACGAACTTTTCCCTCTGCTTTCAAATCAGTCATAAAAGACATTTAATACTCTTGGCACGAAAACTAAAGCGACGCCCAAGGAAACGGTACGCACCAAAGATGTGGATCCCGTTGACAGAGTCACGAGCAGAGGAGAAAAGTTGCACGAGGAGACACGAGTAATTCGAACATGCCAACTACGAGCCTCACGGCTTGTTACTTTGGGGGCACCATTCCGGCCCAGCCCAAAAAGGGCCGGGGGTCCATGTTGCGAGCTACTGACCCGACGAGTCCTTGACCCGTACACGCAAGGGTGACCCGCATGTTATTCTACCTCCTGAGGAAAACCTGGACAACTGGTAGAAGCTTCTAGGTGGATGGGTCCAAGTTAGAGGGCCCACCTGAGTACAAGATATAAATGGGGAGGGACCTACCCCTCCCCCAAGATATGTCATCTTTACCCTAATTAGCCGCCTCGGCATATGGACACTTACTTTAGCACCGAAGTGTCCTTGCAGGTGGCCCCACTCATCGACCTACCGATGATCATAGTAGCATCTTGCCTCGTAAAGTTCGCATTCAGGTCCAGAAGAAACCTTCCTTTCTCTAGTATATTTATTATTTTTATCATCAATATATTTAAAAGTATGGAATAAAGTATGTTGTTAGATTATTAGACTAAAAAAAATTAGACTAAAGGAATTGAGTTATTGGCTAAGTGATGATAAAAGATAATAAATTCTGATGACTTTATAAGATTTCTCTAAGTATTATTCCAACTTTCTATTTTATATCTTAGTTCCCTATTCTATAATGAGTGTTTAATCGCTCGTCCATCTAAATATTCTCAAGTTGACCACGCTTATCCATCTATTCCATAAAACATAACTGGTTTTAAGGCAGTACGATAAAATTTATCCCTATATTTTAAAGATATTTTTTTTTTGTGACATATAAAACTTGACTTACTCCACCGTTCTATAAAATGTTATTAATGCTAAATTGAAGTATATAAAGTGCTTTGGTTGAGTATCATTAAGTTGTTAGAATTTTTTTTTAAATAAAAAAAAGTCTCTTTTTTTATTTTTTAGTGTGTTTGGTAAAATTTTAGTAGTAAAAATAAAAGTACTAAAAAATAAAAAAAAAATTAGAAGCTATAATTTATATTTTTTTTAAAAAATTTTTAATATAATAAATAAACAAAAAATATTTTTATATGAGATATGAAAACTTAAAATTAATTTTACTTTTATAAAAAAATTGCTTGAAAACATATTTTTTTTGTTAAAAACTTACCCAAATAGGTCTAAAGATGATTATGTAATTTTTTGTTTGAAAGATTTTGTGATAAATAAACCTACAAAATAAATCTCAAAATTTCTCTCTTTCGAATCTGTTTTTAGGATAATCTTATACTAAATTAGCCCATCATTTTTTATTTATTTTATTTTGCAAAGTGTTGAACTTGGAACAACATTAATAAATTGCAACACTGAAGATTGGAAAAAACCTATGGAAAAAAAGACAGTCAGTTTCTCAAATTAAATTAGTTAAATTCCTATTAATAAAATTTAGACATGAGTGATAAAATGCTTGACTAAATTAAAAGAGAAAAAAGCATAAAAAATGTTTAATTACAATTAGTGTCCTGTTCAGCCTCTCAAGTCTTTCAATTAATTGGAAAAGATGAAATAATATATATTTTGAATTAGCTAAAAATATTTGTATATTGTCACATCCTTCTTGATGTTCCTGGCTATGTAAAGTTCCTTCCTGGTGCATAGAAATTCTGCAAAAGTGTGAAAAGAAAAACAATCCTTACAGACATTATTTTTAAGTTAGATTCATTGATTATGTTGAGCACCCTCATGATTCATGACTCAGCTTGCAACGAACAATCCAGTGTATGCTATATACAAAGTCCATATATATTACTTTACTTACAAGTATGCAAATCATCCTATATGTACTTACAAGTAGGACATTGTGGCATAAAACAACAGTTTCAGTTTGATCACAATTGTTGTTTGTGACAATGAGAAGCATGACTCCATGATGGCCTTCCGTGGATCATCATGTGCTAATTTCATAAATTAGTCACTTTCATTACACTCTTATCAATGATCTCACATTGCTGGAACCATTGACCACTTGTTTCAAGCATCCCTCTGTGATAGACCAATAAAATGTGTAAATGAACAATAAGATTTAATTGGATATTATTGCCATAATCGACAGTGAAGCTCAAAATGTACAGATCCTTGGCTAGATGAGGTATGAGAAATTTATCCTCAATTTCAGTTGGTGCACGTCGTAACGAGCCTGAGAATGGTACGGGCACGTCATGACGGCCCACAAACATGAAAAATTTTATATAAGAAATTCTTAGGATGACAAATGTTATATTAATTTGAATTGGAGATTTTATAAATTTTAGCATGTCAAATGTTAAATTTGCCATCTAAGCTTTTCCATCAGACAGCTCAGCGTTTTCTATTAACGAAAACATGATCAGTTGACGTTTGGTGATTTTTGTCAAACTTATTAATATTTTTGGGTCTCTTTTGTCTTTCGTATCCATCAACATTGTTTTGGTTAATAACAAAATATTTTGAATATTGTTTTGACAATTTACTCAAAAATTTATCTTCAATTTCAATTGGTGCGCGTCATAACGTGCCGGAGAGTGCTATGACAAATTGCAACACAAAGTTCTCTCCAGGCACCGTGTGACGGCTCACAAACGAGAAATTTTAATTTAAGCAATGTTTGGTATGAGAATAATATGAGCTTAAAATTTGGACTAGAAATGTACCTCAAACTTAGGCGTTACTGCCTTCCGGCAATGTAATCAATCTTGTACTTGAATCAAATACCATTTCAGTGCCACATCTAAAATGAATTTGATGTTAGTAAGGTGAATGATATGAAGCAACAACAATGATTTGAGAATGCTAGAGTAGATGCATAGTTACTCAGAGCATTTGACATTGTTGACTTTTCCTCCACTTGAAACTGATAGTATAGTCCCAAAAAAGGAAGTGTTTTCAGCACCACAGTTTGGGCAAGGTCCCTGAAAAGTTAGCACATATACAACTTGAATATAGCTTATATCGTGGCACCTGAAACCACGAGTAAATTCCCATAATGATCCCTAAGATTCACATGATTATTTAATTTGGTCTTCAAGATTCTAATTTTACCATAATGGTCCCTAAGATTGAGCTCTAAGTATCATAATGGTCCCAGAACATCTTTCTGGTGATGACTCACCGTTTTAGTGATGATGTGGCAATAATGTGTCATGTTGGCACTACAACAACTAGTTTAGGTGGCCAAATTCTAATTTAAACCTAATTTAATCCCTCCCACTCTATTTAATTCTAACTCTCTTTACTCTCTCCCAATTTGATTTACCTAAACTTCTGCTATATTTTATCAGATCTTCCATTCTTCTATCAATTAAATTGTGGGTCTGTGAAGGAACACTTTGAAAGGTCACAAGGGTCATATACCCATTTTTTACATAACATGTTGCATTTTCCTACAAGCTCTCTATTTGGTTTATTTTTATTTTCATTGAAGCTGAAGCTTTTGTTAAGTGGCAAATTTGAAACAACAACTGAATCAATAATAGTGAAGAAGCAAGCTATTTTAGGAACAATGGCACTGAATCCATTTTTTTGGGTTTCGTATACCCTTTGTTTCTTTTTTCTAAGGAAAGAAAATAAACAAAGAATAAACTCTCAAGAGAACCTGTCATCAACAAGTATATATATATATAATACTTGTGAGTGTGTAAGAGTGATTGTTGATCATATATATAAAATACTTATGAGTGTGTAAGAGTGATTGTCGATCTGAAAGAGAGAGGGGGATAAAGAGGAGGAGTTTTCACTCATTCATATAGGTGTTAAAGGATAAAAGAGTAGAGAACAATTTGCTTCCATTGATATGAAGAAGAAGAAGAATGGGAAGAACAAAGGAAGAAACAGTAAAAGTTACCTTCTAAAAGTTTTGGCAGAGAATAAAGAGGGTTAGGCTTAAATAGAGTGGGAGGGACTAAATTGAGTTTAAATTGAAATCTAGCCATCTAACCTAATCATTGTAGACGCCAACGTGGCAAATAGTTGCCATGTCATTATTGAAATAGCTGAGTCATCATCGAAAAAATATTCAGAGACCACTATGGTGCCCGGAATTCAATCTCGGAGACCGCTATGGTGAAATTGGAATTTCAATGACTAAATTGAGTAATCCCGTGAATCTCAGGGACTATGATTGGGATTTACTCGTGAAACCACATGCTTCGTGAGAGAGAGTTTTCGCAAACTTGTACCTTAAGAATCACAAAATCTTTGACAATAGCACTTGTTAGTGACTGAGCTAGCCACACAAGAAGGGGAACAGCAGCAAACCAAGTGAAAATGAAACTGAAAGGCTCTGGCAGCTGCGCAAACAAACAATTCGATCATGAGGAAGGACAAAAAAGAATGCAGGTTCTTTCAAATTCTATGACTCTCTCTAAGTATACCTCTAGGAGATATGTGATCTCAAATCCAGTCAAATCATCAAGGAAGAAGAACCTAAAAGAGAAATTATTATTGTTATAACCTTAAAGGTGTAAATCAGAGATGAGAGAGTGAAAAAGAAAGAAAGAAAGAGAGGGGAAGTTCCTTACAATCCTAATGCGATCACAGTAGCAGGGACGTTCAATAGGAGCATCTTTAGATAATCTACAGAGAGGTCACTGTAAACCTATAAACACCACACCATACCATATTATAAGGAAGATAGAACCAACAATGGAATTGGAATTGTGTTAATTACACATTGCAAAGATCATACAACAGAATAACTCACACCTTTCTACTACGAAGACTGCATCTTGGACCCTCAACCACGATGTCACTCCCTTCCATCTAGAAAACAACAATCAAATCAAAAAATCATAGTGGATACAAAGAAGAGGATTTCAATCGATTCCAAACTACTAGAATTGCTATTTCATAACTGCAAGCATTTCAAAATGTAATTGGATAATTGGACTTCAAGTCTTCAACCATGCTAGGGTATACTATAATCAGCCACCAAAATCAGTTACTAATATAAAATACATATTGGAATACAAAATACACATAGCTAACATGTAGATTATGATTTTCAAAATGGAAGTTAATTTTCTAATAGATATCCAAATTGACCTTTAAAAGAATTCACATTGGAAACTATACTTCTCAACAAATTTTTATTCTTTAAAATTTCTTAAAAATTATTTCAGTTGAACATATTAGTCTTTGCGTCATTTGGAAAGAGACTGACTAACTTGTCTTAAAGTGTATTTTTTAGTACCTAATTGTCTTATAATAAAATTTGTTAAAGATTTATTTGTCTAAAATGCATATTAAAAACATTGATTCAAAGCGACAAAAAAACTTTGTCAAATGAGAATAAATTTCGAAAATTTTTAAAGAATAAAATTTTATTGGGAACTAAAGTGTCTTATCTAAATTTTTTCGGGATCAATTTGGTTATTCACTCCTAATTTTTCTTCAATTATTATTATTTAGACGAAGAAAAGTCTTGGAACAAATGGTTTACTTGTGATCTCAAGGTCATAGGTTCAAGTTATGATATCAACTGTTAAGATTAGGTGGTCTGTATTACGCTCTCTCGACGTGACCTTTTTCTAAACCCTGTGTGGCTGTGATATCACGAAATGCTTATATAGTCTGTCCTTCTATTATTAATTAGATTGATCAATTTTCAAGGAATTTCCTTTATGAGATGAAAGTACCATACCTTTAGCTTCATTTTCAATTCATCGTACTCTTTGTCACTCATAATTGGATTTCCCGACACATAAGCCATAGAAGCTTCCAGAAACTTCTGTTCATCAGAACCTGTAAACAAATTAAAAGTTAATGAAGAAAGACTTCAGAAAAAATTCACTTGTTATAACAGCAGCTACTGTGTCAGCCAAAAAGTTGCTCCATACTTAGCATAACAACGCTGCTTCCTTCCCACATGAGTTCTTCCTTTAGATTATCAAATTCTTCATTTGACATAATAGCCTTCCCCTCATAATAGAATGCCTGGTCAACAAAACCCCACAACACAATTTATATTCATCCATATACACAATAGCTGAGATATATTTTTTGTAAGAAAAGCAGTGTCAAAATGTAAATGCCTCTTCTCCTGTGTCTCCAATTCAATGGACAGAAAATTGTTACTTAGGAAGTATACTTATGGCGTTCCGGTACACAGGTGAAATTAGTTTGCGTGAACTTGTATGCAGTTCGTTACCTAATCTATGAATTCACGTAACTATGGTCTCAGCAAATAGAAATTTGGACTATCTCTATCTTGCGATAATCAAGAAGGGGCCTAAGAAGGTTTTAACTTTTAAGCACAAAGCTTTTGGGGGTGAGTGCCATATGATATACCTGCAGTGCCTGAAGAAACTCTTGCTCCATTTCACCAACTGATTTCTTCTCTTTTTTATCTATGCTACAATAAGGGAGGATTTTAGAATCAACAACCTCTTTTTCGAAGTCTCCAACCTTTCCTGAAACAAGAGAAAACAACAACTAAAAAAGGGGTACGTATCTGTGGTTATAAGAAGATCTTTAATAACCAAATAAATAAATGAAGAACGATGACACATGACATTATAGTTTGTCAGAGAGACCTTGTTGTTGTTGATCCGCAGTGGCCTTAGGGGACAGCAAAAATATCCTTCGACGAAGGCATAAATGGCGGCCATTGAACTGAATCAAGTGTCCACCAGAAGGGTAAGACAAGGATGATATAGGAAGCAAAGGTGTTGGGGTAATAGTAGAAGAACTAGCTGCAGTAGTGCATGGACGAGGGTGTGTTAACGTGAAAGCTAGTTTGCTAGCCATGAATAATAATGATGATCACTGCAATATATGTTCAATTGTAATAATAATGATGATGATGATGGTGATGATGGTGGTGGTGACACCAATTATGGAGTTTTAATTGAGAGTGAGAAAGCTCATCAAGGCATGGTTGTTTTTTCTGTTTAGAGGTAAGATCAGAATAAACGTAACTCTCTTCAGGATAAGGCAAATATGAATGTGTGGAGGGAATGAATCGCAATAGCTTATTTTTTTCCGATATTCTCCTTTTTTTTCCCCTTAATCTTAATGTGATTTTTCTTTCTCTTTTCTTGTTTTCGTTGTGGACAAGAGCATCATCAATTTATCAAATCATTTACTTTGTTTCCTTTCGCATTTGTTTCTTACGTGTTTGTGAACGTGGAATGTGTTGGTAATAAAAATCTGGTCTTTCATCCAATGTGGCCACTACTGGGTTGTGTTGCGTTTGATTTTTGTTTAACGTTAGCCATGGGTTTTTGGCCACGTACGCAAAACGTTGGTCCCATGGAAAAAAAACTTCTCATTATTCCACTATTAAGTCTTTATCTTTTTTTACAAGCTTACAAGTTGGCCCAGTCCAAATAGAACTCACGCGCATGAAGAGAGATAACATGGCGCGTCAAAATCACGCGCTCAACACTCAAACGGTTACGTATGGCAGACTCTTCCACTTCTTCCACTTCTCAAAGCGCTTTGAAAACAAGGAAACCCTCCCATTTTCGAGCGAAAATCAAAGTTCAAAATATACAAATCGTTATTCGAAACCTCCATCAAAACACTATCAAACTCTCCGTGAAGAATCTGAAGAGAAAACAAAGCAACAATACTCAACGTAAGTTCATTAAGATTCCTGTATATTTTACTTTTCTTCTACGTCGTTCTTCTAGGGTTTACTATTATTCTTGCTTCTTTGTTACACTGTTCTAAGTTCTACGTCGTTCTTCTAAGTTCTACGTCGTTCTACGTTGTTGTTCTAAGTTCTCCTGCTATTGTTGCTGATTTTTGGGGGCTTATTCCGTAGATTGGGGGGTGTATACTGCTTAACCTTGTAATGTGGCTTGATATTGAAGCATGGTTGAGTGATATCTGACTAATATCTATATGCATGTATCTGAATAATATCTATGGGTGTATCTCACTGTTATCAATGGGTGTATCTTGCTGATATCTTTGGGTGTATCTGACTCATATATATGGGTGTATCTTACTGTTATCAATGGGTGTATCTTATTGTTATTAATGGGTGTATCTGACTCATATATATGGGTGTATCTTACTGATATCTTTGGGTGTATTTTTCGTTTCAGAGAAAATGGCAGCAAGAAACCAAACAAAAGACCTTAAGTGTGCCACACATCTCCTGAGTGATAAGTTCAGAAACATGACTGAGGAGAAGAAGGCGATTGTGATGGATCTCAGATTTGGTGGGTTGATGCACATCCCACCACTAAGGGTGGATCACCAACTCCTAAGGGAGCTGGCAAACAACTTCAAACTTGGGGAGAACAGACTGAAGACAGGATATGGTTCTTTCCAAATAACCCCAAAAAAAATAGGTCATGCGCTTGGCATCAATGCAACAGGTAACTAGCTTAAAATTATAGGTGTATATTAAGTTGTTGCTTGGGTGAATTTAAGTTGATGCTTGGGTGTATTTGAACCGACTTGGATACTTTGTTGTCTTTCTTTTTGTAGGAGATCTATTTCCTGAGAAAGTTGAGTATAAGAAACTTTTTGATGATGACAAAATAATTTATGGAAGATTCCAGGGTAAGACCCTCAAAAGTCTTACCGATGAAATGATGGAAATCGGCGTTGGCAACGAAGAGGAACGCCTGATGTTCAAGAGGATATTCATCCTCTACATACAGATGGCGTTCCTTTTGCCAATGACGATAAACAAAATATCGCCCGTGCACCTGGCCCCAATTTTTAAGATGGACGGCATATCGGAGAGAAACTAGGGGGGGCATGTTTTGACCTTCATGGTAAAGGGCATCACAGACTATCAGGAGAAGAAGAAGAAGGCAATTAATGGCTGCCTCTTCGCCCTGATGATAATCTACTTTCATCTTTCAAAAAACAAAGGCAAGAACATGGCTGAAAGACCACCAAAGCCCTAGATTGCCAACTGGACTAAGGAGCAGTTGGTGGAAAGAATGACTACAGAAAGAGAGGAAATTTTGGTAAGTAAACATAATAAGTTGGTGTATTTTATTTACCTGAATGCTGCTAACTAAAATATCTCATATTTCAGGGGATTGTGAAGATGGCAGAGACAAGAGAAAAAATAAAAAAAAAAAGAAAAAAAAAAAAAAACAAGAAATCAAAAAAACAAAAAAAAGGAAGGCCAGTCCAACATCGTCTTTGGAGACAGAAACTACTGACAGTGACACTTCTACCTCTGAGTCTGAGGCTCAAGAAGACTCAGAGGATTCAGGAAGAAAATACCCCAGCAAAAAGGGGAAAAAGTAAGTACCATACTTGGGTGTAATTTCTTTTTCGAGTTGGGTGTATTTTGTTTGATCACGTTGGGTGTATGTAGTTTATTAAGCAGGGTGTGTTTCGTTTGCTGCGTTGGGTGTATATTGTATATTCAGTTGGGTGTATCTCGTGAATTTATTTGGGTGTATTTTTAGTATGTTCTAAATGATGATTGTTTGCCTTCCAGAATGGACTCCAGAAAAAGAAAGCAGAGGCAAGAGGAGTCAGATTCTGATTCAGAATCTGAATCTGAACCAAGTGATGAGTAATGTCCTGAAATTATTACTCCTTTCTTTTGGCTTCATTATAAAGATTTCATGTATTAACTGAAGTGTCTATTATTAACTTATAGGAGCGAAGAATCATCACCTGCGGAGAAGGAGAAGAAAAAGAAAAAAACAAAAACAACACCAAAAAAGTAAGCAATTCTTTGGATAATATTCTGTGATAAAATTAATTTTTTATTTCTGATTGGTACTCTTTTTTTCCACCTAGAACACAACAAAAAAAGAAAAAAGTTGTTGTGGAGGATTCACCTCCTGAAGAAGATCAATACTTTGACGGGTACAGTACCTCGTAAGCTATATTACGGTCTATCATCGTAATTATTTTTGTTAACATCTTATTTTATGAATGTAGTGAGAGATATGGAATATCAAGTGACGAACTCGATGAATGGCTAAGGAAAAACGTTGATAAATCTGCTGCAGAGGGGTATGTCTTGCTGGGCTGTGTATTTGAGATTTTGGTGTGTTTTTGTTTGCTAATAATTGTATCTTGTTTCGCAGGGAGAACCAACCTGACCTGCGATCGACAGAAGGTCGCTATGTGTCCTCTGAAACGTAAGAAGCTTTATTATTTAATAAAGTCTTGTTATCATGATTTGGATGTATTTTGTGGAACCATTTGGGTGTATTTTGTGGATCAAGTTGGGTGTATGTTGTTTACTAAGTTGGGATATTTCGTTTGTTTTGTTGGGTGTATATTGTCCATTCGGTTGGTCGTATCTTGTGCATTCATTTGGGTGTATTTTATACCTGTATCTTATTTTGTCTGAATAACATGAAATCTGTTTAGACTACTGGCTGTGAACTTGGGAAGTGATGATCCTTCCTCTCAAGGATGTACTCAAAACTACTGGTGAAAGTAGATCGTACTCAAAACAAAAGTATGTAAACTAAAATTAACATAGAATTAAACAAAATATAAAGATGGTGAAGAATGTAAAGACATTGATAAAAAGCTCTAAAAGCTTTAGGTTGTTGTTGACGTCTTCTGACGGCCCTTTCAATCTCAAGATCAAAATCAAGAAGATGTTTCCTCTGTTGCTACTCATAAACAAACAGAAGACAAGAAAAAGTGAGAATCTCTACGTTAGAGTGAAGAGAATTTCCAGTGAGGTAACCTAAGTAACAAAAATAAAATAAAATAAAATAAAATAAAATAAAATAAAATAAATTTTCAAAAATTAAAAAGAAAAAGGGAAAAAATTTTGAAAATAATAAGGTAAAAATAGGAAATTGAATAAAACAAAAGAAAGATACTAAGCAAATTTTTGAAAAATAAAGGATAAAAATTAAACACAAATAAAGCAAAGAACGTCTAATCTAAGAAATCAAACAATGGGTAGCTGTCAATCATAGTCAATTTCCAACAATGGCGCTAAAAACTTGGTGCAGATTTTATAAATCATAAACTAACCAGCAAGTGCACTGGGTCATATTAAGTAATACCTCAAGTGAGTGAGTGTCGATCCCACGAGAATTGATGGATCAAGCAACAATGGTTGAGTGATTTACTTAGTCAGACAAGCAAAAAGAAGTATTTTTGAGTTCAAATTACATTAAACAGTAATTCAGAAGAGTTAAAAAACGAACAGTAAATTGGTTGTGAGAATTATATGAGAAAACATTTAAGATTTTGGAGATGTTTAAATTTCAGGATTAACAATTCTTATTAACCACTTTGATTATGCAAAGGTTCAATTCACAGCAAAATTTAAGTGATTAGATTCCAATTCTTTGGTAATTTAATCATCCTCTAATTCAATCAACTGCCAATTCCTTGGACACTTAATCTAATTAGAGATTTTAAGTTCAAATCCTAGTTTATAGACCACATAAAACCCTAATAATCCAAAGACGATATGATTATATGTCACGTATCACATTAAATTTAGATAGGTAGAGAGTTATGAGAATTCAGTTTTAAGCTGTTATTTAGGTGAGATAACTTTTCCAAGATTCAACAAGAATTCAAGTTAGAAAAGAGTTATTTTCCAATATATTCTAATCCGTAGGATGAAAAATGAAACTGATTCTTGAATGTCAATCAATGCATAAATCAGAACTAGAAAATAATAGTTATTAATCTATCCAAATAAACAGATCTCCTAACCTTAACAATGGAAGTTTAGTTGCTCATGGTGCGACAAATCCTAACAGAAAAAAAGTGTAAAGTGCGGAAGATGAGAAGAAGGAAAAGAAGAGAGAAGCCCTGGGAGAAGATATCTTCTCTTTTAAATCTAATCCTAATTAATGTAAAATATATTTTCTAAAACCTAAAAATATATTTTCTTAATTCAAAACTAAATAAAAATCAAATTAAATCCTAAAGATTTGGTGCAAATTCTTGTGGAATCTCTTCGTTTTCAACATGTTGGCGCCAAACTTGAGATTGGTGGCATTTGACGCCATGTATGCAGCAAATACACACGCATTTCCAGGAACATCTAGAAAATGACTTAATATAGAGAGATTTACAAACAAATTTGGTCCATATTATAGACGAATTTTTGGTTACCATCGAAATTACTGACGGATTTTGTTCCTCTGTAAAAGCCTCGTCGAAAATTATTTACCGACAAATTTTTTTTTGTCGGTAAATTACCGACAGATTTTTACTAGTGACCGACTGATTTTTCCTCTGTAAATTTTCCCCTCCATTTCCCCGGAGCATCAAACTTTTCGACGGATTTTTCTTGTAATTAGAGACAGATTTTTCGACGAATTTTCCGTCGATAATTAGAGACAGATTTTTCGACAGATTTTTCATCGGTAATTAAAGACAGATTTTAAGACAGATTTTCCGTTGGTAATTAGAGATAGGTTTTCCGATGGATTTTCCATCTGTTATTGGAGCCTTGGAAAACCATTCCAAACTCTGAATACAGACAAAAAATTCGTCTGTAAATCCATCAGTAAGGTAAAATAGATTTCTTTTTAGATTTTTTCATTGCAAAATAAACCTGTTTTCATACAAAATAAATATAAATTTAATAAATACAAATTTTTATCTAATTTGTATTCGAATATTTATAATATTTCAAAAAATAAACAAATTCATCGTATTATCAAACTAAAAGAAAAGTACTATAAATAAGCAAGTCAATATAATTCAAAACATAAACAAAGTGTATTGATACATCAACTATAATAATAAGTAATAACCATACACCAACAAAGTGTATTGATACATCAACTATAATTCAAAATATGAACTTAGTATATTGTTTAACCATATTAAATTTATCGCTATAATCCTAGTGTTATCTTCATCCCCATCATCATCATTGTCCTCATCAATTCTTATTCGATTAAGTAGGTGGTGCTGCTGTATCTCAAAGCTTGTTTATGTGAAGAAATGGTTGTTGTTGTTGATGAAGTAAAGGCATCACCAGCACATGGAGCAAGGATCTCATCAGGTTCTAAAATTGGAACTTACTCTGTACAGAAATCATTCATCATTATTATGTCCATTGATTCAAACAATGGGGTCATGAATTGATCCTCTGCCCCAGGCTTCTCTGCCTCCTTAATTTCAGGTTCAACAAGTATGGAAGACTCATGATGATCTTGTTCTTGCTCTTGCTCGAGTTTCTAATTTATCTCGAAGAGTTACTGCTAAGTACAATGGTGACGGACACCTACTTGAGTGTATTAAGGTTGACATAGCTCATCAAAATGCTAAACTTTGTGAAGCTAAAAGAAAATGAACGAGGTATAGCTGCAATTAAAATTTATTAATGGCAGGGGATGTATGGCAGGTTCATTTATTAATCTGCTCTACCAAAACAGAACCACATTTATGTTTCTTAGCAGCATATATATGAATGAATGGAAGACCTAGCTAGCTTAGATGTTGATGATTTCAAAAATTATGAAGGAAAACCAATTTTGAACTCAGTGATACTAATAGATGATAGCCCAGATTCTTGTAGTTTTTGTGCAGCTTTTTTGCTGCATTCTTGAATATTTCATTTTGTTTGTTCTTTTTATTTTAAGAGCATATTTCATCCTTTTGTTAATGGTGATTCAAAAGAAAATATATCATCTTACATTGCCAGAGCTCCCTTTCAGAAAACTTTGGTTTTTGTTGATTAAAGGATTGAACATTTCCTGCAAGAAGGTAAATTTGAAGTAATAGAGTCGCAAGATTTTTTCCCAACAAGTAATAGAGCACAAACAATTACCACTAGCGGCTATAGAGGTGTTGTCGTTTGAAAGCACGAGGTCATCCCATTCAAGTGTATTAAGCTCATGAAGCTTCATTTCATGACTCACAACCATCAAATTGTCATTAAATCCTGTTTATAAAAGGAATGAAAACATAATACCTAGTCAAGGGAAGAAAAACCACATAAACCAAGATGGCAACACTGGTACATAGCAGCATAAACTAAAAGTAACACAAATGTTGGTAGTGGGAAGAATAAAAATGTTTGATGACTAAAGACATATGTGCATTGCATGTGCTCTTCCAATAAATTTCCTTCTATATTTTTCCACTAAAAAACCCTTAACATCTATCTGCATTTAAAAGGTCTCCGGCTTCAAAGAATGTAATAAAAGTTGTTCATATTGATAACCTGAAGAGTATGAATTGTATTTCTTACCACTGGCATAAGCAGTGTTAGTCCCAGAGTCTAATTCTTCTGATAAGCATGGTTGGTCAGAGGCTGAACTAGAATGAGAATTTACAAGTGTGACAGGAGAACCTTGTGACTGTGATAAAATGTTAATTATATTCATTAACCAGATCATAGGGTATAGCATGTAGCACATTAAGCATTAGTGTGTGAGACTTTCTCTTTCTCTTATAAACATAGGATGCATTTGAATAAGCCTCTTCTTTTAAAAGCATCCTTTTTTAGTTAAACTTTTACAGAAAAATAGATTCAGGAAAAGGACAAATCAAGAAGGAAAATGATTTACACAACCTCTTGTGTTTCACGGTAATGAACAAGGACTATGTGCTCCAGCCTGCTGAAATGAAAATAAATACAATTGTAAGACGATTCCTATTCAAGTTTAATTGAAATTATTATATTTTATTATTATATTATTTATATATTAAAATTAACTATTAAAATTAGTTATTATATATTTGTATATAAATATATATTATTTAATTTATTTTTAATATATATTTTATATTTTAATATATGTTTTATATTAAAAATTAATTTTGGTGATTGAATTTAATATTTAATTATTCTTATACAGTATTAATAGGAGCCGTATAAATTAGCCTCAACTAAAACAAATAGGAATCGTGTTTTTATATGATTTGACATGAAGAGGCGGCTCCACATAAAAAGTAATATAAAATTGAAATTGGAAGACATTATCACCATCGTTTAAACTATATATTTTGAGAATCATTGTACGTACTAGTTTGGAACCTTAGCCAGCATTCTTTAGTTAATTAATTAAATAGGAACCATCTTTAACCAAAGAAGGAACAAATAGAAGGCAATAACACACTATAAGAAAGGACCCACTTGGCGGTTCTTTTCTTGTGAATCGCTGAGATAGGATAGGATATGATAGCCTGCATGTGAGTCGTTTACATTACACCACTCTATTGGCATTGGCAAGGAAGCTCCATGAATTGAAGCATCTTCCAAAGAAGGAAAAGTATGTAAAGGCAATGCAAGGCAAGAGGGTATCGCTACTTGGCTAACTAAACAAGCAAAGTCAGAAGCATGCCAAACACTGTCAGTGTAGTGGTAAGATAATATCAATCAGGTAAGATACGAGAATTGAGACGTATGAATGATCCTATAAACTACAAGGAGCTATGTAATAAGTAGTATGATTCTTGATTATTAGGTATAACATATTTTTATAATCCTATAAACTGCAAGGAGCTATGTAATAAAGATTACAGAGAAGATGTGCAAGATTTGACTTGATCCAAAAACTGAACAAAGAACAGAAGCCAGAGACAGGGAGGATGAGTTTACCAAAACGGTCCGACCCCATAAATGGTTCTGCCTCATCAGTTGCACCACCTTGCTACTGTTCCTGAAGTTTCCAAAGAACAGTGTTACGAACACAAGCTATAGGTATACCGTGTACATGGTTATGTATCAGATAATAGATGCTATTGATACTTAATTTTATGCTATATTAAGTAGACTTAGACCTACAATACCCTGCTCCATCTCAGACGGTGACAGAAATCTATCCAAACAGTGTCCTGATATTTTACAGACCAAAAGCTCATTGGTGGGATCCATGACCACAAACTAGAAAAAGAAAAGAAACATTGAATTGTTAGATTTAGTCTAAACTAAAGGATTTAAACTTATGCAATGTAAAAATACACAGTAGCATTGTCCATAAAATATGTTTCGTACCATGAACTTGCCTGCTCTTCTCTCAAATAAATACATCTCCAATTTCATAGTAAGAGCATGTTTCCCCAGAACAAGCATGAACAGTTACCACTGCATCGCTGAGTCCCTTGCTGCTTTTCCATGATGACACTTGATCAGCTAATGTTTTGTCAAGGATTATTCTGTCGTCCTTCACCTTCATATGTTAAACGAATACAATTAGGGGAAGTCACAAACAGTTAAGAGGCACATCTTTTATGGAGGCAAGAAGCATTCACATCAAAGCACATTATAGTATTAGAAGAGTTTCACATGTACCGAAAATATCGATGTTCCAATTGTTTTAACCGTTGATCTAAATTATAAAAAAATATATAATATATATTAATTAAAATCAACGGTTAAAATAACTTGAATACCAGTGTTCTCGGTACACTTAAAATTTTTCTTATAGTATTAAGTATTAACAACAAAATTACTTTGTAGCCTAGCATTTGCATAATGTTATGAAATCCCTGTTAAGTTTTATATACACACAGAGCAAAATCAAACAAGCATTACAATATAAAGTTCAGCTTTCCCCTTCATCAAATAGCTTGGACAGCAGGTGATACACGAAACTGGCTCTGCAGAATTCGCACAGATAGACCAGTAAATATACTGGGTCATCCAAGTAATACCTCAGGTGAGTGATGGTCGATCCCATGGAGATTGTTGGTTTGAGTAAGCAGTGGACACCTTGCAGATCTTAGTTAGGCGGATAGAAATTATAGTTTATCACGAAAAACATATAAAACAGATAAATAGAACGTTACCAGATAGATGAGAAATCAATGATGATAGAATGGTTGAGGCTTCGGAGATGCTTTGTCTTTTCGGATTAACTTTTCTTACTGTCTTCTTCAATAACCTTCTGATTCCTTCAATGGCAGCCGTAAGTGATTAACTCATGTCCTCTAATCAAGTTAACCTCCTCCACTGCAGCAATCCACCACGTTGAGATGACCCATGTCCTCTCATCAAGCCAGCTCTAGGTTTCTCATTGTAGCAGAAGATGAAGCTCTAAGCAATCCACTTCCCTTCACGATCCTACACAAGGTGCCACAAACAAGGCAGATCTTCCGGATTAGAAAGTGCTGCTTCTCTGACTCTAGCCTTAACGCCACAGAGACCTTACGCACCCATAGTCAACGGGATTTCATGTCATATATCCAAAGTTGCTCAGATGCTCTATTGGAATCCGCAATGCAATTTCTAGCTTTAGTTCAACGTTATCTAGGTCAGAAATCGCACGGAACCCATGTAGAACAAGGGTAATTGTCACGATTCACCCTCAACTCGTAAGATGAAGAACGAGGTTATATAAGAGAATAGAATCAGACATATTGAATTAGAATAGTAAAATTATTTATCTATGAAACTCAGCAAAGCTCCTAACCTTAACCTTAGGAGGTTAGTGACTCATACTGTACAGAAAATAATAATGAAAGGTTTAAATGGGCAAAGATCTCTAACAAGGGTGATCTTTGTTCTATATATACTAGTTTTGCAACTAAGGATTACAGAAAATAAGATAAACTAGTTTTGTAGTGCAAAAATCCACTTCTGGGACCCACTTGGTAAGTGTTTGGGCTGAGCTTGAGTGTCTCCCATGAGCTAGTACCCCTTAGGGGCATTGAACGCTAGCTAGGGACTCCATTCTGAGCGTTGGACGCCAGCTGCTCCCCTGCGGGTGCTGGACAACAGGAATAGGGCTGGTGGCGAGCATTGAATGCCAATTTTGGGCCTTTATTTTCAAAGCAAAGTATGAACTATTATATATTTTTGGAAATCCCTGGATGTTAGCTTTCCATAGCCATTAAGAGTGTGCCATTTGAACCTTTGTAGCTCCAAAAACGCTCCTTTGAGTGCATAGAGGTTAGATCCTGACAGCTTCTGCAGTCCTTTCTCTGTCTTTGAATCAGACTTCTTCTCAAGCTCCTCAATTTCAGCCATAAAATACCTGAAATCACAATAAAACACAAAAACTCAAAGTAGAATCCAAAAATGTGAATTTTGCAATAAAACCTATGAAAACTTAATAAAACTTAAACAAAACATAACAAAAATTATATGAAAATGATGCCAAAAAATGTATAAAAAATTCGCTCTTCAGAACACCAAACTTATAGTGTTGCTTGTCCCCAAGCAACCAAAAATAAAGTAGGATAAAAAGAAATAGAAGGATGCTATAAATCTCAGAGTTTTCAATGAAGCTCAGTTTCAATTAGATGTGCGGGACTAGTAGCTTTTTGCTTTTGAATAGTTTTGGCATCTCACTTTCCATTGAAGTTCAGAATAGTTGGCATCTTTAGGAACTTAGAATCCAGGTGATACTATTGATTCTCTTAGTTAATTTCTTCTTTATTCTTGAACACAGCTTTTTTAGAGTATTGGCCGTGACCTTAAGCATTTTGTTTTCCAGTATTACTACCGAATACATAAATGCCACAGACACTTCAACTGGGTGAACCCTTTAGGATTGTGATTTAGGTTTGCTAGAATCCCCAGCCAGTGGTGTTCAGAGTTCTTAAGCACACTCTTCACTTTGAATCACGACTTTAACTGCTCAGTCTCAAGCTTTTCACTTGACACCTTCACACCACAAGCATATAGTTAGGGATGCAGCTCAATTGAACTATTTAGGCTAAGATATTTCTTTTAGGCCCTCGTAACCATTGATGCTCAAAGTCTTGGTTCTTTGCTCTTGCCTTTTGGTTTAAAGAGCTATTGGCTTTTTCTACTTTTTATTTATTTTTCTGCTTTTTTTTGCATATTTTTTTTTGCTTTTTTTTTTTGCTTTTTCTTGCTTCAAGAATCAATTTTTTGATTTTTCAGATTACCAATAATGCTTCATTTTTATCCTCATTCTTTCAAGAGCCAACACTCTTAACTCCAAAATCAAATATGCACTGTTCATTCATACATTTAGAAAACAAAAACAATGCCACCACATCAAATAATTGAACTATTTTTAATATATAACTCGAAATTCATGCATCTTACTTTTCTTTTTCAATAAAATAATTTTTCTTTTAAGCAAGGTGAGTGATGCATGGAATATTTCATAGCTTTAAGACATAAAGACAGATGATTATGCACTAGAAATAGACAATAAAACAAATACATGGAAAATAAAACAAAAAATAACATAGGCAACAGGGGAGTAAAAGGAACGAATCCACCTTTGTGATGGCATCTACTACTCCTTCTAGAGGATCCAATGGAGTGCTTGATTTTCTCTATGTCACTCCCCTACCTCTGTTGTTCTTCCTTCATGATTCTTTGTTCTTTCCTCATGATTCTTGTTAGGGTAGCTCCACATGCTCTTGCTATGGTCCATGTGCTGGCTCTCTAGTTTGTTTCATCCTTTTTTTGGTGATGGGCTTGTCCTCCTTAATAGGAATGTCTCCATCTATGACAATTCCATCTGAATTGCATAGGTGACAGATAAGGTGGGGGAAGGCCAACCTTGCTAAGGGAGATGACTTTTCAGCTTTCTTGTACAACTCTTGAGGTATTACCTCATGTACCTCCACCTCACTTTCAATCATGATGCAATGAATCATGATGGCTTTGTCAATGGTCACTTCTGACCGATTGCTTGTAGGGATGATAGAGTGTTGGATAAATTCCAACCAGCCTCTAGCTATAGGCTTGAGGTCAAGCCTTCTCAGTTGGATAGTTTTGCCTTGAGCATCCCACTTCCACTGAGCTCCTTCCACATAAATGTCTGAAAGGACTTGGTCCAACCTCTGGTCAAAATTGACTCTCCTAGTGTAAGGATGTGGGTCTCCTTGCATCAGTGGCAAATGGAGTGCCAACCTTACACTTTCTGGGCTGAAATCTAAGAGATGCTCTCAGACCATGGTATCCCAATTTTTGAGACTTGGGTTCACGCTTGTATCAGGATTTTTCATGACCCATTTATTGACATAGAACTCTTGTACCATCAAGATCCCAACCTCTCCTCTGGATTTCTTTTCGGATCTCTGGGTACTCATTCTTTTTTAGCTTAAAGGGGACTTCAAGAATCACCCTTTTCTTTGCCATTACTTCATAGAAGTGGTCTTGATGAGCTTTGGTGATGAATCTTTCCATCTTCCAAGATTTGAAGGTGGAAGCAACTGCTTTTCCTTTCCTCTTTCTAGAGGGTTCTCCGACTTTGGGTGCCATAAGTGTGAATGGAAAGCAAAAAGCAAGGCTTTTCCAACACCAAACTTAAAAGATTTGCTTGTCCTCGAGCAAAATATGAAGAAAAGAGTAGAAGAAAAAGAGAATTGGCAAAGAAAGGAGGAGAGGAGGATTCGATCAAGTGGGCTTTAGAGTATGAATGGTGTATGTATGAAGGGTAGGATGAATGGGTATTTATAAGAGTAGAATAGGTTAAGGTTCGAATGAATGGGTGGGAATTGGGTGGAAAATTTTGAATTTGAAGTGGGTGAGGGTTGGTGGGAGTTATGATGGTTTTGGTAAGTGATATGGATGTGATTGGGTTAGGGATTATAAGGAAGAGTGTGTGGGGAAGAGTGAAAATAAGAGAGAGAAGAAGGTGTGCTAGGTGGAGATTCTGCAGGACCCACTGATCCTGAGGGGCTAGGAAATTCAAGTTCCTTGCCCCTTTTTGGGCCTTGAATGCCCAACTCTTGCTCCTAGTTGGCGTTCAATGCTAGCTATGTGCTCTGATGAGCGGATAATTTATACGATTTTTTAACATTGTTTTTAGGTAGTTTTTAGTATGATTTAGTTTGTTTTTAGTATATAATTATTAATTTTTATGCAAAAATCACATTTCTGGACTTTATTGTGAGTTTGTGTGTTTTTATGTATTTTAGGTATTTTTCGGCTGAAATTGAGGGACCTGAGCAAAAATCTGATTCAGAGGCTGAAAAAGGACTGTAGATGCTGTTGGATTCTGACATCCCTGCACTCGAAATGAATTTTCTGGAGCTACAGAAGCCCAATTGGCACGTTCTCAATTGCGTTGGAAAGTAGACATCTTGGGCTTTCCAGCCATATATAATAGTCTATACTTTGCCCGAGTTTTGATAATGCAAACTGGCGTTTTAACTCCAATTTTCTACCCTTTTTGGCGTTAAACGCCAGAACTGGCATAAAAGCTGAAGTTAAACGCCCAAACTGGCACCAGAGCTGGCGTTTAACTCCAAGAAAAGCCTATGCACGTGAAAGCTTCAATACTCAGCCCAAGCACATACCAAGTGGGCCCCGAAAGTGGATTTCTGCATCATTTACTTATCTCTGTAAACCCTAGGTTACTAGTCATTATAAATAGGACCTTTTTCTATTGTATTTTCAAATCGGGAGATCTTTAGATCATTTTTGAGACTATCTTTGTATCACTGTTGATCTCTTGATCACGCTTAGGGGGCTGGCCATTCGGCCATGCCTGGACCTTCATCACTTATGTATTTTCAACGGTGGAGTTTTTACACCTCATAGATTAAGGTGTGGAGCTCTGCTGTTCCTCATGAATTAATACAATTACTACTATTTTCTATTCAATTCAAGTTTATTCTTGTTCTAAGATATTCATTCGTACTTCAACATGATGAATGTGATGATCAAGTGACACTCATCACCATTCTCACTTATGAACGCGTGCCTGACAACTACTTCCGTTCTACCTGAAAACAAGCTTGAATGTATATCTCTTGGCCTCCTGGTCCACGACGCATGGTTGCCTCTCCTAACAATAGAGCTTTCCATTCTGTGAGATCAGAGTCTTCGTGGTATAAGCTAGAATCAATTGGTAGCATTCTTGAGATCCGAAAAGTCTAAAGCTTGTCTGTGGTATTCCGAGTAGGATCTGGGATGGGATGACTGTGACGAGCTTTAAATTCGCGAGTGCTGGGCGCAGTGACAGTGAGCAAAAGGATCACTAGATCTTATTCCAACACAAGTAAGAACCGACAGATGATTAGCCCTGCGTAACCCGTAGCCGGACCATTTTCACTGAGAGGACAGACGGTAGCCATTGACAATGGTGATCCCCCAACATACAGCTTGCCATGGAAAGGAGTACGCATATCTGGATGAAAGCAGTAGGAAAGTAGGGATTCAAAAGGAACAAAGCATCTCCATACGCTTATCTGAAATTCCTACCAATGAACTACATAAGTATCTCTATCCTATTTTATGTTTTATCTGTCTTTTAATTATCAAAACCCCATAACTATTTGAATCTGCCTGACTGAGATTTACAAGATGACCATAGCTTGCTTCCAGCCGACAATCTTCGTGGGATCGACCCTTACTCACGTAAGGTATTACTTGGACGACCCAGTGCACTTGCTGGTCAGCTACACGGAGTTGTGAAGAAAGTGTGTGAGATCACGATTTCGTGCACCAAGTTTGTGGCGCCGTTGCCGGGGATTGTTCGAGTTTGGACAACTGACGGTTCAACTTGTTGCTTAGATTAGGTATTTTTCTTTTTTATTTTTTTTCTTCAGAATTTTTAAGAATGAATTCTAGAGTTTCAGATGATGCTTTAATCATCACAGGAGCCTTTTTGATTCCCATCAATTTGGCTGTTGTATGTAATGCTCTGTTAAAGCTTGGCTAGCCATGTCTAATCTTTTTAGACTGAAGCTTTAGACTAACATTGTATCATTCCTGGAATTCTTATTAAAAATTTTTAGTTTCTTATTTTCTTTTTCAAAATAATGTTCGAAAAAATACAAAAATATTTATAAAATCATAAAACAAAAAAATATTTTGTGTTTCTTGTTTGAGTCTACTGTCAATTTTTAAGTTTGGTGTCAATTGTATGTCTTTATTTTTCTTGCATTTTTTGAAAGTGTGTTCTAGTGTTCTTCATTGATCTTCAAGTTGTTCTTGATGATTTTCTTTCTCTGATCTTTAAATTCTCTTGTTTTCTGTCTTTTGTTGTTTCTCATGTGCATTCTCAAATTGTTAGTGTCTCTAGTATGAAAATATCTAAGTTTGGTGTCTTGCATGTCTTTCATTTCTTAAAAATTTTCAAAAATATGTTCTTGATGTTCATCATGATCTTCAAAGTGTTCTTGGTGTTCATCTTGACATTTAAAGTGTTCTTGCATGCATTCCTTGTTTTAATCTTAGTTTTTCATGTTTAATTTCATTCTGTTATTTTTCTCTCTCATAATTAAAAATTCAAAAAAATTCAAAATTATGTCTTTTCAAGTCAATAATACAGAGAATTGAAGATTCAGAACATACAGCAAAAGAATCACAGAGAAAAAGCTGGGCATTTAAAACGCCCAGTAAGGATGGATTTCTGGCGTTTAAACGCTAGCCAGGGTACCTGGCTGGGCGTGTAACGCCCAAGGAGGTAGCCAAGTGGGCATTAAATGCCCAGAATGGTATCCATTCTGGGCATTTAACGCCAGGATAACACCAGGGAGGTAATTTTGTTTTCAATTCAAATATTTTTCAATTTTTCAAGTTTTAAAACTAATTTTTCAAAATCTTATCTTTTTCATATCCTCTTTTATCAATCATATCTTTTTCAAAATCAAATCTTTTTCATTTTTCTTTTAATATTTTCAAAAATCCTTGCTAACAATTAATATTGTGAATAAAAAATTTCAAGTTTGTTACTTTCTTGTTAAGAAAGGTTCAATATTTGAATTTTAGAATCATATCTTTTAATTTCTTGTTTGTCAAGTCATCAATTTTAAAAATCAAATCTTTCTTAAATTGTTTTTAATCATATCTTTTCAATCATATCTTTTTAAACCATATATTTTTTAAATCACATCTTTTTAACTTATAATTTCAAAATCTTTCTCTAACTTCTTATCTTTTTCAAAACCACCTAACTACTTTTTCACTTCTCATTTTCAAAAATCACCTTCTTCCTTTTTTTTCAAAAATATTTTTAATTAACTAATTATTTTAAACTCTAATTTTATTCCTTTCTTAATTTTCGAATACTAACTAATTTTTAAAATAAAAACAAAAATATTTTTCCTTTTTCTTTTATTCAATATTCAAATTTCTTCTCTCTTCCATCTCTTTCTATTTAATCACAAACACTTACCCTCCTTTAATAATTCAGACCCCCTCCTCTCTATAAGTTTGAATCCTTCTCTCTACCTCATCCTTCTACTCCTCTTTTCCTCTGACACATCAAGGAATCTCTATACTGTGACATAGAGGATTCCACACTTTCTTTGTTTTCTTCTCTTTCATATGAGTAGGAACAAAGATAAAGGCATTCTTGTTGAAGCTGATCCTGAACCTGAAAGGACTCTGAAGAGGAAGCTAAGAGAAGTTAAAGCACAAATCTCTGGAGAGGACCTGACAGAAATTTTCAAAAAAGAAGAAGACATGGCAGCCGAAAATAATAATAACAATGCCAACAATGCAAGGAAGGTGCTTGGTGACTTTACTGTACCAACTTCCAATTTCTATGGGAGAAGCATCTCTATTCCTGCCATTGGAGCAAACAACTTTGAGTTTAAGCCTCAATTAGTTTTTTTGATACAACAGAGTTGCAAGTTTTATGGACTTCTATTGGAAGATCCTCATCAGTTCTTAGCTGAATTTTTGCAAATCTGTGACACTGTTAAGACCAATGGAGTTGATCCTGAGGTCTATAGACTTATACTTTTTCCTTTTGCTGTAAGAGACAGAGCTAGTATATGGTTGAACTCACAACCTAGAGATAGCCTGAACTCTTGGGAAAAGCTGGTCAATGCATTCTTAGCTAAATTTTTTCCACCTCAAAAGATGAGTAAGCTTAGAGTGAAAGTTCAAACCTTCAAACAGAAGGAAGGTGAATCCCTCTATGAAGCTTGGGAAAGATACAAGCAATTGATCAGAAGGTGTCCTTCTGACATGCTTTCAGAATGGAGCATCATAGGTATCTTCTATGATGGTCTGTCTGAGTTATCCAAGATGTCATTGGACCATTCTGCAGGTGGATCTATTCATCTGAAGAAAATGCCTACAGAAGCCCAGGAACTCATTGAAATAGTTGCAAATAACCAGTTCATGTACACTTCTGAAAGAAATCCTGTGAACAATGGGACAACTCAGAAGAAAGGAGTTCTTGAGATTGATACTCTGAATGCCATATTGGCTCAAAAAAAATTATTGACTCAGCAAGTCAATATGATTTCTTAGAATCTGACTGGATTGTAAGCTGCATCCAGCAGTAATAAAGAAGCATCTTCTGAAGAAGAAGCTTATGATCCTGAGAACCCTGTAATGGAAGAGGTGAATTACATGGGAGAACACTATGGATACACCTATAATTCTTTATGGAGAAATCATCCAAATCTCTCATGGAAGGACAAACAGAAGCCTCAACAAGGCTTCAATAACAATTATGGTGGGAGAAATAGGTTTGGTAATAGCAAACCTTTTCCATTATCTTCTTAGCAACAGACAGAAAATTCTGAGCAGAGCATCCCTGGCTTAGCAAACATATTTTCTGATCTATCCAAGGCCACTCTCAGTTTCATGACTGAGGCACGGTCCTCCATCAGAAATTTGGAGGCACAAGTGGGTCAGCTGAGTAAAAGAGTTACTAAAACTCCTCCTAGCACTCTCCCAAGTAATATAGAAGAGAATCCAAAAAGAGAGTGCAAGGCCATCCACACGTCCAACATGGCCAAACCTGTAGAGGAGGGAAAGGCAGTGATTCCCATTGAGGAAGACCTCATGGGACATCCATTGACCACTAGGGAGTTCCCTCCTGAGGAACCAAAGGAATCTGAGACTCATCTAGAGACCATAGAGATTCCATTGAACTTTTTATCACCATTCATGAGCTCTGAAGAATATTCTTCTTCTGAAGAAGATGAAATTACTACTGAAGAGCAAATTGCTCAGTATCTAGGAACAATCATGAAGCTGAATGCCAAATTATTTGGTAATGAGACTTGGGAGGATGAACCTCCATTGCTCATTAATGAACTAAACGCTTTGACTCAGCTAAAGATACCTCAAAAGAAACCGGATCCCGGAAGGTTTTTAATACCTTGCACCATTGGCACCATAACCTTTGAGAAGGTTCTGTGTGACCTGGGGTCAAGTGTAAACCTCATGTCACTTTCTGTAATAGAGAAACTAGGGATCTTTGAGGTATAAGCTGTAAGAATCTCACTGGAGATGGCTGACAAATCAAAGAAACAGGCTTATGGACTTGTAGAGGATGTCTTGGTAAAGGTTGAAGGCCTTTACATCCCTGCTGACTTCATAATCCTAGACACTGGAAAGGATGAGGATGAATCCATCATCCTTGGAAGACCCTTCCTAGCCACAGTAAAAGCTGTGATTGATGTTGACAGAGGAGAGTTGGTCCTTCAAGTGAATGAGGACTACCTTGTGTTTAAGGCTTAAGGATCTCCTTCTGTACACATGGAGAAAAAGCATGAAAAGCTTCTCTCAATACAGAGTCAAACAGAGCCCCCACATTTAAACTCTAAGTTTGGTGTTAAGAGGCCATCATCATGCTCTGAGTATCTGTGAAGCTCCATGAGAGCTCACTGTCAAGCTATTGACATTAAAGAAACGCTTATTGGGAGGCAACCCAATTTTTACTTATCTATGTTGAATTTCTATTTTCCACTGTTATTTTATGTTGTCTTTAGGATGATGATAATGTGGAGTCACAAAAACAAAAGCAAAAATAAAAAATAGCATTGAAAATAACACACCCTGGAGAATGAGCTTACTGGCGTTTAAATGCCAGTAAGGGTAGCAGAATGGGCGTTAAACGTCCAGTCTGGCACCATTCTAGGCGTTTAACGCCAGAAAAGGGCACCAGACTAGCGTTTAACACCAGAAAAGGGCACTAAGCTGGCGTTAAATGCCAGAAAGGGAAGAAAAGCTGGCGTTAAACGCCAAAAATGGGCAGCAACCTAGCGTTTAACGCCAGGATTGGCACTCAAAGGGGCGTTTACACGCCAAAATGGTGCAGGGATGAGAAATCCTTGACACCTCAGGATCTGTGGACCCCACATGATCCTCACCTACCTCAACTCACTCTCTCTCTTCTTCACACCTTCCCATAACACCCTTCCCCAAATATTCCTCACCAATCACCTCCATTTCTCTTCCCCATCACCTCTTCACCAATCACCTCCACCCACTCTTCCCCAACAACCCCACCCACCTCACCATTCAAATTCAAATCCTTTTCCTCCCAAACCCAACCCCTAATACACGAACCCTACCCTCTCTTTCCTCTCCTATATAAACCCCTCATCCATCCTTCAAATTCACACATCACAAACACTTCTTCTCCCCCTTGGCCGAACCACTCACAACTCTCCATCTTCTCCATTTCTTCTTCTTCTTCGTCCTTCTTTCTTCCTTTGCTCAAGGACGAGCAAACCTTTTACGTTTGGTATGGAAAAAGAATTGCTTTTTATGTTTCCATAACCATTTATGGCACATAAGGCCAGAGAAACCTCTATTAAGAGGAAAGGGAAGGCAAAAGCTTCCACCTTTGAGTCATGGGAGATGGAGAGATTTATCTCAAAGGTCCATCAAGACCACTTCTATAAAGTTGTGGCCAAGAAGAAAGTGATCCATGAGGTCCCTTTCATGCTAAAAAAGAATGAGTATCCGGAGATCCAACATGAGATTCAAAGAAGAGGTTGGGAAGTTCTCACCAATCCCATTCAACAAGTCAGAATATTAATGGTTCAAGAGTTCTATGCTAATGCATGGATCACCAAGAACCATGATCAAAGTGTGAACCAGAACCCAAAGAATTGGCTTACAATGGTTCGGGGGAAATACTTAGATTTTAGTTCAAAAAATGTAAGGTTGGCATTCAACTTGCCAATGATGCAAGGAGATTCACGCCCCTACACTAGAAGGGTCAACTTTGATCAAAGGTTGGACCAAGTTCTCATGGACATATGTGTGGAAGGAGCTCAGTGGAAAAGAGACTCCAAAGGCAAGCCGGTTCAATTGAAAAGGCATGACCTTAAACCCGTGAATAGAGGATGGTTGGAATTCATCCAACGCTCCATCTTTCCTACTAGCAACCGATCCAAAGTGACTGTAGATTGGGCTATCTGATCCAAAACATCATGATTGGAGAGGAAGTAGAAGTTCATGAGGTCATATTTCTAGAACTCTATGAGGTGGCTGACAAGACTTCCACTTTGGCCAGGTTAGCCTTCCCTCATCTCATTTGTCACCTATGCAATTTAGCCGAAATTGTCATAGAGGAAGACATCCTCATTGAGGAGGACAAGCCCATCACTAAAAAGAGGATGGAGCAAACAAGAGAGCCCACTTATGGACCTCAACAAGAGCATGAGGAAGTCCCTTATCAAGAAATCCCTGAGATGCCTCAAGGGATGCATTTTCCTCCACATAACTATTGGGAGCAACTCAACACCTCATTGGGAGATTTGGGTTCCAATATGGAGCAACTAAGGATGGAGCACCAAGAGCACTCCATTATTCTCCATGAAATTAGAGAGGATCAAATAGCCATGAGGGAATAGCAACAAAGGCAAAGAAGAGACATAGAGGAGCTCAAGCGTTCCATTGGATCTTCAAGAGGAAGAACTATCCGCCATCACTAAGGTGGACCCGTTCCTTGATTTCATTGTTCTTATCTTTCTGTTTTTTTATTTTTATGCTTCATGTGTTATCTATGTTTATGTCTTCATTACATGATCATTAGTGTCTAGTATCTATGTCTTAAGGCTATGAATGTCCTGTGAACCCTTCACCTTTCTTAAATAAAAAATGTGCCTAATTACAAAAGAACAAGAAGTACTTGAATTTCGAAATTTATCTTGAAATTAGTTTGATTATTTTGATGTGGTGGCAATACCTTTTCTTTTCTGAATGAATACTTGAACAGTGCATAATTTTGATAGTGAAGTTTATGAATGTTAAAATTGTTGGCTCTTGAAAGAATGATGAAAAAAGAAAAATGTTATTGATAATATGAAAAATCATAAAATTGATTCTTGAAGCAAGAAAAAATAGTGAATAACAAAGCTTGCGAAAAAAATGGCAAAAAAGAAAAAGAAAAAAAAAGAAAAAGCAAGCAGAAAAAGCCAATAGCCCTTTAAACCAAAAGGCAAGGGTATAAGGGATCCAAGGCTTTGAGCATCAGTAGATAAGAGGGCCCAAAGAAATAAAATTCTGGCATAAGCGGCTAAATCAAGCTGTCCCTAACCATGTGCTTGTGTCATGAAGGTCCAAGTGAAAAGCTTGAGACTGAGTGGTTAAAGTCGTGATCCAATGCAGAAAGAGTGTGCTTAAGAACTCTGGACACCTCTAACTGGGGACTTTAGCAAAGCTGAGTCACAATCTGAAAAGGTTCACCCAGTTATGTGTCTGTGGCATTTATGTATCCGGTGGTAATACTGGAAAACAAAGTGCTTAGGGTCACGGCCAACACTCATAAAGTAGCTGTGTTCAAGAATCAACATACTGAACTAGGAAAATCAATAACACTATCTTAATTCTAAATTCCTAGAGATGCCAATCATTTTGAACTTCAAAGGATAAAGTGAGATGCCAAAACTGTTCAGAAGCAAAAAGCTACTAGTCCCGCTCATCTAATTGAAGCTAAGCTTCATTGATATTTTGGAATTTATTGTATATTCTCTTCTTTTTATTCTATTTTGTTTTCAGTTGCTTGGGGACAAGCAACAATTTAAGTTTGGTGTTGTGATGAGCGGATAATTTATACGCTTTTTGGCATTGTTTTTAGGTAGTTTTTAGTATGATTTAGTTAGTTTTTAGTATATAATTATTAGTTTTTATCCAAAAATCATATTTCTGAACTTTACTATGAGTTTGTGTGTTTTTCTATGATTTTAGATATTTTCTGGTTGAAATTGAGAGACTTGAGCAAAAATCTGATTGAGAGGCTGAAAAAGGACTGTAGATGTTGTTGGATTCTGACCTCTTTGCACTCAAAATGGATTTTCTGAAGCTACAGATACCCAATTGTTGCGCTCTCAAATTCTTTGGAAAGTAGACATCTTGGGATTTCCAGAAATATATAATAGTCCATACTTTGCCTGAGTTTTGATAACGCAAACTGGCGTTTTAACGCCAACTTTCTACCATTTTCTGGGGTTAAACGCTAGAACTGGCATAAAAGCGGGAGTTAAACGCCCAAACTGGCACTAGAGCTGGCGTTTAACTCCAAGAAAAGCCTATGCACGTGAAAACTTCAATGCTCAGCCCAAGCACACACCAAGTGGGCCTCGAAAGTGGATTTCTGCATCATTTACTTATCTCTATAAACCCTAGGTTACTAGTCATTATAAATAGGACTTTTTACTATTGTATTTTCAAATTGGGAGATCTTTAGATGATTTTTGAGACTATCTTTATATCACTGTTGATCTCTTGATCACGCTTAGGGGGCTGGCCATTCGGCCATGCCTGGACCTTCATCACTTACGCATGGCTGGATGAAAGCAGTAGGAAAGCAGGGATTCAAAAGGAACAAAGCATCTCCATACGCTTATCTGAAATTCCTACCAATGAATTACATAAGTATCTCTATCCTATTTTACGTTTTATCTATTTTTTAATTATCAAAATCCCATAACCATTTGAATCTGCCTGACTGAGATTTACAAGATGACCATAGCTTGTTTCAAGCCGACAATCTCCGTGGGATCGACCCTTACTCACGTAAGATATTACTTGGACGACCCAGTGCACTTGCTGGTCAGCTACGCAGAGTTGTTAAGAAAGTGTGTGAGATCACGATTTCGTGCACCATGCTCTTCTTGGGTGTTGAATGCCCTTGAGGGACCTCCTTCATGGCGTTTGACGCCAGGTCTGTGCCTCTGTTGGGGCGTTGAACACCCAAGTTCAGCCCCCTGACTGGCGTTCAATGCCAGTAATATTGCTCCTTATGGGCGTTGAATGCCCACTCTGGCCTCCCTAGCTGGCGTTCAACGCCAGCAAAGGATCTACTCCAGGGTGTTCTATTTTTTGCTCTGACTATTTCTATTTCTGTTCTTACTATTGCACATGGTCACAAACTTAAACAAATATGAAAATTAAACTAAAATAACTTAAATAAACTAAAGAAAGAGAAAACATTAATTATTGATGAGTTGCTTCCCAACAAGCATTTCTTTAATGTCACTAGTTTGATGGTTAGCTCCTTACAGAGATGGATAAGGGCTCAAAATTTTGCCCCTTACAGTGAACTTCTTACCTGTGCTCTCATGGATAAGTTCCACATGTTCTAGAGACAAGATCCTATTCACAGCGTGTGGAATGACTGGGTTATCAATGAAGATTACTCTCATGCCAGGTGAGAGGCCTTCAGTGGGGATTTTCTTATCTCTCCGGCCTTTAGGTACTTTCTTCTTAGTACGTTTATTCTCAAGGATTGATAATGGCTGCCCAACACTAAACTTAGAGTTGGTGTCTGGGGGTTCTGTATAACTTCGCACTGAGAGAGAGGGTTGGAACACTAGGTGTTGCACAACTGTTTCTCTTCTATCAGAGGGAAAGTTAGGGTTAGGCATCTTGAACAGGATGTGATCCTCCCATAACTGTAGAGTTAGCTCTTTTTTGGCTACATCAATGATGACATTGGCAGCGGCTAGGAAGGGTCTTCCAAGGATGATGGATTCATTCTCTTTCTTCCAAGTATCCAAGATTATGAAATCTGCAGGGATGTAAAGGTTCTCAACTTTACTAAGACGTCCTCTACACGACCATAAGCCTTTTTCATTGACTTGTCTGCCATCTCTAGTGAGGTTCTTTTCCCTTGTACCTTAAAGATTTCCAACTTCTCCATTACAGAGAGTGGCATAAGGTTTATGCTTGACCCTAGGTACCACAGAGCCTTATCATAGGTAATGGTGCCTATGGTGCAGGGAATCAGGAAGTGTCCGGGATCCGACAGCTTCTGAGATAGTTTCTGCTGAACCAAGGCATTGAGTTCCTTGGTGGGCACTGGAGGTTCTTCCTCCAATGGCTCTATGCCAAACAACTTGGCATTCAGCTTCATCAGAATTCCTAGGTATCGAGCAACTTGCTCTTCCCTAGTTTCCTCTTCTTCATCAGAGGAAGAGTACTCTACAGATTCTATGATCCTTAACCAAGAATTCAAGGAAACTTCAATGGGCTCCTCAAGAACCTTGGGTTTTATCAGTTCTTCAATAGGGAAGTTCTCAGTGGGCTTAGGGTTGCCAACTATCCTAATTATGGCATTCAATACCAGGACTTGTGTTTCTTTGGGCGTTGAATGCCCAGATTGAATACCTTCACTAGCGTTCAACGCCAGCTTTTGTGTTCCCTTGGGTGTTCAACGCCCAGTAAGGTGCTCCTTACTGGCATTGAACGCCAGTGATGGTGGCTTGTTGGGCGTTGAACGCCCAGTAAGGTCTTCCTTACTGGGGTTCAACGCCAATGATGGTGCCTCCTTGGGTGTTGAACGCCTAGTAAGGTCTTCCTTGTGGGCGTTGAACGCCCAGTAAGGACTTCTTTACTGGTGTTCAACTCCATTGCATCCTTTTCAGATTCAGCCTCAGTCTTTTCAGTGATGGCCTTGCACTTTTCTCTTGGGTTCACTTCAGTATTACTAGGAAGAGTGTTAGGAGGGGTCTCAGGGATTCTCTTGCTCAGTTGACCAATTTGTACCTCCAGATTTCTGATGGAGGACCTGGTTTTTGTTATGAAACTGTGAGTGGTCTTAGAGAGTTTAGAGACTATAGTTGCTAAGTCAGAAAGACTCTGCTTAGAAGTCTCTGCCTGTTGATGATAAAATGGGAATGGTGGTCTGTTGTTGAACTTATTCTTGGTTCTTCCACCTTAATTATTGTTGAAGCCTTGCTGAGGCTTATGTTGATCCTTCCATGAAAGGTTAGGATGATTTCTCCATGAAGAGTTGTAGATGTTTCCATAGGGTTCTCCCATGTAATTCACCTCTTCTGTCATGGGTTGATCTGGATCATAGGCATCTCCATCATAGGAGGTGTCATGAGTGCTGCTAGTTGCAGCTTGCACTTGAGTCAAGTGCTGAGAGATCATATTGACCTGCTGGGTCAAGATCTTGTTTTGAGCCAATATGGCATTTAGAGTGTCAACTTCCAAGACTCCTTTCTTCTGAGCTATCCCATTGTTCACAGGATTCCTCTCAAAAGGTTACATGAATTGGTTGGCTGCAACTGGTGCACGAAAATTACACTCACACTATGTAATTCCGCACAAGTAACCAGCAAGTGCACTGGGTCGTCCAAGTAATACCTTACGTGAGTAAGGGTCGATCCCACGGAGATTGCCGACTTGAGGCAAGCTATGGTTATCTTATTATTCTTAGTCAGGATACCAATAGGGTTCTTTAGTTTCAATTATAAAAAGTGAAAGAGCATGAAATGAGTGTTTGTTACGCAGTAATGGAGAATATGTTGGAGTTTTGGAGATGCTTTGTCTTCTGAATTTCTTCTTCTCCCTGTCTTCTTCTTCACGCACGCAAGGTTCCTTCTATGGCAAGCTGTGTGTTGGTGGATCATCGTTGTCAATGGCTACCATCCGTCCTCTCAGTGAAAATGGTCCAGGTGCGCTGTCACCACACAGCTAATCATCTGTCGGTTCTCACTCATGCTGGAATAGGATCCATTGATCCTTTTGCGTCTGTCACTATGCCCAACCCTTGTGAGTTTGAAGCTCATCACAATCATTCAATCCCTGAATCCTACTCAAAATACCACAGACAAGGTTTAGACTTTCCGGATTCTCAAGAATGCTGCCAATGGATTCTAGCTTATACCACGAAGACTCTGATTAAGGAATCTAAGAGATACTCATTCAATCTAATGTAGAATAGAGGTGGTTGTCAGGCATGCGTTCATAGGTTGAGAATGGTGATGAGTGTCACGGATTATCACCTTCTTCATATTAAAGTGCGAATGAATATCTTAGATAGAAACAAGCGTGTTTGAATAGAAAACAGAAATAATTGCATTAATTCATCGAGACACTGCAGAGCTCCTCACCCCCAACAATGGAGTTTAGAGACTCATGCCATCAAAAAGTACAAAGTTCAGATCTAAAATGTCATGAGATACAAAATAAATTTCTAAAAGTTGTTTAAATACTAAACTAGTAACCTAGGTTTACAGAAAATGAGTAAACTAAGATAGATAGTGCAGAAATCCACTTCTGGGGCCCACTTGGTGTGTGCTGGGGCTGAGACTTGAGCTTTTCACGTGTCTGGGTTGTTTCTGGAGTTAAACAACAGGTTGTAACCTGTTTTGGGCGTTTAACTCCAACTGGTAACCTGTTTCTGGCGTTTGACGCCAGAATGGAACATGAAACTGGCGTTAAACGCCAGTTTAAGTCATTTATCTTCTAGAAAAGTATAGACTATTATATATTGCTGGAAAGCCCTGGATGTCTACTTTCCAACCCAATTGAGAGCGCGCCAATTGGACTTTTTTAGCTCCAAAAAATCTATTCCGAGTGCAGGGAGGTCAGAATCCAACAGCATCAGCAGTCCTTTTTCAGCCTGAATCAGATTTTTGCTCAGCTCCCTCAATTTCAGCCAGAAAATACCTGAAATCACAGAAAAACACACAAATTCATCGTAAAGTCCAGAAATATAAATTTTGCCTAAAAACTAATAAAAATATACTAAAAACTAACTAAAACATACTAAAAACTACATGAAATTACCCCCAAAAAGCGTATAAAATATCCGCTCATCACAACACCAAACTTAAACTGTTGCTTGTCCCCAAGCAACTAGATAAATAAAATAGGATAAAAAGAAATCAAGAAACAATAATATCTCAGAGTTTTAAGTGAAGCTCAGATTCTAATTAGATGAGCGGGACTAGTAACTTTTTGCTTCTGAACAGTTTTGACATCTCACTTTATCCTTTGAAATTCAGAATGATTGGCATCCATAGGAACTCAGAAATCAGATAGTATTATTGATTCTCCTAGTTTAGTATGTTGATTCTTAAAAACAGCTACTTTATGAGTCTTGGCCGTGGCCTTAAGCACTTTGTTTTCTAGTATTACCACCGGATACATAAATGCCACAGACACATAACTGGGTGAACCTTTTCAGATTGTGACTTAGCTTTGCTAAAGTCCCCAATTAGAGGTGTCCAGAGTTCTTAAGCACACTCTTTTGCTTTGGATCACGACTTTAACCACTCAGTCTCAAGCTCTTCACCTGGACCTTCATGACACAAGCACATGGTTAGGGACAGCTTGATTTAGCCGCTTAGGCCAGGATTTTATTCCTTTAGGCCCTCCTGTCCATTGATGCTCAAAGCCTTGGATCCTTTTTACCCTTGCCTTTTGGTTTAAAGGGCTATTGGCTTTTTCTGCTGCTCCTTCTTTTTTTTTTCACTACTTTTTCTTGCTTCAAGAATCAATTTCATGATTTTTCAGATCATCAGTAACATTTCTCTTGTTCATCATTCTTTCAGGAGCCAATAATTTTAATATTCATAAAATTCAATATAAAAAATATGCACTGTTCAGGCATTCATTCAGAAGACAAAAAGTATTGCCACCACATATAAATAATTAGAATTTTCCTTATTAAAAACTCGAAAAAAATTATTGCCTCCTTATTCTAAAAATCTGCTATTTTATTTATGTTTGATGATGATGAAAAAAATAAATTATATCTTAATTGGAGATAAAATCAATATAAAACTACTAATTACTACTACTCATATATAACTTCTAAGGTAAATTCCTAATAAGAACAATTTCAGAGAGTTAAGGCAAAGATTAGGACTCAACAACCTTTATTTTGGAGGTGGATGCTCTTTTAGTCTGTGGGGTGCTTGGCCCTTCAAGAGATAGCTGATGAGCGGATAATTTATATGCTTTTTGGCATTGTTTTTTGGTAGTTTCTAGTAGGATCTAGCTACTTTTAGGGATATTTTCATTAGTTTTTATGCAAAATTTACATTTCTGGACTTTACTATGAGTTTGTGTGTTTTTCTGTGATTTCAGGTATTTTCTGGCTGAAATTGAGGGACCTGAGCAAAAATCTGATTCAGGCTGAAAAAGGACTGCTGATGCTGTTGGATTTTGACCTCCCTGTACTCGAAATAGATTTTGTGGAGCTACAGAACTCCAAATGGCGCGCTCTTAACTGTATTGGAAAGTAGACATCCAGGGCTTTCTAGCAATATATAATAGTCCACACTTTATTCTAGGCAAGACGACGAAAACTGGCGTTCAACGCCAGTTCCATGCTGCATTCTGGAGTAAAACGCCAGAAACACGTCACAAACCAGAGTTAAACGCCAAACAGACGTTACAACTTGGCGTTTAATCCCAAGAGAAGCCTCTACACGTGTAAAGCTCAAGCTCAGCCCAAGCACACACCAAAGTGGGCCCCGGAAGTGGATTTCTGCACTTAGACTTATTTCTATAAACCCTAGTAGCTAGTCTAGTATAAATAGGACATTTTACTATTGTATTAGACATCTTGGTATCTATCTTTGGACGTTTAGTTCTTAGACTTTAGGGGCTGGCCATTCGACCAAGCCTGAACCTTGATCACTTATGTATTTTCAACGGTGGAGTTTCTACACACCATAGATTAAGGTGTAGAGCTCTGCTGTACCTCGAGAATTAATGCAATTATTATTGTTCTTCTATTCGATTCAAGCTTATTCATATTCTAAGATATTCGCTGCCCTTCAACCTGATGGATATGATGATCCGTGACACTCATCATCATCCATCCTTATGAGCGCGTGCTTGACAACCACTTCCGTTCTACCTTAGATCAAGCGCATATCTCTTGGATTCCTTAATCAGAATCTTCATGGTATAAGCTAGAACCCATTGGCAGCATTTTTGAGAATCCGGAAGGTCTAAATCTTGTCTGTGGTATTTTGAGTAGGATTCAAGGATTGGATGACTGTGACGAGCTTCAAACTCACGATTCTTGGGCGTAGTGACAGACGCAAAAGAATCAATGGATTCTATTCCGACATGATCGAGAACCGACAGATGATTAGCCGTGCTGTGACAGAGCATTTGGACTATTTTCACTGAGAGGATGGGAAGTAGCCATTGACAACGGTGACGCCTTACATACAGCTTGCCATAGAAAGGAGTATGAAGGATTGGATGAAGGCAGTAGGAAAGCAGAGATTCAGAAGGGACAAAGCATCTCCATACACTTATCTGAAATTCCCACCAATGATTTACATAAGTATCTCTATCTCTATTTTATGCTTTATTTATTTTATATTCGAAAACCATCATAACCATTAGAATCCGCCTAACTGAGATTTATAAGATGACCATAGCTTGCTTCATACCAACAATCTCCGTGGGATCGACCCTTACTCACGTAAGGTTTATTACTTGGACGACCCAGTGCACTTGCTGGTTAGTTGTGCGAAGTTGTGAAGAATGTGAGTGAACCATAGTAGTGTGCACCAAGTTTTTGGAGCCATTTCTAAGAATTGTTCAAGTTATGAAAAGGGTAAATCACAATTTTGCCTATCAAGTTTTTGGCGCCGTTGCCGGGGATTGTTCGAGTTTGGACAACTGACGATTCATCTTGTTGCCCAGATTAGGTAATTTTCTTCTTGTTTTATTTTCCAAAAAGTTTTCAAAAATTTTTCAAAAAATTTTTTTTCTTTGTTTTCGTTTTTCAAAAAAAATAATTTTTGAAAAAAAATAATACAAAAAATTTGTAAAATCATAAAACCAAAAATATTTTATGTTTCTTGTTTGAGTCTAGTGTCAATTTTTAAGTTTGGTGTTAATTGCATGTTTTTAAAAAAATTTATGCATTTTTCGAAAACTCATACATGGTGTTCTTCATGATCTTCAAGTTGTTCTTGATAAGTCTTCTTGTTTGATCTTCATATTTTTTTGTTTTGTGTCTTTTGTTGTTTTTCATATGCATTCTTGCATTAATAGTGTCAAAACATTGAAAATTTCTAAGTTTGGTGTCTTGCATGTTTTTCTTTTCTTGAAAAATTTTTAAAAATAAGTCTTGATGTTCATCTTGATCTTCAAAGTGTTCTTGGTGTTCATCTTGACATTCATAGTGTTCTTGCATGTTTTCTTTGTTTTGATCTTAATTTTTCATGTCTTGTGTCAATCTTGCTGTTTACTGAAAAAAAAAGAGAAAAATACAAAAATGATATCTTTTGTTTTTCTCTCTCATCATTAAAAATTCAAAAATAAAAAATATCTTTTCCTTATTTCTCTCAAAAATTCAAAATCTTTGGGTTGACTTAATAAAAATTTTTTAAAATAAGTTGTTTCTTGTTAGTCAAGTCAAGATTTCAATTTTAAAAATCCCATCTTTTCAAAATCTTTTTCAAAAATCAAACCTTTTTCATTTTTCTTATTATTTTTCGAAATTTTTCTTATTTGATTTTCAAAATCTTTTTCTTATCTTTATTTCAAAATTTCAAAAACTTTACTAACAATTAATATGATTGATTCAAAAATTTGGAGGTTGTTACTTTCTTGTTAAGAAAGGTTCAATCTTTAAATTCTAGAATCATATCTTTTAGTTTCTTGTTAGTCAAGTAATCAATTTTAATTTTGAAAATCAAATCCTTTCCAAAATATCTTTTTCAATCATATCTTTTTCAAAATTGATTTCAAAAATCTTTTCTAACTTCCTATCTTTTCAAAATTGAATTTCAAAATAGAATATGGTTGGACTCACAACCTAAAGATAGCCTGGACTCTTGGGATAAGCTAGTCACGGCCTTCTTGGCTAAGTTCTTTCCTCTTCAAAAACTGAGCAAGCTCAGAGTGGATGTTCAGACCTTCAAACAAAAAGATGGTGAATCCCTTTATGAAGCTTGGGAAAGATACAAGAAGTTGACCAAAAGGTGTCCTTCTGACAGGTAGATCCATTCACCTAAAGAAAATGCCTGCAAAAGCTCAAGAACTTATTGACATGGTTGTAAATAACCAATTCATGTACACTTCTGAGAGGAATCCTGTGAGTAATGGGACGCCTCAAAGGAAGGGAGTTCTTAAAATTGATGCTCTGAATGCCATATTGGCTCAGAACAAAATGTTGAATCAGCAAGTCAACATGATCTCTCAGAGTCTGAATGGATAGAAAAATGCATCCAACAGTACTAAAGAGGCATCTTCTGAAGAAGAAGCTTATGATCCTGAGGACCCTGCAATGGCAGAGGTGAATTACATGGGTGAACCCTATGGGAACACCTATAATTCCTCATGGAGAAATCATCCAAACTTCTCATGAAAGGATCAAAAAAGCCCCAACAAGGCTTTAATAATGGTGGAAGAAACAGGCTCAGCAATAGCAAGCCTTTTCCATCATCTTCTCAGCAACAGACAGAGAATTCTGAGCAAAGTCCCTCTAGCTTAGCAAACATTGTCTCTGATCTATCTAAGGCCACTTTAAGTTTCATGAGTGAAACAATGTCCTCCATTAGAAATTTGGAGGCACAAGTGGGCCAGCTGAGTAAGAAAATCACTGAAACTCCTCCTTGTACTCTCCCAAGCAATACAGAAGAGAATCCAAAAAGAGAGTGCAAGGCCATTGATATTGTCTATATGGCCGAATCCAAGGAAGAAGGGGAGGACATTAATCCAAATGAGGAAGACCTCATGGGACGTCTCCCAGACAAAAAGGAGTTCCAAACTGAGGAACCTAAGGAATCTGAGGCTCACCTAGAGACTATAGAGATTCCATTGAACCTTCTTTTACCATTCATGAGCTCTGAGAACTATTCTTCCTCTGAAGAGGATGAAGATGTAACTGAAGAGCAAGTTGCTCAATATCTAGGAGCCATCATAAAGCTGAATGCCAAGTTGTTTGGTAACGAGACTTGGGAAGGTGAACCTCCCTTGATAATTAGTGAACTAGATACATGGATTTAGCAAACTCTACCTCAAAAGAAACAAGATCCTGGTAAATTCTTAATACCCTGTACCATAGGCACCATGACCTTTGAGAAGGCTCTGTGTGACCTGGGGTCAGGCATAAATCTTATGTCACTCTCTGTAATGGAGAAACTATGAATCTTTGAGGTACAGGCTGCCACATTCTCATTAGAGATGGCAGACAAATCAATAAGACAAGCTTATGGATTGGTAGAGGACGTGTTAGTGAAGGTTAAAGGCCTTTACATCCCTACTGATTTCATAATCTTAGACACTGGGAAGGATGAGGATGAATGCATCATCCTTGAAAGACCCTTCCTAGCCACACCAGGAGCTGTGATTGATGTTTACAGAGGAGAGCTAGTCCTTCAATTGAATAGGGACTACCTTGTGTTTAAAGCTCAAGGATCTTCCTCTGCAACCATGGAGAGAAAGCATAAAAAGCTTCTCTCAATATAGAGTCAAACAAAGCCCCCACTGTCAAACTCTAAGTTTGGTGTTGGGAGGCCACAACCAAACTCTAAGTTTGGTGTTGAACCCCCACACTCAAACTCTAAGTTTGGTGTTGGGAGGTTCCAACAATGCTCTGAACATCTGTGAGGCTCTATGAGAGCCCACTGTCAAGCTACTGACATTAAAGAAGCGCTTATTGGGAGGCAACCTAATTTTTATTTATCTATATTTTTATTGTTCTTTTATGTTTTATTAGGTTCATGATCATGAGGAGTCACACAACAATTGCTAAAATTAAAAACAGAATAAAAAATAGCAGAAGAAAAAGCACACCTTGGAGGAAGAGCTTACTGGCGTTTAAACGCCAGTAAGGAGCATCTGGCTGGCGTCAACGCCAGAACAGAGCATGAATCTGGCGATGAACGCCAGAAATAAGTAGCAGTCTAGCGTTTAAACGCCAGGATTGCACCCTGAGGAAAGCTGGAATTTAACGCCAGAAACAAGCATCAGGCTGGCGTTAAACGCCAGAAACATGCTACATTTGGGCGTTTAACGCCAGAAACAAGCTTCAGTCTGGCGTTAAATGCCAGGATTGCATGCAGAGGGCGTTTTACACGCCTAATTGGTGCAGGGATGGTAAATCCTTGACACCTCAGGATCTGTAGACCCCATAGGATCACCTCAGGATCTGTGGACCCCACAGGATTCCCACCTACCTCAACTCACCTTCTCTCCTCTTTACACAATCCAATAACACTCTTCCCCAAACACCCTTCACCAATCACCTCAATCTCTCTTCCCCATCACCTCTTTACCACTCACATCCATCCACTCTTCCCCATAAACCCTACCCACCTTCAAATTCAAAATCTCTTTCCCACCCAAACCCACCCTAAATGACCGAACCCACTACCCTCTCCCTCCACTATATAAACCCCTCCTTCCTTCTTCATTTTCACACAATAGAATCCTCTATTCTCCCCCTTGGCCAAAACACACATCTCTCTCCCTCTCCTCTATATCTTCTTCTTCTTCTTCTATTATTTTTTCTCTTGCTCGAGGACGAGCAACATTCTAAGTTTGGTGTGGTAAAAGCATAGCTTTTTTGTTTTTTCATAACCATTTATGGCACCTAAAGCCGGAGAAACCTCTAGAAAGAAGAAAGGGAAGATAAAAGCTTCCACCTCTGAGTCATGGGAGATGGAGAGATTCATCTTAAAGGTCCATCAAGACCACTTCTATGAAGTTGTGGCCAAGAAGAAGGTGATCCCTGAGGTCCCTTTCATGCTCAAGAAAAATGAGTATCCGAAGATCCGACATGAGATCCAAAGAAGAGGTTGGGAAGTTCTTACCAACCTCATTCAACAAGTCAGAATCTTAATGGTTTAAGAGTTCTATGCAAACGCATGGATCACTAGGAACCATGATCAAAGCATGAACCCAAACCCAAAGAATTGGCTTACAATGGTTCGGAAGAAATGCTTAGATTTCAGTCTGGAAAATGTAAGGTTGGCGTTTAACTTGCCCATGATGCAAGAAGACGCATGCCCCTACACTAGAAGGGTCAACTTTGATCAAAGGTTGGACCAAGTCCTCATGGACATATGTGTGGAAGGAGCTCAATGGAAAATAGACTCAAAAGGTAAGCCAGTTCAATTGAGAAGACTGGATCATAAGCTTGTGGCTAGAGGATGGTTGGAGTTCATCCAACGCTCCATCATCCCCACTAGCAACCGATCCGAAGTAATTGTAGATCAGGCCATCATGATCCATAGCATCATGATTGGAGAGGAAGTAGAAGTTCATGAAGTCATCTCTCTAGAACTCTACAAAGTAGCCGAAAAGCCCTCCACCTTGGCAAGGCTAGTTTTTCTTCATCTCATTTGCCATCTATGCTACTTAGCTGGAGTTGTCATAGAATGAGACATCCTCATTAAAGAGGACAAGCCCATCATTAAGAAGAGGATGGAGCAAATAAGAGAGCCTACCCATGGATCTCAAGAGACGCATGAGGATGCTCATCATCAAGAAATCCCTGAGATACCTCAAGGGATGCATTTTCCTCCAAATAACTATTGGGAACAACTCAACACCTCTCTAGAAGACTTGAGTTACAACATGGGCCAATTAAGGGTGGAACACCAAGAGCACTCCATCATTCTCAATAAAATTAGAGAAGAGCAAAGAGCTATGAGGGAGGAGCAACAAAGGCAAGGAAGAGACATAGAGGAGCTCAAGGACGCCATTGGTCCTTCAAGAAGAAGACGTCACCATCACTAAGGTGGACTCATTCCTTAACTTCCTTGTTCTTATCTCTCTGTTTTTTGGTTTTTGAGCTTTATATTTGTCTATGTCTGTATCTTTACTACATGATCATTAGTATTTAGTAACTATGTCTTAAGGCTATGAATAATTCCATGAATCTTTCACCTTTCTTAAATGAAAAATGTTTTTAATGCAAAAAAAACAAGAAGTACATGAGTTTCGAATTCATCCTTGAAATTAGTTTAATTATATTGATGTGGTGACAATACTTTTTGTTTTCTGAATGAATGCTTGAACAGTGCATATTTTTTATCTTGTTGTTTATGAATGTTAAAATTGTTGGCTCTTGAAAGAATGATAAAAAAGAGAAATGTTGTTGATGATATGAAAAATCATAAAATTGATTCTTGAAGCAAGAAAAAGCAGTGAAAAAGAAAAAGCTTGCGAAAAAAAAAGTGGCGAAAAAAAATATAAAAGAAAAAGAAATAGCAAGCAGAAAAATCCAATAGCCCTTAAAACCAAAAGGCAAGGGTAAAAAGGATCCAAGGCTTTGAGCATCAATGGATAAGAGGGCACAAGGAAATAAAATCCAGGCCTAAGCGGCTAAATCAAGCTGTCCCTAACCATGTGCTTGTGGCATGCAGGTCCAATTGAAAAGCTTGAGACTGAGTTGTTAAAGTCATGATCCAAAGTAAAAAGAGTGTGCTTAAGAGCTTTGGACACCTCTAACTGGGGACTTTAGCAAAGCTGAGTCACAATCACAAAGGTTCACCCAGTCATGTGTCTGTGGCATTTATGTATCCGGTGGTAATACTGGAAAACAAAGGGCTTAGGGCCACGGCCAAGACTCATAAAAGTAGCTGTGTTCAAGAATCAACATACTTAACTAGGAGAATCAATAACACTATCTTAACTCTGAGTTCCTATAGAAGCCAGTCATTCTAAACTTCAAAGGATAAAGTGAGATGCCAAAACTGTTCAGAAGCAAAAAGCTACAAGTCCCGCTCATCTAATTAGAACTAATATTCGTTGATATTTTGAGATTTATAGTATATTCTCTTCTTTTTATCCTATTTGATTTTCAGTTGCATGGGAACAAGCAACAATTTAAGTTTGGTGTTGTGATGAGCGGATAATTTATACACTTTTTGGCATTGTTTTTTGGTAGTTTCTAGTAGGATCTAGCTACTTTTAGGGATGTTTTCATTAGTTTTTATTCAAAATTCACATTTCTGGACTTTACTATGAGTTTGTGTGTTTTTCTGTGATTTCAGGTATTTCTTAGCTGAAATTGAGGGACCTGAGCAGAATTCTAATTCAGGCTGAAAAAGGACTGCTGATGCTGTTGTATTCTGACCTCCCTGTACTCGAAATGGATTTTCTGGAGCTACAGAACTCCAAATGGCGCGCTCTTAACTGCGTTAGAAAGTAGACATCCAGGGATTTCCAGCAATATATAATAGTTCACACTTTATTCGAGTCAAGATGACACAAACTGGCGTTCAACGCCAGTTCCATGCTGCATTCTTGAGTAAAAAGCCAGAAACACGTCACAAACCAGAGTTAAACGCCAAACAGATGTTACAACTTGGCGTTTAATCCCAAGAGAAGCCTCTGCACGTGTAAAGCTCAAGCTCAGCCCAAGCACACACCAAAGTGGGCCCCGAAAGTGGATTTCTGCACTTAGACTTATTTCTGTAAACCCTAGTAGCTAGTCTAGTATAAATAGAACATTTTACTATTGTATTAGACATCTTGGTATCTATCTTTGGACGTTTAGTTCTTAGACTTTAGGGGCTGGCCATTCGGCCATGCCTGAACCTTGATAACTTATGTATTTTCAATGGTGGAGTTTCTATACACCATAGATTAAGGTGTGGAGCTCTGCTGTACCTCGAGAATTAATGCAATTGCTATTGTTCTTCTATTTGATTCAAGCTTATTCTTATTCTAAGATATTCGCTGCACTTCAACCTGATGGATGTGATGATTCGTGACATTCATCATCGTCCATCCTTATGAGCGCGTGCTTGACAACCACTTCCGTTCTACCTTAGATCAAGCGCATATCTCTTGGATTCCTTAATAAGAATCTTCGTGGTATAAGCTAGAACCCAGTGGCAGCATTCTTAAGAATCCGGAAAGTCTAAATCTTGTCTGTGGTATTCCGAGTAGGATTCAAGGATTGGATGACTGTGACGAGCTTCAAACTCGTGATTGTTGGGCGTAGTGACAGACGCAAAAGAATCAATGGATTCTATTCCGACATGATCGAGAACTGACAGATGATTATCGGTGCTGTAACAGAGCATTTGGACCATTTTCACTGAGAGGATGGGAATTAGCCATTGACAACAGTGACGCCCTACATACAGCTTGCCATAGAAAGGAGTATGAAGGATTGGATGAAGGCAGTAGGAAAGCAGAGATTCAGATGGGACAAAGCATCTCTATATACTTATCTGAAATTCCCACCAATGATTTACATAAGTATCTTTATCTCTATTTTATGCTTTATTTATTTTATATTCAAAAACCATCATAACCATTAGAATCCGCCTAACTGAGATTTACAAGATGACCATAGCTTGCTTCATACCAACAATCTCTGTGGGATTGACCCTTACTCATGTAAGGTTTATTACTTGGACGACCCAATGCACTTGTTAGTTAGTTGTGCGAAGTTTTGAAGAATGTGAGTGAACCATAGTAGTGTGCACCAAGTTTTTAGAGCCATTGCTAAGAATTATTCAAGTTATGAAAAGAGTAAATTACAATTTTGCGTATCAATAGCTTCTGACGCTCCAGTTGCTTTAGTTCACGCCTTTGCTCTTCTTGTCCCCTAAGTAGTTTGCAAAGCATGCTACTTTGATTTTGCTGTTCTTCCTTTAGTTGGTCCATAGCTTCTTGCAACTTGGTGACAGATGCTTCAAGACGCTCCCAGTATTCAATTTGAGGGATTTCCGGGAGGAACTCCTGTGCTTTCCTCTTGATGGGGTCGTGCTGCACTTGTTGTCCTTCCATTGACTTTTTGGTGATTGGTTGCTCAACTGAGATATAATCATTTACTCCCATCTTTACCCCAGCATCTTTACATAGCATAGAGATTAAGCTTGGATAAGCCAATTTTGCATCTTTGGAGTTCTTGTTTGCAATTGTGTAAAGTTCACAAGAGATCAGCTGATGAACTTCTACTTCTTTTTCCAACATAATGCATTGGATCATTACTGCTCTTTTGATGGTGACTTCAGAGCGGTTGCTAGTGGGCAATTTAGAACGCCCAATGAAGTCCAGCCAACCTCTAGCGACTGGTTTGAGATCTCCTCTCTTGAGTTGATTTGGGACACCCTTTGTGTTGGTTGTCCACTTGGTTCCAGGGAGGCATATATCCTCTAGAATTTTGTCCAAGCCCTTATTTGTTCTCATCATTCTCCTATTAAAGGAGTCTGGGTCATCTTTCAGCTGAGGTAGCTTGAAGATCTCCCTGATTTTGTCAGGGTGGAGGTGAACAATCTTCCCTCTGACCAAAGTCTGATATTCATAGAAGGCGGTTCCAGCTATTCTCTGCCTATCTGTTTGCCACAGATTAGAGTAGAATTCCTGAACCATGTTTCTTCCCACCTTTGTTTCAGGATTAGCTAGGATTTCCCAGCTCCTGTTTCAAATTTGCTCTTGGATCTCCGGATATTCGTCTTCTATCAGATAGAATTTAACTTCCGGGATGACTGACCTTAGACCCATTATTTTGTAGTAATGGTCTGAATGTTCTTTGGTTAAGAACTTCCCTTGATTCCAAGGTGGTTTTGGAATATTCTCTTTCTTGCCTCTTGGAGTGGTTTGTTTTTCCTTAGGAGCCATGATCTTAGTGGGTATTGGTTTAGTGATCACGGATAAACACACCAAACTTAGAGGTTTGCTTGTCCTCAAGCAAAAGAAAGGAAAGGAGAGGGATAAATGGAGAGCCAAGTTCAAATTGTGTAGGAGAGGAGGGAGCCGAACGTGGATTTAAAGGGAAGGGGGTGGGTTTTCGAAAATTTTGAAGAAGATATGATAGAAGATATGATTTGTAAAAGATAAGTACGATAGGAAAAAGATGCACTTTTAAAATTTAAAAGATATGAAAGATATTTGAAAAAGATAAATCTGAATTTTGAAAAGAAGATATGATGAGTTGAAAAAAGAGTTGAGAAGAATTTAAAAAGATTTGAAAATGATTCAAAAAGATAATTGAGTTTTGAAAAAGATTTGAAAAGAAGTTGAAGAGGATTTGAAAAAGATTTATGTTTAGAATTAAGATACATTTGATATTTTTGAAAAAGGATTTGAAAAATTAGGATTTGTAATGTGTTTATGCAAGAAATTATGGATGGAAACATGAAAATTTGAAAAAAAATCAAGTTGGGAACAAAAACTTCCTCCCTTCCATAATCCTGGCGTTAAACGCCCAACTGCTGCATGTTTTGGGCGTTTAATGCCCAGTTGGTGCTTGGTCTGGGCGTTTAACGCCTAGCTGTTACTTCAAGCTGGCGTTAAATGCCAGAAACTCTTTTATCACTGGGCGTTTTTCTGAACGCCCAGGACGCTGTAAATCTAGTGTTAAATGCCCAGAAGCTGCTTCTTTCTGGCGTTTAATGCCTAGATGGCTATCTCTACTGGCGTTAAACGCCCAGTAGATGCTTGATGAGCGGATATTTTATACGCTTTTTTGGGGGTAATTTCATGTAGATTTTAGTATGTTTTAATTAGTTTTTAGTAAAATATTATTAGTTTTTAGACAAAAATCATATTTCTAGACTTTACTATGAGTTTGTGTGTTTTTCTGTGATTTCAGGTATTTTCTGGCTGAAATTGGGGGAGCTGAGCAAAAATCTGAGTTAGGCTGAAAAAGGACTACTGATGCTGTTGGATCCTGACCTCCCTGTACTCGAAATAGACTTTTTGGAGCTACAGAAGTCCAATTGACGCGCTCTCAATTGGGTTAGAAAGTAGACATCCAGGGCTTTCCAACAATATATAATAGTCGATATTTTGCGCGAATATAGATGATGTAAACTGGCGTTCAACGCCAGTTCCATGTTGCAGTCTGGCGTCTAGCGCCAGAAACAGGTTACAAGTTGGAGTCCAACGCCCAAAACACGTTACAACCTGGCGTTTGACTCCAGAAACAGCCCAAGCACGTGAGAGGCTTAAGTCTCAGCCCCACCACACACCAAGTGGGCCCCAGAAGTGGATCTCTGCACCAATTATCTTAGTTTACTCATTCTCTGTAAACCTAGGTTACTAGTTTAGTATTTAAACAACTTTTAGAGACTTATTTTGCACCTTATGACATTTTTAGATCTGAAATTTATACTCTTTAACGGCATGAGTCTCTAAACTCCATTGTTGGGGGTGAGGAGCTCTGCAGCGTCTTGATGAATTAATGCAATCACTTATATTTTTCCATTCAAATATGCGTGTTCCTATCTAAGATGTTCATTCGCGCTTAATTATGGAGAAGGTGATGATCCGTGACACTCATCACCTTCCTCAACCCATGAACGTGTGTCTGACAACCACCTCCGTTCTACATCAGATTGAATGAATATCTCTTAGATTCTTTAATCAGAATCTTCGTGGTATAAGCCGGATTGATGGCGGCATTCATGAGAATCCGGAAAGTCTAAACCTTGTCTGTGGTATTCCGAGTAGTATTCTGGGATTGGATGGCTGTGACGAACTTCAAACTCGTGAGTGTTGGGCATGATGACAAACGCAAAAGAATCAATGGATTCTATTCCGACATGATCGAGAACTAACAGCTGATTAGCCATGCTGTGACAGAGCATTTGGACCATTTTCACTGAGAGGATGGGAAGTAGCCATTGACAACGGTGACACCCTACATAGAGCTTGCCATGGAAGGAACCTTGCATTATGGTATTGAGTTGAATATTACATTACAGGAATTTAGAAAACAAAGCATCTCCAAAACCCCAACATATTCTCCATTACTGCACAACAAGTAATTAGTTCATGCTCTTTTATTTTTCTAATAATTAAAACTGATAATTATATTTTATATCCTGACTAAGAATAATAAAATAAACATAGCTTGCTTCAAACCAATAATCTCCGTGGGATCGACCCTTACTTACGTAAGGTATTACTTGGACGACCCAGTGCACTTGCTGGTTAGTGGTACGAAATCATAAGAAATCTTGATTTTGATATTGGGATTAAAATTTCGTGCACCAAGTTTTTGGCGCCGTTGCCAGGGATTGTTCGAGTTTGAACAACTAAAGGTTTATTTTATTGCTTAGATTAGGAATAATTTATTTTTGTTGATATAGAGTCGTTAAATTCTGAGTCCTTTATTCCCTTTTCAAAAATTTTTCAAAAATATTATTTTTCTTTATCAAATTTTTAATTTTTCGTGAGTTTAGAGTTTTGTTCTAAGTTTGGTGTCAATTACATATTTTATATTTTCCCTTTAAATTTTTGAATTTGTGCTCTTTGATCTTCAAGTTGTTCTTGTTGATTTTTCTTGTTGATCTTTAATTTTTCTTGTTCTGTGTCTTTTCTTGTTTCGCTTGTGTTTTTCCAAAGCATTAGTCTTTCAAAAGGAATATACCTATTCAAAACAAGTGTTACATTTACTGCCCAATTGGCTAGAGCGTTGGTCTATGTTCTTGGTAATTGGGTATCTTCTTTTTAAAATCTTTTTCAAAAATAATTTTTCTTGATTTAATCTTGTGCCAAACTTTAAGTTTGGTGTTTTCTTGTCAATCTTTTTATAATTTTCAAAAAATTTATTGAAGTTTTCTAAAAATTTTAAGTTTGGTGTTCTTTCTTTTGTTCTTGTGTTCTTGTGAATCTTCAAGGTGTTCTTGAGTCTTTCTTGTGTTTTGATCTTAAAATTTTTAAGTTTGGTGTTCCTTGGTATTTTCCCTCCAAAATTTTCGAAAATAAGGAGCATTAGATCTAAAAATTTTAAGTCTTGTGTCTTTTGTGTGTTTTTCTCTTTCATCATAAAATTCAAAATTCAAAAAAAATATATCTTTTCTAACTATTTTTAAGCTATTTTTTCGAATTTTTTTTATAAAAATTCAGATTTCAATTTCAAAATTTTTCAAATCTTATCCTTTTTCAAATTTTTCGAAAATATCCTAACCATTTTCTCTCTCCTCATCTTTTTCGAAAATCTTCATAAAATATTTTCAAATTTTATTTTTTTATTTTTATTTTTATTTCGTTTTTTTATTTATTTTATTTCATATTATTTTATCTTATTTTATTTTATTATTCCGAAAATAATTTTTTATATTTAATAAAATAAATAATATCAACATCCATATCATCTCCCTTGCTCCATCATGGAACTAAGTGGAAATGAACAGTCCAGAAGGACTCTGGGGTCATATGCTAACCCCACTACTACTTCATATGGGAGTAGTATCTGTATACCCTCCATCGGAGTCAGTAGTTTTGAGTTGAATCCTCAGCTCATCATCATGGTGCAGCAAAGTTGCTAGTATTTCGGTCTTCCACAGGAAGAACCTACAGAGTTTTTGGCACAATTTTTACAAATTGCTGACACAGTACATGATAAGAAAGTCGATCAGGATGTCTACAAATTATTACTGTTTTCATTCGCTGTAAAAGGTCAAGCTAAGAGGTGGTTAAATAACCAATCTAAGGATAACATAAAGATATGGAAATAGCTGTCAGAAAAATTCCTGAATCACTATTTTCCTCCAAAACGGATGACACAGCTAAGGCTGAGCATCCAAGGCTTCAAACAAGGAGATAATGAATCTCTTTATGATGCTTGGGAGAGATATAGAGAAATGCTAAGAAAATGTCCCTCTGAAATATTTTCAGAGTGGGTGCAGTTAGACATCTTCTATTACGGGCTTACAGAGAGAGCTCAGATTTCTCTAGACAACTCAGCTGGTGGATCTATACATATGAGAAAAACAATTGAAGAAGCTCAAGAGCTTATTGATACAGTTACCAGAAATCAGCATCTGTACCTAAGCAGTGAATCTTCCATGAAAGAAGAAGCTAAAATAATGACTGCTGAACTCAGTCCTGCAGAACAAGCTATGGAATTCAATCAGCAATTAGACTTTCTGACAAAAGAGTTAGCCGAATTCAAGGAGATATTACAAGAAACAAGAATGGCTAATATGAATATGGAAGTACAGTTGAAGCAAATAGAACAGCAACTATCAAAATAAATAACAGAAGAGTGCCAAGCAGTTCAATTAAGAAGTGGAAAAATATTAAAAAATCACTTCAAGATAGCAGGAAGCCAAGAAATGAGCAAACTATCCAAAATTCCTCTGAGGACATTAAGAGCCCAGAGAGGAATAATTCTGGCGTTCAAACGCCAGAAAACAGGTGGGAAGCTGGCGCTGAACGCCCAAACCATGTTCAGTCCTGGCGTTCAATCCCAGAAACAAGCAAGGAATTGGCGTTGAACACCCAAAGGAAGCATAGTTCTGGCGTTCAGACGCCAGAAATAGGTGAGGAGTTGGCGTCTAACGCCACTCCAGCTTCCACCCATGGCATTCAAATGCCAGTGGGGGATTAGACACATACAAGTGCTGATAATAACCCTTCTAAAAAGGCTTCTCAACCTACATCTGTAGGCAATAAACCTGCAGCAACTAAGGTTGAGGAATACAAAGCCAAAATGCCTTATCCTCAGAAACTCCGTCAAGCGGAACAGGATAAGCAATTTGCCCGCTTTGCAGACTATCTCAGGACTCTTGAAATAAAGATTCCGTTTGCAGAGGCACTTAAGCAAATAGCCTCTTATGCTAAGTTCATGAAAGAGATCTTAAGTCATAAAAAGGATTAGAGGGAAATTGAAAAAGTTTACCTCACTGAAGAATGCAGTGCAGTCATTCTGAAAAGCCTACCTGAGAAGCTTAAAGATCCCGAAAGCTTTATGATACCATACACATTAGAGGGTACTTGTACCAAGCAAGCTCTATGTAATCTTGGGGCAAGTATCAACCTAATACCTGCATCTATTATCACAAAGCTTGGTTTGACTGAAGAAGTCAAACCAACCCGGATATGTCTCCAACTTGCTGATGGCTCCATTAAATACCCATCAGGCATGATTGAAGACATGATTGTCAAGGTTGGGCCATTTGCCTTTCCTACTGACTTTGTGGTGCTGGAAATGGAGGAGCACAAGAGTGCAACTCTCATTCTAGGAAGACCTTTCCTAGCAACTGGCCGAACCCTTATTGATGTCCAAAAAGGGGAAGTAACCCTGAGAGTCAATGAGGAGGAGTTCAAGTTGAATGTTGTCAAAGCTATGCAGCATCCAGACACCCCAAATGACTGCATGAGTGTTGATATTATTGACTCTCTGGTAAAAGAGGTCAATATGACTGAGAGTATTGAATCAGAGCTAGAGGATATCTTTAAAGATGTTCAGCCTGATCTGCTTGAATCAGAGAGAATAATAGAACCTCTAAAAATCCCTCAGGAAGAGGAGAAACCTCCTAAACCCGAGCTCAAACCATTACCACCATCCCTGAAATATACATTTCTGGGAGAAGGTGATACCTTTCCTGTAATCATAAGCTCTACCTTAGAGCCACAGGAAGAAGAAGCACTAATTCAAGTGCTAAGGACACACAAGACAGCTCTTGGGTGGTCCATCAGTGATCTTAAGGGCATTAGCCCAGCTAGATGCATGCACTAGATTCTATTGGAAGGTGACGCCAAGCCAGTGGTTCAACCACAAAGGCGGCTGAATCCGGCCATGAAGGAAGTGGTGCAGAAGGAGGTCACTAAATTACTAGAGGCTGGGATGGTTTATCCTATTTCTGATAGCCCCTGGGTGAGCCCTGTCTAAGTTGTCCCTAAGAAGGGTCGCATGACAGTGGTTCATAATGAAAAAAATGAACTAGTTCCTACAAGAACAGTTACTGGGTGGCATATGTGTATTGATTATAGAAGACTCAATACAGCTACCAGAAAGGATCATTTTCCTTTACCATTCATAGACCAGATGCTAGAAAGACTAGCAGGTCATGAATACTATTGCTTCCTGGATGGATATTCAGGTTATAATCAAATTGCAGTAGATCCCCAGGATCAAGAGAAAACGGCATTCACATGTCCATCTGGAGTATTTGCATACAGAAGGATGCCATTTGGCCTGTGCAATGCACCTGCAACCTTTCAAAGATGCATGCTTTCAATTTTCTCTGATATGGTGGAAAAATTTCTAGAAGTCTTCATGGATGACTTTTCAGTATTTTGAGACTCATTCAGCTCCTGTCTTGACCATCTAGCACTTGTTCTAAAGAAGTGCCAAGAGACTAACCTAGTTTTAAACTGGGAGAAATGTCACTTTATGGTGACTGAAGGAATTGTCCTTGGGCACAAAATCTCGAACAGGGGAATAGAGGTGGATCAAACTAAGGTAGAGGTAATTGAAAAATTACCACCACCAACCAATGTTAAGGCAATCAGAAGTTTTCTGGGGCATGCAGGATTCTATAGGAGGTTTATAAAGGATTTTTCAAAAATCGCCAAACCTCTAAGTAATCTGCTAGCTGCTGACACGCCATTTATCTTTGATAAGGAGTGTCTGCAGGCGTTTGAGACTCTGAAAGCTAAGCTGGTCACAGCACCAGTCATCTCTGCACCAGACTGGACATTACCTTTTGAATTGATGTGTGATGCCAGTGACCATGACATTGGTGCAGTGTTGGGACAAAGGCTTGACAAGCTTCTGCACGTCATTTACTATGCCAGTCGTATTTTGAATGACACACAGAAGAACTACACAACCACAGAAAAAGAGCTACTTGCAGTGGTTTACGCCATTGACAAGTTCAGATCCTATTTAGTAGGATCAAAAGTGATTGTGTACACTGACCATGCTGCTCTTAAATACCTACTCACAAAGCAGGATTCAAAACCCAGACTCATAAGATGGGTGTTGCTTCTGCAAGAGTTTGATATAGAAATAAGAGACAGAAAAGGGACAGAGAATCAAATAGCAGATCACCTGTCCCGAATAGAACTAGTAGAAGGGGCGTCCCTCCCTCTTACTGAGATCTCTGAAAACTTTCCGGATGAGCAACTCTTTGCCATCCAGGAAGTGCCATGGTTTGCAGACATTGCGAACTACAAGGCAGTGAGATTCATTCCCAAAGAATACAGTAGGCAGCAATCAAAGAAGCTGATCACGGATGCAAAGTATTATCTTTGGGATGAGCCGTATCTCTTCAAGAGATGTGCAGACGGAGTAATCCGTAGATGTGTGCCTAAATAAGAAGCGCAGAAGATCCTATGGCATTGCCATGGATCACAATATGGAGGACATTTTGGAAGTGAGCGAACAGCCACAAGAGTCCTCCAATGTGGCTTCTACTGGCCTACTCTCTATAAAGATTCCTGAGTGTCTGAACTTAATTGTGACAGTTGCCAAAGATCTGGTAATCTGCCTCACAGTTATGCCATGCCTCAACAAGGGATCTTGGAGATTGAGTTGTTTGATGTATGGGGTATTGACTTCATGGGGCCTTTCCCACCATCATACTCAAACACTTATATTCTGGTGGCAGTGGATTATGTATCCAAATGGGTGGAAGCTATTGCAACACCCACTAATGACACTAAGACAGTGTTAAAATTCCTCCAGAAACACATCTTCAGCAGATTTGGCACCCCTAGAGTACTAATCAGTGATGGGGCACTCATTTCTGTAATAAACAGCTTTACTCTGCTTTGGTTCGTTATGGAGTTAGCCACAGGGTAGCCACTCCATATCATCCACAGACAAATGGGCAAGTTGAAGTCTCTAACAGAAAACTTAAAAGAATCCTGGAATGGACTGTAATTAACCGTAGAAAAGATTGGGCAAGAAGCTTGGATGATGCTCTGTGGGCATACAGAACAGCATTCAAAACCCCTATATGGACCTCCCCATACCAGCTTGTGTATGGAAAGGCATGTCACTTGCCAGTGGAACTGGAACATAAGGCCTACTGGGCGACCAGATTCCTAAACCTTGATGCCAACTTAGTCGGAGAAAAGCATTTGCTCCAGTTAAATGAGCTAGAGGAATTTAGACTCAATGCTTTCGAGAATGCAAAAATTTACAAAGAGAAAGCAAAAAGATGGCATGATAAAAAATTGTCATCCAGAGTCTTTAAGCCAGGGCAGAAAGTTCTGCTATTTAATTCTAGGGTCAGATTATTCCCCGGGAAATTGAAGTCCTGGTGGATAGGTCCATATGTGATTACAAGCGTGTCACCATATGGATACGTAGAGCTTCAGGATAATGATTCTAATAAAAAGTTCATTGTTAATGGACAGAGAATCAAACATTATCTTGAAGGCAATTTTGAGCAAGAATGCTCAAAACTGAGGCTTTATTAAAACTCACTAATAGTCCAGCTAAAGACAATAAAGAAGCGCTTGCTGAGAGGTAACCCAGCCATTAACAAAGTTTATTTTTCAATTATTTATTTTTATAGATTCATATTAATTTTCTTCAAGGTAAAATGGCAATTGCATGAGTTCACAGAGTTACAGAAGGCCTCGCAAGATAAAACAGTAAAAAGGATGCTCACTGGTGTGAAAAAGCCAGTAAAAGCTGTTTTGGGCGTTGAACGCCCAAAAGAAGCATCCACTAGGCGTTCAACACCAGTAAGGATAGCCATCTGGGCGTTAAACGCCAGATTGACAGTGTCCTGGGCGTTTAGAAAAATGCCCAGTGACAAAGGACTTCCTGGCGTTCAACGCCAGAAAGAAGCAACAGCTGGGCGTTGAACGCCCAGGAGAAGCTGCACATGGGCGTTAAACACCCAAAACATGTAGCATTTGGGCGTTTAACGCCAGGATTGTGGCGAGGAGGTAATTTCATTTTCAATTCAAATTTTTTCCAATTTTCACGTTTGAATTCATGATTTCTTGCATAAACATGTTACAAACTCTCATCTTTCAACTTCAATTTCAAAAATTTTTTTTTCCTAAACATATTTCTTGATTTTTCTTTTCTTTTCAAATCTTTTTCAAAACTCATCTATCTTTTTGAATTCTTTTCAATTCTTTTTAATTTCTTCTCATATCTTTATCAACTCATCATATCTTTTGAATTTCGAATTTGCCTCTCCTACTATTCCTCTCCTTTCCTTTTTTTTTGCTGAGGACAAGCAAACCTCTAAGTTTGGTGTGATTCGCCATGATCACTGAGCAAAAACTCATCAAGATCATGGCACCTAAGGGAACAGGAAGAGCAAGGATGTGACTTAAAGGAACTAAAGCGTTAGAAATTATCTCTTGAAGGACCAAGCACCCCACAGACTAGAGGAACATCCACTTCCTAAAATAAAGGTCGTTGAGTTCTAATCTTTGCCTTAACTCTGTGATAACTGTTCTTATTAGGAATTTACCTTAGAAGTTATATATTAGTAGTAGTAATTAGTATCTCTACTTTGATTTTAATTCCAATTAAGTTATAATTTATTTTTCTCATCACCATCCAACATGAATAAAATAGTAGATTTTTAGAATAAAGAACTAATTTATATTTTTCGAGTTCTTAATAAGAAAAATTATAATTAATTATATGTGGTGGCAATACTTTTTGTCTTCTGAATGAATGCTTGAACAGTGCATATTTTTTATCTTGAATTTTATGAATGTTAAAATTGTTGGCTCTTGAAAGAATGAGGAACACGAAAAATGTTATTGATGATCTGAAAAATCATGAATTTGATTCTTGAAGCAAGAAAAAGCGGTGAAAAAAAAAAGAGATTACAAGGAATCATTGGATCAAGAAAAAGAAAAAAAGCCAATAGCCCTTAAAATAAAAGGCAAGGGTGAAAAGGATCCAAGGCTTTGAGCATCAATGGATAGGAGGGCCCAAGGAAGTAAATCCAGGCCTAAGCGGCTAAATCAAGCTGTCCCTAACCATGTGCTTGTGGCATGCAGGTCCAAGTGAAAAGCTTGAGACTGAGTGGTTAAAGTCATGATCCAAAGCAAAAAGAGTGTGCTTAAAAACTCTGGACACCTCTAATTGGGGACTTTAGCAAAGCTAAGTCACAATCTGAAAAAGTTCACCCAGTTATGTGTCTGTGGCATTTATGTATCCGGTGGTAATACTGGAAAACAAAGTGCTTAGGGCCACGGCTAAGACTCATAAAGTAACTGTGTTCAAGAATCAACATACTACATTAGGAGAATCAATAATACCATCTAAATTCTGAGTTCCTATAGATGCCAATCATTCTGAATTTCAGAGGATAAAGTGAGATGCCAAAACTGTTCAGAAGCAAAAAGCTACCAGCCCCGCTCATCTAACTAAAATCTGAGCTTCACTTGAAACTCTGAGATATTATTGCTTCTTAATTTCTTTTCATCCTGTTTTATTTATCTAGTTACTTGGGGACAAGCAACAGTTTACGTTTGGTGTTGTGATGAGCGGATATTTTATACGCTTTTTGGGGATAATTTCATGTAGATTTTAGTATGTTTTAATTAGTTTTTAGTAAAATATTATTAGTTTTTAGACAAAAATCATATTTCTGGACTTTACTATGAGTTTGTGTGTTTTTCTGTGATTTCAGGTATTTTCTGGCTGAAATTGAGGGAGCTGAGCAAAAATCTGAGTTAGGCTGAAAAAGGACTGCTGATGCTGTTGGATCCTAACCTTCCTGCACTCGGAATGGATTTTTTGGAGCTACAGAAGTCCAATTGACGCGCTCTGAATTGGGTTGGAAAGTAGACATCCAGGGCTTTCCAGAAATATATAATAGTCTATACTTTGCGCGAAGATAGACGACGTAAACTGGCATTCAACGCAAGTTCCATGTTGCAGTCTGGCGTCCAGCGCCAGAAACAGGTTACAAGTTGGAGTCCAACGCCCAAAACACGTTACAACCTGGTGTTCGACTCCAGAAACAGCCCAAGCACGTGAGAGGCTTAAGTCTCAGCCCCAGCACACACCAAGTGGGCCCCAGAAGTGGATCTCTGCACCAATTATCTTAGTTTACTCATTCTCTATAAACCTAGGTTACTAGTTTAGTATTTAAACAACTTTTAGAGACTTATTTTGCACCTCATGACATTTTTAGATCTGAAATTTATACTCTTTGACGGCATGAGTCTCTAAACTCCATTGTTAGGGGTGAGGAGCTCTGCAGCGTCTCGATGAATTAATGCAATCACTTATATTTTTCCATTCAAATATGCGTGTTCCTATCTAAGATGTTCATTCGCGCTTAATTATGGAGAAGGTGATGATTCGTGACACTCATCACCTTCATCAACCCATGAACATGTGTCTGACAAACATCTCCGTTCTACATCAGATTGAATGAATATCTCTTAGATTCCTTAATCAGAATCTTCGTGGTATAAGCCGGATTGATGGCGGCATTCATGAGAATCCGGAAAGTCTAAACCTTGTCTGTGGTATTCCAAGTAGGATTCTGGGATTGGATGGCTGTGACGAGCTTCAAACTCGCGAGTGTTGGGCGTGATGACAAACGCAAAAGAATCAATGGATTCTATTCCGACAAGATCGAGAACCAACAGCTGATTAGCCATGCTGTGACAGAGCATTTGGACAATTTTCACTAAGAGGATGGGAAGTAGCCATTGACAACGGTGACACCCTACATAGAGCTTGCCATGGAAGGAACCTTGCATTATGGTATTGAGTTGAATATTACATTACAGGAATTCAGAAGACAAAGCATCTCCAAAACCCCAACATATTCTCCATTACTGCACAACAAGTAATTAGTTCATGCTCTTTTATTTTTCTAATAATTCAAACTGATAATTATATTTGATATCCTGACTAAGAATAATAAAATAAACATAGCTTGCTTCAAACCAATAATCTCTGTGGGATCGACCCTTAATCACGTAAGGTATTACTTGGACGACCCAGTGCACTTGCTGGTTAGTGGTACGAAATCATAAGAAATCTTGATTTTGATATTGGGATTAAAATTTCGTGCACCAATGCTTCTTTTGGGCGTTTAACGCCCAAAACAGCTCTTACTGGTTTTTTCGCACCAGTGAGCTTCTTTTTGCTGTTTCATCCTCTGAATCCTTCTGTAACTCTATGAACTCATGCAATTGCTATTTTACCTTGAAGATAATTAATATGAACCTGTAAAATTATCATGTAATTAACAAATAAGCTTTGTTAATGGCTGGGTTGCCTCCCAGCAAGCGCTTATTTATTGTCTTTAGCTGGACTATTACTGAGCTTTAATCAAATCTCAGTTTTGAGCATTCTTGCTCAAAATTGCATTCAAGATAATGTTTGACTCTTTGTCCATTAACAATGAATTTTTTGTTAGACTCATTATCCTGAAGCTCTACATATCCATATTGTGACACACTTGTAATCACATATGGTCCTCTCCACCGGGACTTCAAATTTTCAGGGAATAATCTGAGCCTAGAGTTAAACAGCAGAACTTTTTGCCCTGGCTCAAAGACTCTGGATGATAGCTTCTTATCATGCCATACTTTTGCTTTCTCTTTGTAAATTTTTGCATTTTCGAAAGCATTGAGTCTGAATTCCTCTAGCTCATTTAACTGGAGCAATCATTTTTTTCCAGCTAACTGGGCATCAAGGTTTAGGAATCTGGTGGTGGACGAAATTGTGATCACATCAATGTAGTACTCTTTGTTATTGTATGGAATCATTATTATGGCTCTTGGCTATGTGTGGACACAACTCCGTTCAACTTAACCAGCAAGTGTACTGGGTCATCCAAGTAATACCTTACATGAGCAAGGGTTGATCCCACAGAGATTGTTGGTATGAAGCAAGCTATGGTCACCTTGTAAATCTCAGTTAGGCAGATTAAATGGTTATGGGTTTCGAAAATTAATAATAAATAGAAAATAAAAAGGGATAGAAATACTTATGTAAATCAATAGTGGGAATTTCAGATAGGCGTGTGGAGATGCTGGAATCCTTTCGAATCTCTACTTTCTTATTGCTTTCATCCAATCCTTCTTACTCCTTTCCATGGCAAGCTGTATGTAGGGCATCACCATCATCAATGGCTACTTTTAATCCTCTCAGGAAAATGGTCCTATGCGCTGTCACTGCACGGCTAATCGTCTGGAGGCATCACCCTTGCTGATGGCTACATCCCATCCTCTCAGTGAAAACGGTCCAAATGCTCTGTCACAGCACGGCTAATCAGCTGTTGGTTCTCGATCATGTTGGAATAGGATCCATTGATCCTTTTGCGTTTGTCATCACGCCCTGCAATCGTGAGTTTGAAGCTCATCACAGTCATTCAATACCGGAATCCTACTCGGAATACCACAGACAAGGTTAGACTTTCCGGATTCCCAGGATCCTACTCGGAATACCACAGACAAGGTTAGACTTTCCGGATCCCCATGAATGCCACCATCTATCTAGCTTATACCACGAAGATTCTGTTGGGGAATCTAAGAGATATGCGCCCGGCCTAGAGTAGAACGGAAGTGGTTGTCAATCACGCGCGTTCATAGGTGAGAATGATGATGAGTGTCACAGATCATCACATTCATCAAAGTGTTGTGCAACGTATATCTTGGAATAAGAATAAAAGAGAATTGAATAGAAAGTAATAGTAATTGTATTGAAACTTGAGGTACAGCAGAGCTCCACACCCTTAATCTATGGTGTGTAGAAACTCCACCGTTGAAAATACATAAGTGAAAGGTTCAGGCATGGCCGAATGGCCAGCCCCCATGATCTGAGAACTATGCACCCCCAGATGTTTCTTAGATCTAAAGTGATCAAAAGATGTCTAATACAATAGTTAAATGTCCTATATATACTAGACTAGCTACTAGGGTTTACATGAGTAAGTAATTGATGCATAAATCCACTTTCGGGGCCCACTTGGTGCATGCTTGGGCTGAGCTTGATCCATTCACGAGCTGAGGCTTTTCTTGGTGTTGAACTCCAAGTTATAACGTGTTTTGGGCGTTCAACTCCGGATCATGACATGTTTCTGGCGTTTAACTCCAGACAGCAGCATGTACTTGGCGTTCAACACCAAGTTACGTCATCAATTTCCGAATAAGGTATGGACTATTATATATTGCTGAAAATCTCTGGATGTCTACTTTCTAAAGCCGTTGAGATCGCGCCATTTGGAGTTCTGTAGCTCCAGAAAATCCATTTTGAGTGCAGGGAGGTCAGATTCCAACAGCATCAGCAGTCCTTTTGTCAGCCTTTTTCAGAGTTTTGCTCAAGTCCCTCAATTTCAGCCAGAAATTACCTGAGATCACAGAAAAATACACAAACTCATAGTAAAGTCCAGAAATGTGAATTTAACATAAAAACTATTGAAAACATCCCTAAAAGTAGCTTGAACTTACTAAAAACTACCTAAAAACAATGCCAAAAAGCGTATAAATTATCCGCTCATCACAACACCAAACTTAAATTTTTGCTTGTCCCCAAGCAACTGAAAATCAAATAGGATAAAAAGAAGAGAATATATTGTAAATTCCAGAATATCAATGAATATTAATTCTAATTAGATGAGCGGGACTTGTAGCTTTTTTGCTTCTGAACAGTTTTGGCATCTCACTTTTTCCTTTGAAGTTTAGAGTGATTGGCGTCTCTAAGAACTTAGAATTTCAGATAGTGTTATTGAATTTCCTAGTTAAACATGTTGATTCTTGAACACAGCTACTTATGAGTCTTGACGTGGCCCTAAGCATTTTGTTTTCCAGTATTACCACCGGATACATAAATGCCACAGACACATGACTGGGTGAACCTTTTCAGATTGTGACTCAGCTTTGCTAGAGTCCCCAGTTGGAGGTGTCCAGTGCTCTTAAGCACACTCTTTTTGCTTTGGATCACGACTTTAACCACTCAGTCTCAAGCTTTTCACTTGGACCTTCATGACACAAGCACATGGTTAGGGACAGCTTGATTTAGCCGCTTAGGCCTGGATTTTATTTCCTTGGGCCCTCCTATCCATTGATGCTCAAAGCCTTGGATCCTTTTTACCCTTGCCTTTTGATTTTAAGGGTTATTGGCTTTTTCTGCTTGCTTTTTCTTTTTCTTTCTATATATCTTTTTCGCCATTTTCTTTCTCTTTTTTTTTTCACAAGCTTTTGCTTTTTCACTGCTTTTTCTTGCTTCAAGAATCAATTTCATGATTTTTCAGATCATCAATAACATTTTTCTTTGTTCATCATTCTTTCAAGAGCCAACAGTTTTAACATTCATAAACAACAAGATCAAAAATATGCACTGTTCAAAGATTCATTTAGAAAACAAAAAGTATTGTCACCACATCAATATAATTAAATTAAATTGAAGGATAAATTTGAAATTCATGTATTTCTTGTTCTTTTGAATTAAAACATTTTTTTCATTTAAGAGAGGTGAAAGATTCATGGAATTTATTCATAGCTTTAAGACATAGTTACTACATACTAATGATCATGAAGTAGAGACACAAAACATAAATAAACATACAACATAAAAACCGAAAAGCAGAAAGAAATAAGAACAAGGAATGAATCCACCTGAGTGAGGGTGGCGCCTTCTTGAAGGTCCAATGGTGCTTTTTGAGCTCCTTTATGTCTCTTCCTTGCTTCTGGTGCATGATTCCTAGTAATTTTGGTGTTCCTATCCTTAGTTGCTCCCAATAATTGTGTGGAGGACAATTTATCCCCTGAGGTATCTCAGGGATCTCTTGATTTGCAGTCAAATATTCTACCACTGAGCTATAAACCCTTTACATGAGTCTTTCCATCTCCCATGACTCAGAGGTGGAAGCTTTTGTCTTCCCTTTTTTCTCTTCTTCTTCTTCTTTTTTTTTTCTTTTTTTTTGGATGTCTCTGGCCTTAGGTGCCATTAATGGTTATGGAAAATTGCTCGCCCTCGAGCAAGAGAAGAAAGAAAAGATGAAGAATAAGAAGAAGATATGGAGGAGATTGAGGGATGTGTGTATTCGGCTATATGGGTGGGATTGGGTGGGAAAGAGAATTTGAATTTTAAAGGTAGGTGGTGTATGGGGAAGAGTGGATAGATGTAGGTGGTGAATGAAAAACAGAAGGGATGACCATGAATGGAGAGAGAGGGTGAGGTAGGTGGGGATCCTGTGGGGTTCACAGATCCTGAGATGATCCTGTGGGGTCCACAGATCCTGAGGTGTCAAGGAATTCCATCCCTGCACCAAATAGGCATGTAAAATGCCTTTGCATACCATTCTGGCGTTTAAACGCCGAGTGGTACACATTCTGGGCGTTCAACGCCCATATGTAACATGTTTCTGGCGTTGAACGCCAGTTTCATGCTTGTTACTGGCGTTCAGCGCCAGCTTTTTCCTCTGGGCACATTCCTGGTGTTCAAACACTAGAATGTTGCTTGTTTCTGGCGTTCAGCACCAGATTCATGCTCTGTTCTGGCGTTGAACGCCAGCCAGATGCTCCTTACTGGCGTTGAACGCCAGCCTGTGCTTCCTCTAGGGTGTGATTTTTCTTCTGCTGTTTTTTTGATTCTGTTTTTAGTTTTTATATTTTTTTCGTGACTCCACATGATCATGTACCTAATAAAACACAAAATAACAATAAAATAAAATAAAATAAAAATTAGATAAATAAAATTGGGTTGCCTCTCAACAAGCGCTTCTTTAATGTCAATAGCTTGACAGTGGCTCTCATGGAGCCACAAAGGTGATCAGGTCAATGTTGTATAGTCCCAACACCAAACTTAGAGTTTAGATATGGGGTCTTGACACCAAACTTAGAGTTTGACTGTGGGGGCTCTTCTTGACTCTGAACTGAGAGAAGCTCTTCATGCTTACTCTCTTTTGTCACAGAGGGATGGCCATGTGCCTTAAACACAAGGTAGTCCCCATTCAATTGAAGGACCAGTTCACCTCTGTTGACATCTATCACAGCTCCTGCTGTGGCTAGGAAAGGTCTTCCAAGGATGATGCATTCATCCTCTTCCTTCCTAGTGTCTAAGATTATGAAATCAGCAGGGATGTAAAGGCCTTCAACCTTTACTAACACGTCCTCCACTATTCCATAAGCTTGTCTCAATGACTTGTCTGCCAATTGTAATGAGAACAAGGCAGGTTGTACCTCAATGATCCCCAGCTTCTCCATTACAGAGAGTGGCATAAGATTTATCCCTGACCCCAGATCACACAGAGCTTTTGCAAAGGTCATGGTGCCTATGGTATAAGGTATCAAAAACTTGCCAGGATCTTGTTTCTTTTGAGGTAAAATTTGCTGAATCCAGGTATCCAGTTCACTAATGAGCAAGGGAGGTTCACTTTCCCAAGTCTCATTACCAAACAACTTGGCATTCAACTTCATGATATCTCCTAAATATTGAACAACTTGCTCTCCAGTCACATCTTCATCCTCTTCAGAGGAAGAATAGTCTTCAGAGCTCATGAATGGCAGAAGAAGATTTAATGGAATCTCTATGGTCTCTATATGAGCCTCAGATTCCTTTGGATCCTTAATAGGAAACTCCTTCTTGCTTGAGGGACGTCCCAGGAGGTCTTCCTCACTAGGATTTTCGTCCTCCTCCTCCCTTGTGCATTCGGCCATATTGATTATATCAATGGCCTTGCACTCTCCTTTTGGATTCTCTTCTGTATTGCTTGGGAGAATACTGGGAGGAGTTTCAATGACTTTCTTACTCAGCTAGCCTACTTGTGCCTCCAGATTTCTGATGGAGGATCTTGTTTCACTCATGAAACTGAAAGTGGCCTTTGACAGATCAGAGACTAGATTGGCTAAATTAGAAGTGTTTTGTTCAGAATTCTCTGTCTGTTGCTGAGAAGATGATGGAAAAGGCTTGCTATTGCTCAGCCTATTGCGTCCACCATTGTTAAAGCCTTGTTGAGGCTTTTGTTGATCCTTCCATGAGAAATTTGGATGATTTCTCCATGATGAGTTATAGGTGTTTCCATAAGGTTCACCCATGTTATTAACCTCTGCCATGGCAGGGTTCTCAGGATCATAAGCTTCTTCAGAAGCTACCTCTTTAGTACTATTGGATGCATGTTGCCATCCATTCAGATTTTGAGAGATCATGTTGACCTGTTGAGTCAACACTTTGTTCTGAGCCAATATGGCATTCAGAGCATCAATTTCAAGAACTTCTTTCTTCTGAGGTATCCCATTATTCATGGAATTCCTCTCAGAAGTGTACATGAATTGGTTGTTTGCAACCATATCAATGAGTTCTTGAGCCTCTTCAGGCGTTTTCTTTAGGTGAATAGATCCACCTGCAGAATGGTCCAATGACATTTTCGAAAATTCAGAGAGACCATAATAGAATATATCTAATATGGTCCATTCTGAAAACATGTCAGATGGACATCTTTTGGTCAGCTGCTTGTATCTTTCCCAAGCTTCATAGAGGGATTCACCATCTTTTTGTTTGAAGGTTTGAACATCCACTCTCAGCTTGCTCAGCTTTTGAGGAGGAAAGAATTTATCCAAGAAGGCTGTGACCAGCTTATCCCAAGAGTCCAGGCTATCCTTGGGTTGTGAATCCAACCATATTCTAGCTCTGTCTCTTACAGCAAAAGGGAAAAGCATGAGTCTGTAGACTTCAGGATCAACTCCATTCGTCTTTACAGTCTCACAGATCTGCAAGAACTCAGTTAAAAACTGATAAGGATCTTCAGATGGAAGTCCATAAAACTTGCAGTTTTGTTGCATTAAGGCAACTAGCTGAGGTTTCAGCTCAAAGTTATTGGCTCCAATGGCAGGAATGGAGATGCTTCTTCCATCAAATTTGGACGTTGGCTTTGTGAAGTCACCAAGCATTCTCCTTGCATTATTATTATTTTCGGCTGCCATCTCCTTCTCTTGTTCGAAAATTTCTGAAAGGTTGTTTCTGGATTGTTGTAATTTAGTTTCTCTTAGTTTCCTTTTCAGAGTCCTTTCAGGTTCAGGATCAATTTCAACAAGAGTGCCTTTTTTCCTGTTCCTGCTCATATGAAAGAGAAAAAAACAAGAAAAGAAAGAGGAATCCTCTATGTCACAGTATAGAGATTCCTTTATGTTAGTAGAAAAAGAAAGGGAAGAAGAATGAAGAAGAGTGGGTTCGGATTTTTTTTTTGAAGAGAGGTGAAGAGAAATGTTAGTAATTAAATAATTAAATAGAATAAGAAAAGAGAGGGAGAATTTCGAAAATAATTTTTAAAAGAGGGGTTAGTAATTTTCGAAAATTAAATAGAAGATATAATTAAAAATTAAAATTTAGAACAAAAAGAATTTTTGAAAAAGAGGTGAGATATTTTCGAAAATTAGAGAGGGAAAAGTAGTTAGGTGGTTTTGAAAAAGATAAGAAACAAACCAAGAGTCAAATAGTTAGTTGAAAAAGATGTTAAAATTAAAATTTGAAAAGATAGGAAGATAAGAAGTTAGATAAGATATTTGAAATCAAATTTTTGAAAAAGATAAAATTTTGAAAAAGATATGATAAAAGATAAAAAGATATGTTTGAAAAAGATTTAATTTTTTTTTTAAAATTACTTAACTAACAAGAAACTAAAAGATAAGATTCTAGAACTTAAAGATTGAACCTTTCTTAACAAGAAAGTAACAAACTTCAAATTTTTGAATCAATCATATTAATTGTTAGTATAATTTTCGAAAATTTGAAATAAAATTAAAAAAAATATTTTTGGAAAATAATTTTCAAAATTTTCGAAAAAAAATAGAAAGAATTGAAAAAGATATGATTTTTGAAAAAGATTTTGAAAAGATAAGATTTTTAAAATTGAAATTTTGACTTGACTTGTAAGAAACAACTAATTTTAAAAAATTTTTGACCAAGTCAACCCAAAATTTCGAAAATTTGGAGGGAAATAAGGAAAAGATATTTTTTTGATTTTTGAATTTTTAATTATGAGAGAGAAAAACAACAAAAATACTCAATGCATGAAATTTTTAGATCAAACCAATGAATGCATGCAAGAATGCTATGAATGTCAAGATGAACACCAAGAACACTTTGAAGATCATGATGAACATCAAGAACATATTTTTGAAAAATTTTTGATGCAAAGAAAACATGCAAGACACCAAACTTAGAAATCTTTAATGCATGGACTCTAACAAATGAAAAATGCACATGAAAAACAACAAACAACACAAAACAAGAAAACATCAAGATCAAACAAGAAGAGTTACCAATAACAACTTGAAGATTATGAAGAACACTATGAATGCATGGAATTTTCGAAAAATGCAAGAAAAATTTTTAAAGCATGCAATTGACACCAAACTTAAAATTTTACTCAAGACTCAAACAAGAAACACCAAATATTTTTTATTTTTATGATTTTATGATTTTTTTGGATTTTTATTATTTTTTTTCGAAAATAAAGTTAGGAAAAATGAAAAAGAAAAGAAAAATTTTGAAAAAGATTTTTGAAAAGAAAATTACCTAATCTGAGCAACAAGATGAACCGTCAGTTGTCCAAACTCGAACAATCCCTGGCAACGGCGCCAAAAACTTGGTGGACGAAATTGTGATCACATCAATGTAGTACTCTTTGTTATTGTATGGAATCATTATTATGCCTCTTGGCTATGTGTGGACACAACTCCGTTCAACTTAACCAGCAAGTGTACTGGGTCATCCAAGTAATACCTTACGTGAGTAAGGGTCGATCCCACAGAGATTGTTGGTATGAAGCAAGCTATGGTCACCTTGTAAATCTCAGTTAGGCAGATTAAATGGTTATAGGTTTCGAAAGTTAATAATAAATAGAAAATAAAAAGGGATAGAAATACTTATGTAAATCAATAGTGGGAATTTCAGATAGGCATGTGGAGATGCTGGAATCCTTTCGAATCTCTACTTTCTTATTGCTTTCATCCAATCCTTCTTACTCCTTTCCATGGCAAGCTGTATGTAGGGCATCACCATCATCAATGGCTACTTTTAATCCTCTCGGGAAAATGGTCCTATGCGCTGTCACTGCACGGCTAATCGTCTGGAGGCATCACCCTTGTTGATGGCTACATCCCATCCTCTCAGTGAAAACGGTCCAAATGCTCTGTCACAGCACGGCTAATTAGCTGTTGGTTCTCGATCATGTTGGAATAGGATCCATTGATCCTTTTGCGTTTGTCATAACGCCCAGCAATCGCGAGTTTGAAGCTCATCACAGTCATTCAATACTGGAATCCTACTCGGAATACCACAGACAAGGTTAGACTTTCCGGATTCCCAGGATCCTACTCGGAATACCATAGACAAGGTTAGACTTTCCGGATCCCCATGAATGCCGCCATCTATCTAGCTTATACCACGAAGATTCTGTTGGGGAATCTAAGAGATATGCGCCCGGCCTAGAGTAGAACGGAAGTGGTTGTCAATCACGCGTGTTCATAGGTGAGAATGATGATGAGTGTCACGGATCATCACATTCATCAAAGTGTTGTGCAACGTATATCTTGGAATAAGAATAAAAGAGAATTGAATAGAAAGTAATAATAATTGTATTGAAACTTGAGGTACAGCAGAGCTCCACACCCTTAATCTATGGTGTGTAGAAACTCCACCGTTGAAAATACATAAGTGAAAGGTTCAGGCATGGCCGAATGGCCAGCCCCTATGATCTGAGAACTATGCGCCCCCAGATGTTCCTTAGATCTAAAGTGATCAAAAGATGTCTAATACAATAGTTAAATGTCCTATATATACTAGACTAGCTACTAGGGTTTACATGAGTAAGTAATTGATGCATAAATCCACTTCCGGGGCCCACTTGGTGCATGCTTGGGCTGAGCTTGATCCATCCACGAGCTGAGGCTTTTCTTGGAGTTGAACTCCAAGTTATAACGTGTTTTGGGCGTTCAACTCCGGATCATGACGTGTTTCTGGCGTTTAACTCCAGACAGCAGCATGTACTTGGCGTTCAACGCCAAGTTACGTCGTCAATTTCCGAATAAGGTATGGACTATTATATATTGCTGGAAAGCTCGGGATGTCTACTTTCCAAAGCCATTGAGAGTGCACCATTTGGAGTTCTTTAGCTCAAGAAAATCCATTTTGAGTGCAGGGAGGTCAGATTCCAACAACATCAGCAGTCCTTTTGTCAGCCTTTTTCAGAGTTTTGCTCAAGTCCCTCAATTTCAGCCAGAAATTACCTGAAATCATAGAAAAACACACAAACTCATAGTAAAGTCCAGAAATGTGAATTTAACATAAAAACTAATGAAAACATCCATAAAAGTAGCTTGAACTTACTAAAAACAACCTAAAAACAATGCCAAAAAGCGTATAAATTATCCGCTCATCATCTGGTTGCCCAGTAGGCCTTGTGTTCCAGTTCCACTGGCAACCGACAGGCTTTTTCATACACAAGCTGGTATGGAGAGGTCTCTATAGGAGTCTTGAATGCTGTTCTGTATGCCCACTGAGCATCATCCAAGCTTCTTGCCCAATCCCTTCTACGGTTAATCACAGTCTGTTCCAGGATTCTTTTAAGTTCTCTATTAGAGACCTCAGCTTGCCCATTTGTCTGTGGATGATATGGAGTTGCCACCCTGTGACTAACTCCATATCAAACCATAGCAGAGTAAATCTGTTTATTGCAGAAATGAGTGCCTCCATCACTGATTAGTACTCTAGGGATGCCAAATCTGCTGAAGATATGTTTCTGGAGGAATTTCAGCACTGTCCTAGTATCATTAGTGGGTGTTGCAATAGCTTCCACCCATTTGGATACATAATCCACTACCACCAGAATATAAGTGTTTGAGTATGATGGTGGGAAAGGCCCCATGAAGTTAATACCCCATACATCAAACAACTCAATCTCCAAGATCCCTTGTTGAGGCATGGCATAACTGTGAGGCAGATTGCCAGATCTTTGGCAACTGTCACAATTAAGTACAAACTCTCGGGAGTCTTTATAGAGAGTAGGCCAGTAGAAGCCACATTAAGGACTCTTGTGGCTGTTTGCTCACTTCCAAAGTGTCCTCTATACTGTAATCTATGGCAATGCCAGAGGATCTTTTGTGCTTCTTCTTTAGGCACACATCTACGGATTACTCTGTCTGCACATCTCTTGAAGAGATATGGTTCATCCCACAGATAGTACTTTGCATCCGAGATCAATTTCTTGGATTGCTGTCTACTATATTCTTTGGGTATGAATCTTACGGCCTTGTAGTTTGCAATGTCTGCAAACCAGGGTACTTCCTGGATGGCAAAGAGTTGCTCATCCGGAAAGTTTTTAGATATCTCTGTAAGAGGGAGGGACGCCCCTTCTACTAGTTCTATTCGGGACAGGTGATCTACTACTTGGTTCTATGCCCCTTTTCTGTCTCTTATTTCTATATCAAACTCTTGCAGAAGCAACACCCATCTTATGAGTCTGGGTTTTGAATCCTACTTTGTGAGTAGATATTTAAGAGCAGCATGGTCAGTGTACACAATCACTTTTGATCCTACTAAATAAGATCTGAACGTGTCAATGGCGTAAACCACTGCAAGTAACTCTTTTTCTGTGGTTGTGTAGTTCTTCTATGCATCATTTAAAACACAACTGGCATAATAAATGACGTATAGTAGCTTGTCATGCCTTTGTCCCAACACTGCACCAATGGCATGGTCACTGGCATCACACATTAGTTCAAATGGTAATGTCCAGTTGATACGTAAAAATTTAGATTTCACGTACAACCGGCAAGTATACCGGGTCGCATCAAGTAATAAGACTCACTAGGAGTGAGGTCGATCCCACGAGGATTGGTAGATTAAGCAACTTTAGTTAAATGGTAGATTTAGTCAAGCGAACATAGTTTTGATTTCATGAGCATTTTGATTTTTGAATATAATTGCAAGAATGTAAATGACACAAAATGTAAAGAACTAGAATAGAGAAATAAAACGAAAGTAAATGACGGAAACTTAAAGTGCAAGAAACTTAAATGACATCAAAGATAAATTGCAAAGAATTAAAGGTTGCAGAAATTTAAAGAACATAAGAGTATATGGCAAGAAATAAAGGAACAGAATGTAATAACAAGAATAGTAAATTGACAGGATGTAGAAGGGAGTTGGGCAATGGGTTTTCAAACACTAAGAGCAAAAGAAATAAGAATTAATGGTGGAGAGGATCATTAGGGATCAGAGATGCAAGTTTTCATGAATTGATGTTAGTCAAATCCTTCTCAATCATGGGTATAGATCCATGGCAAGTGGGTGATTGAATCCCAATCTCTTGGTGATTCAATCTCTCTCAACATAACCAATTGCCACTCTCGTGATCTAATTGTTCATGAGAAGAGATGAAGCTCAAATCTAATCCAGCCACACAGTTCCTATAATCTCAACCAAGGAGAGTTACATCTCACATACTAACCAAGGTATATTGATTAAAGAAATCATGAAAGGATGAACTCTAAACTGAATTATGTGGCTCATTCCTCAAATTCACCACATAATTCATGTAGATTAACCCCTCTCTCGATGGTGGTTGAATCTATGAAGAGCAAGAGTTCCCTCTTTAGATCAACCACTAGAATTGAGGAGGAGAAGATGGGTTCACCAATTCATTCCAACAAACAGAGCTCCTCCCCCTAATGAAAGTGGGGTTTAGTGAGTCATTGCTCCAATTTCAACAACAATTGCCATAAATCAAAATTAAACTAAATGTAAAGGAAGAAGAAGAAGAAGAATGAAGTGCTTAAAACTTGAAAAAATGAAGAAGAAGAATTCCAATAGAAAGCCAAAGATGAGCTTTCCGGGAGAGTACCCGGAAGTTCTAACAAAAGCCAAGTACAAGTGCTAAAAGTGTATAAAAATTCTAAGTGTCAAAAAGTAAAAAGTCCCCCCACAAGTACAAACTCAATCTCTATTTATACTAGTCCCAAAACTCTTTCAAAGATCTTGAATTGGGTTAGCAATATGGGCTTCCTCTTTGTTGAATTCTTGGCTCAATTGGAAGTGTTGCTAGACTTGGAAAGGAAGAGTTCATTCATCATGCTTCTGGCCCATTGGCTTGGCGTTATTGGCACTAACTCCAGGCCAAATGCACGTTGGCAACGTGCAAGACATTTTCCTGGAAGTGAAGTATGAGACTTGGGCGTTGCTAGCCCAAGTTGTTGCCAACAACTTGCTTTTCCTCTTCTTGGCTCTACTTTCATGCTAAATGTGGCCCAGAATTTGAGTGTCAACCTTCAGCCTCAATATGGACTATTATACATCATTGGAAAGCTCTTGATGTCTATTTTCTAATGCCACTGGAATCACCTCAATTGGACTTTCCTAGCTCAAGTTATGGTTCCTCAAAGAAGGTAAGGTCAAGCTGCCAAGTTGTTGCCAAAAACGCACCCTCATTCCCAAGTTGGCAACGTGCTCGTGCCTAGCCTCCCAAGGCAGGGGCTTGGGGCTGGCGTTGTTGCAAAACACGCCCCCTATCCAGCACGTTGGCAACGTGCTCGTGCCACACTCCAAGGCTAATCTCTAGCCTTCTTGAATTTCACTTCATGTTCTTGTTTTAGGGCCTAAAGATGACTCTGGTTTGGCTTCAATTTTGTGCTCCACCATAGACTATTATATATGGTTGGAAAGCTCTGAATGTCAGCTTTCCAATGCAACTGGAAGCACTCAATTTGGATCTCTGTAGCTCAAGATATCTTCCATTGAAGAGGACATGGTCAGGCTGCCTTGTTGGAGTTGTTGTGGATAACGCCCATTCATTCTAAGTTAGCAACGTGCATCACAATTTTCTCACCATCCTGGCGTTATTGCCAAACACTCCTTCTCTTCAGCACGTTGGCAACGTGCTCGAGCCCTTCTCAAGGCTCCATGCTTGCTTCCTGGCGTTGGCAACGTGCATGGCAAGGCTTATGGGCGTTGGCAACGTGGTTGGTGCGGCATATGGGCGTTGGCAACGTGGCTGGTGCGGCACATGGGCGTTGGCAACTTGGCTGGCACCCAAGACTTGGTGCCTAGCCAAGCACCCATTTCTGGCGTTGCCAAGGATAACGCCAATGATAGTGGCGTTGGCAACGCCCTCGAACTTGTTTCCTATGGTGCCAAAGTTGCTTGGCGTTGCCTTGAATAACGCCCATAGTTCTTGGCGTTGGCAACGCCCTCGAGCTCCACTTCAAGGCTTCATTCTTGTGCTTGGCATTGCCTTGAATAACGCCCATAGTTCTTGGCGTTGGCAACGCCCTCGAGCTCCTCTTCAAGGCTTCATTCTTGCTTGTGTGCGTTGCCAAGGAACACGCCTTCATAACTCAGAGTTGGCAACGTGCATCTCATTTTCCTGGGCCAAGTTTGCTTGTGTGTGGCGTTGGCAACGCCTTCCTCAAGTTGGCAACGTGCTTCACTTCATCCAGGGCCAAGCTTGCTTGTGTGGCATTGCCTTCAACAACGCCCATAGTTCTTGGCGTTGGCAACGCCCTCGACATTCCTTCATGGCCCAAGCTTCTTGCTTGTGTGGGCGTTGCCTTCAACAACTCAGCCTATTCTTCAAGTTGGCAACGCCAACTTTGCTTCCAAGGCTGCCTGGCGTTGTCCTCAACAACGCCCTCTCTTCCCAAGTTGGCAACCCCAACTCTTCTTCTTGGTAGCCTGGCGTTATCCTCAACAACGCCCTCTAATCCCAAGTTGGCAACGCCAACTCCTCTTCCTGGTGTTGGCAAGAACAACGCCCATTATATCCAAGTTGGCAACGCCAACTTCTTGCCCAGCTTGCATCATTCTTGCTTCCATGCTTCCTTGTTTCATCACCTATCATCAACAAGGGAAATAGCTTCAAAGTCTTACCAATTCATGCAATAAATTTCATGAGATTCATTCATACTCATTCATATATGCATTCCTTAAATCATTTGCATGAATTTGGCTAGAATCAACATATTCCTTGGTATTCTCATGCATGGAAACAAAATTCATAAAAGGACTTGTTTATTTAGAGAAAATGAGTGAAATTAAGCTAAAACTAACTAAACTAACTAACTAATAAAGCAAATATGCATTTGCATCACAACACCAAACTTAAAGTATTGCTTGTCCTCAAGCAAAATATAAAGGACTTTGTCACAAGAATCTAAGATGTAAGACTTGAATGTTCTTCCAGAGAGCAATTTTTCATTGAGCATGTCATCCTCACTTGTGTGGTCATTAATTTATTGTAATTGAACACAACTATTCAACTTTTTCAATTAAAATGCTTGCTTCAATACTAAATTGATTAACTTCACTAGACTTCCTTTTATACCTTAGCACATGATCCTTGAACCAATTTTTTTCTTGATGCTTCTCTTCCTTTTTTTTTTATATTTCCCCTTTTTTTTTTTATTTTAAATGAGCTCGAAATCTTGTCTTAAGGCGGCTCTTTAGCATAAGCTTTCAATCAACAATCCCAAACCAGTTGGTTCAAGTTGTTAAGTGTTGAGACACTCTTAAAGATTTACTAACTCAAGCCTCTTTCCTTAACACATTCAGTCACAGGCATATAACATTGAAATTTTGTTTGGATAGTGGTGTCCAGCACCTCTTTGGGTTGCTAAATGTTCTGTTATAGAGCTACTCTTGATTGTGGGTTTTCAATCGATAATCCCGAGTTAGTTAACTCAAGTTACCGGGTGATGAAGCACCCCTCGGATTTACTAGCCCAAGTATGTCTCTTAACATCAATCACCACAGACACATATCCAAATTTTGTCATTGATGCCTAGCCTTTCATTCTTTGTATTCTATTTTCTTTATTGTCAAGGTTATTTGTGCTATTACTGATAAAGTCTTTGTGATCCTTAACCAAACTAGTCTTGTATAAGCAAGCATTCTTTTGAAATCATTGAGCCTTGATTCTTTCACAATAAATGCATGTATACTAGCACTTTTCTTATGGGACAACATGATTCTTTTTAAGCTAGATTTCTCTCTGTTCTTGCTCAAACTACATCTTTTATTCCAATGACAAGTAAAAGTCTTAAAGACAAGCAACCATTCCAAATCTGTGAGTGGTGATGCATGGAATGGGCAACATAAAAGACAAAGTTTCAAAAAGAAAATGCATCCTAGAAGGTATACCATATTTCAGACATACATCTTCTTTATTTAATAAAACATAGAGAAACATAAAGAAAAACAAAGGAACTTCACCACCTTTAGTCTTCATGTCCCTTTTCCTTTGCTTGATTCTCCTTGCTTTCCTTTGCCCTTTGGATCTTGTTTCTTTTTACTTCTTAACTCTCCTTGTTGCTTTGTTGTTGAATCCCCCTTTGGATCTTCTTTCTTTTTACTTCTTGACTCTCCTTGTTGCTTTGTTGTTGAATCCCCCTTTGGATCTTCTTTTTGCCAAATTCCTGAGCTTATCATCGTCTCCTGTAGCCTCTGTTGATTGAATCTTACCCTTGCAAGTTCCTGCTCTTCAAATATCTTGCGAGCTTCATTAAAGGTTTTAATTTGTGGGTTGAGTAATGGGGGTGTGGAACAGAGGTAACTGAGCTTTTCTTGGGTGCATATATCATAGTCAAGTCTGTCCTTGTGCCTGGCTTCCCTGAACATTCTACTTTCATTGAAATATTTGTGAAATGCATCATGTCTAGCATCCAACCTATGGAGAAGCTCCCTTTGCTGAGCTTGCTCTTTCCTTAGTTGAGCTTGTTCTTGTATTACTTTCTCCATGGCTCTTTCATGTTCCAGAGTTGAATTTTTGATGGCTTCCTGCATCTTGGCATATTGTTCTTGTTGTAATTCCATCATGTGTGTTTGGTATTCATTTTGTTGATCCATCCATTGAACTTGAACCCCTCTTTGTTTATCCATCAATTGCCAAAGGTCCCTTTGTTGTTGTGCTTGTTCCTCTTGGCTTCTTTGAATTTGTGAATATTGCCCAGAAATCCCTTCCAAGGCGGCTTGGAGTTGGTTCATGTTTAAAGTGTGGGGTTCTTCCATTTCTTGAGGCTCCTCCTCTTGTCTTACTTCTTTCCTTTTCTTCTTTCTTGCTAAAGGTTGCCTTTCCAATTGGGTTGTGGTGATGAACTCCAACCTTTCTTTGGTAAGAGGTTTCCCAACAGAGACCACATCAGTTTCTTCAAATTCTTCCAGAGGCACTCCAGCTTCTTCACATAGGCGCAGAATAGTACTAGGATATCCTAGCCAGCTGTCCTGTTTGACCTTTTGAGCTATGTCAATGATGTTCTTGGCTATAATGTCTCCAACATTGATTTCCCCTCCTTTCATTATGCAATGGATCATTATTGCTCTATTCACTGTTACCTCAGAATTATTTGAAGTGGAGATCAATGACCTCCTCACTATGTCATGCCATCCTTTTGCTTGAGGTATGAGATCACCTCTTCGAAGTTTGAGTGGTTGTCCATGTGAATCCAACACCCAATCCGTGCCTATTCTGCATAAGTCACTCACCACATCCACATATCTTGGGTCATTTTTAACCCTTTCTTCATAGCTAGGTCGTTTGAACTGTTTTGCCTTGACTTTTAGCACCCTGTTGATGGTGTCCGGGCTAAAATCAACAGTCACACCTCTTACATAACTCATGTAAGGTTCCTCATCATCATATTCTCTTATCACATTAGTGTAGAACTCATGGATGAGAAGCATGCTCACTTCTTGAGGTTGGTCACAGAGAAGCTCCCATCCCCTTTTTCTGATTATTTTTTGTATTTCAGGGTATTCATCTTTTCTTAGCTTGAAAGGTAGCTCCGGAACAACATCTTTGCTTGACATCCAACTAAAGATCCGCTCATTGTGTTTGGATTTGAATCTTCTTTGATCAAATTCATCTTCTCTCCTATCCCTTGATGATGAGGCCATTGAAGTTCACTTGCAAGGGTTGAATCTTCCACACCAAACTTAGATGAATGCTTGTCCTCAAGCATAAAGAAAATAGTTGTGAATGAGAGAGGTTTATGATGAGCACGGTGACTTAGAGAAGAGAGAAAATGATGGTGAAGGGGAGTTGAGGGTTTCGGTTATGTGGAGGAAATGTGGTGCTTCATGAGTTTTGTTGGGTAAAGATTAGGCTCAAGGCTAGAATTTGTGAAGCATGGAATAGGTTGGAGGTTGAGTATGAGTTCGGGTAATGAAATGAGGTTATGGGGGTAGAAGAATGAGTGATGAAGACTGAGGTTTGATGAATGTGGTTGAAGTATTTAAAGTGAACTTTGGTGAGGATGCATGGTTCTAGTGGCATTTAAGGCTCGGTCATGGCATGGGGAGCATGCTTCCTTGTGCCCAATGCATGATGAGTTCACTTCTTTCCAATGCACAAAGTTTAAGACTCATGTGACTCCAATGCATCCGTGATCTCTCTTCCAAGATTCCCATCACTTCTTTCTTTCATTATATGCTTCCAAGATTCCCCATCACTTCTTTCTTTCTTTCCTGCAACAAAATTCCAAAAGCTTGAGATTCTTAAAGTGACATTAATAGCTAACAACTTATGATGATATTCCTATGCAAAATTGACTAATCTCAAATTGAAATTGATGAATTGATTCCCTAATCTATTTTTCTAGCATTATTAATGTAAGTAAAGACACCAAACTTAGTTTGTGACTAAGTGTTCTATGGAATTAATTCCAAAGATAGCCACACCAAACTTAGTATTTTACCTACATCACATGCTATTTCAATGTTTTTTTTTTTTTTGAATAACTAAAATGATGACTATACTTTCATAGTCTAGCATTTTCGTGTATGTATGGACACCAAACTTAGTTTGTGGCTAAGTGTTGTAGAACACACTTTTGCCATTACTTCAAAATTGGCCACACCAAACTTAGTGCCTTGCATACACCATGTACTAGTCTACTTAATCATTATTGGTTACTAAGGTATGAAAATAAAAGACTCCCTGTGCATGGGTTGCCTCCCATGAAGCGCTTGTTTATTGTCCTTAGCTTGACAATGCAGCTTCTTTGCTCATGTTAAGAGTTGCACACTCTCTTCCTTGCTCCAAGGGCCACCAAAATAGTGCTTCACCCTATGTCCATTAGCTGTGAAGGTTTGTTTTGAGGCTTCATCAAGTAATTCGACATAGCCATGAGGTGATACTTTGGTGATGGTGTATGGACCAGTCCATCTAGACCTCAGCTTCCCAGGGAAGAACTTCAATCTTGAATTGAATAACAACACCCTTTGGCCTGGTTCGAATGTTCTTTGAGAGATCCTCTTATCATGCCATCTCTTTGCCCTCTCCTTGTATATTTTGGCATTGTCATATGCCTCCAATCTGAACTCCTCAAGTTCATTGAGTTGTAGCAACCTCTTCTCTCCTGCTACTTGAGCATCTAGATTCAGAAGTTTGGTGGCCCAAAAGGCCTTATGTTCAAGCTCCACAGGGAGGTGGCATGCCTTTCCATACACCAACTGAAATGGAGATTTTCCTATGGGTGTCTTGAAGGCTATCCTATATGCCCAAAGTGCATCATCCAGCTTCCTAACCCAGTCCTTTCTTGTTGTTCCCACAGTCTTCTCCAAGATCCTTTTTAGCTCTCTGTTGGCAAGTTCAGCTTGCCCATTGGTTTGTGGGTGGTATGGTGTAGCAACTTTGTGGGTAACACCATATTTGTGGAGTAGAGAGTTTAGTTGCTTGTTGCAGAAGTGGCTTCCCCCATCACTTATGAGTCCTTTGGGCACTCCAAATCTAGTGAAGATGTTCTTCTTGAGGAATTGCAAGACCACGTTGGTATCACATGTGGTGGTGGCTATTGCTTCTACCCATTTGGAAACATACTCTACTGCTACCAAGATGTATTTGAATGTGTAAGATGGAGGAAAAGGTCCCATGAAATCTATTCCCCATAGATCAAAGAGTTCCACTTCCAAAATGAACTTTTGAGGCATCTCATTTTTCTTTGACAAACCCCCTGTTCTTTGACACTCATTGCATTGGCTCACAAACTCCCTAGCATCCTTGAAGATTGAAGGCCAATAGAAACCACTTTGAAGGACCTTTGCAGCAGTTCTTTCAGCCCCAAAATGACCACCATAGCTAGAGTTGTGACAATGCCATAGTATGTCCTTCATCTCACCTTCTGACACACATCTTCTTATCATTCCATCTGGGCATCTTTTGAACAAGAATGGTTCATCCCAGAAGAAGAACTTAGCCTCATGTAGCAGCTTCTTGACTTGTTGTTTTGTGTACTCTTGTGGAATGATTCTCCCCGCCTTGTAGTTGGCCATGTCTGCAAACCAAGGGACATGTTGAATGTGCAAGAGATGTTCATCTGGAAATTCTTCATTGATTGATGGAAAGTTGTCTTGACATGCATCTTGTGGTACCCTTGATAAGTGATCAGCAACTTGATTTTCATTGCCCTTTCTATCTTTGATCTCAATGTCAAACTCTTGTAGGAGTAGCACCCATCTGATTAGCCTTGGTTTTGCATCCTGTTTTGACATAAGATACTTAAGAGCAGCATGGTCAGTATACACTAAGACTTTAGATCCAATCAAGTATTGTCTAAACTTATCAAAAGCATATACCACAGCTAGTAGCTCTTTCTCTGTTGTGGTGTAGTTTCTTTGAGCTTCATTCAATACCTTACTTGCATAGTAGATAACATGAAGCTTCTTTTCCTTCCTCTGCCCCAACACAGCACCAATTGCAAGGTTGCTTGCATCACACATGAGTTCAAAAGGTAGTCCCCAACTTGGGGGTGTGATGATTGGTGCTGTGGTGAGCTTAGCCTTTAGAGTTTCAAAAGCATGTTTGCATTCATCATCAAAGATAAAAGGATTGTCTACCACCAGCAAATTGCTTAGTGGCTTTGCTATTTTGGAAAAATCTTTAATGAATCTCCTATAAAATCCAGCATGCCCTAAGAAACTTCTAACAGCTTTCACACTAGTTGGCAAAGGAAGTTTTTCTATGATTTCTACTTTTGCCTTGTCAACTTCTATACCCTTACTTGAAATTTTGTGACCAAGAACAATGCCTTCGGGTACCATGAAATGGCATTTCTCCCAATTCAAAACTAAATTGGTTTCTTGGCACCTTTTCAAGACTAAGGTAAGATGGTGCAAGCAAGTATTGAAGGAATCACCAAAAACAGAGAAATCATCCATGAATACTTCAATAAATTTTTCTACCATGTCTGAGAAGATTGATAGCATGCATCTTTGAAAGGTAGCTGGGGCATTGCAAAGTCCAAATGGCATTCTCCTATATGCAAAAACTCCAAAGGGACAAGTGAAGGAGGTCTTCTCTTGATCCATGGGGTCAACCACTATCTGGTTATATCCAGAATATCCATCAAGAAAACAGTAGTAAGCATGGCCAGCCAACCTTTCAAGCATCTGATCAATGAAAGGGAGAGGAAAGTGGTCTTTTCGTGTAGCATCATTCAGCCTTCTATAGCCTATGCACATTCTCCACCCTGTCACTGTTCGTGTTGGGATAAGCTCATTCTTCTCATTAACAATGACAGTCATCCCCCCTTTCTTGGGAACCACTTGCACTGGACTGACCCATGGGCTGTCAGATATGGGGTAGATGATCCCAGCTTTACACAACTTCAGGACTTCTTTTGAACAACTTCCTTCATTGTAGGATTCAATCTTCTTTGGGGTTGCACTACCGGTTTGGAACCTTCCTCTAAGAGTATCTTGTGCATGCATACGGCAGGGCTTATGCCTTTCAAATCATCAATGGTCCATCCCAATGCCTCTTTGTGAGCTTTCAATACTACAAGGAGCTTTTCTTCTTCCTCTGCACTCAATGTGGAATTGATGATCACTGGGAAGCTGTCCTTCTCACCAAGGAATGCATATTTGAGATGAGGGGGTAGTGGTTTCAACTCTTGTTGTGGTGCCTCTTCTTTCGTAGCTTCACTTGGTTCCTCTGATGCTTCCAACTTGTTCTCTTCTTGTCCCTTGATGTTATGGACCTCTTCTTGTTTCACTTGATGGTTTGTGTCAAGTACTTCTTCAACCAAAGAGTCTACTACATCAATCCTCATGCAATTTTCTTTCTCAACAGGGTGTTGCATTGCTTTGAAGACATTTATGGTCATTTGCTCATCATGCACTCTGAAAATCATCTCTCCCTTTTCCACATCAATGATTGTTCTAGCTGTAGCCAAAAAGGGTCTACCAAGAATGACTGAATTGTTTCCCTCTTCATCCATGTCTAGGACCACAAAATCAGCTGGGAATATGAAGTTTCCCACCTTCACCAAGAGATTCTCAACTACTCCATTTGGTACTTTGATGGATCTGTCAGCAAGTTGAAGTGACATCCTTGTGGGTTTAAGCTCTTCAATCATCATTTTCTTCATCATGGTAAGGGGCATTAGGTTAATGCTTGCTCCCAGGTCACAAAGTGATTTGTCAACGGCCATGCTCCCAATCGTGCAAGGTATGAGGAAGCTGCCAGGGTCTTTGAGTTTTGGAGGTAGCCCTTGTTGAATGATGGCACTACACTCTTGATTGAGAATCACCGTTTCTTTTTCTTGCCAACTTCTCTTCTTGGTGATCAATTCCTTAAGAAACTTTGCATATAATGGCATCTGTTCCAGAGCTTCTGCTAATGGGATGTTGATTTCAAGTTTCTTGAAGATTTCTAAGAACCTTGGGAATTGTTGGTCTTTTGCTCCTTTGTGTATTCTAGTTGGGTATGGAAGCTTGGGTACATAAGCTTTCACTCCTTCATTTTTGTTTTCTTTTTGTGGATTCATACTCTCCTTGCCATCACGGTTGCCTCCTTGACTTGGTGGATTGCCTTGTGGCTTGACAACCTCCTTGCCTTTGTTAGATGTTGAAGCCTTTTCTTCATCTTGCCTCTCCACTGTGTCTTGCTCTTTGGGTTTTGTTGCTTCTTTATTTGAACTTTCACCAACTACCTTGCCACTCCTTAACTGCAGAGCCTTACATTCTTCTCTTGGGTTGGGTATTGTGTCACTTGGGAGGACATTGGTTGGTCGCTCAGCTTGTTTGGCTAATTGTCCCACTTGTCTCTCAATATTCTTCATGATGACTTCATGTTCCTTGTGTCCCTTAGCTAAGGCTTGAGTGGTTTGAGCAAGTGCTTGCAAAGTTGCTTCAAGACTTGCAATTCTAGTCTCATGATGGTCAATTGGGGGTATGATGGGGGGTGATTGTTGTTGGAAGTTGTTGGGTGGATTAATGTGGTAATTCTGTGTGTTGAATGTGGTGCAGGGAAGTTATTTTGGTGAGTTTGTGAGTTATTGTGAGGGTGTTGATATGTGTTTTGTGTTTTTCTATATTGGTTAGTGTTGGTGGCATGGTGATTTTGGTTATTTGTGTTACGGTTGTGGTTGTGGTTGTTGTTCTTTTGCCAATGGTTTTCACCCCACTTTAGATTGGGATGATTTCTCCATGATGAATTGTATGTATCACCATGAAATTCATCCTGAGAATTTGAAGTATTCTGCATGTATTGAACTTGTTCTTGTGGTTGTTCAACCGTGATCCCTTCACCTTGGCTCCATTCAAGTGATGGTTGATTTGTTGTGTTCACTGATGCAAGTTGCATACCATCCATTCTCTTTGTTATCATCTCCATTTGTTGTTGGATTTGTTGGTGCATTAACTTGTTTTGTGCCAAGATAGCATCAACACCTTCAAGCTCCATTACACCTTTCTTTGGGGGTGGATTGTGTTGCCTCTCTGATGAGTAATAATATTGATTGTTTGCCACAATCTCAATGAGGTTTTGAGCCTCCTCGGCAGTTTTCATCATGTTGAGTGATCCTCCTGATGAGTAGTCTAGTCCCTTCCTTGCTTCTAAGCTTAAGCCTTCATAGAAGTTTTGGAGCTTAACCCAATCACTAAACATGTCGGGGGGACATCTTCTCATTAGTGCCTTATATCTTTCCCAGGCTTCATACAATGACTCCCCTTCCATTTGCCTGAAAGTTTGAACCTCTGTCTTCAACTTGATGATCTTTTGAGGTGGGTAGAACTTTGCTAGAAATTTGCTCATCACTTCATTCCAATCATTGAGGCTTTCCTTGGGGAATGATTCTAGCCATTGAGTGGCCTTGTCCCTCAAAGAGAATGGGAATAGCAACAACTTGTAGACATCTGGATGCACTCCATTTGTCTTCACTGTATTGCATATCCTCAGAAAAACAGATAGATGTTGATTTGGGTCTTCAAGAGGTCCCCCTCCATAAGAGCAATTGTTCTGTACCAAAGTGATGAGCTGAGGTTTTAACTCAAAGTTATTGGCCTGAACATTTGGTGTAGCAATACTGCTCCCACAATGTCTTGGATCAGGGATGGTGTAAGAAGAAAGCACCCTTCTAGGTGGTCTATCATTGTTGTTGACCCCTCCAGGAGGATTTTGTATCTCATCCTCCATGACTTGATCTTCTCCCTCTGATTCCTCTGACCCTTCTTCACCAACTATGAACTTTCCTCTTTCTGCTCTCCTTATCCTTCGGAGGGTTCTCTCGTCCTCAATATTACGTCTACTAGCTCCTGACATACACAAACAAAACCAAAATCACAAGTGAGACACTCTAGAACTAGAGTGAAATTGGGGTTAGTGAAACAAAGTATCAAACAGTTAGTGGGCTTAACAAAAACACAATAAAAAATGCTTAATCTAAACCACCTTTCACTTAATCATTGTCAATCTTTCCCATCCCCGGCAACGGCGCCAAAAACTTGATACGTAAAAATTTAGATTTCACGTACAACCGGCAAGTATACCGGGTCGCATCAAGTAATAAGACTCACTAGGAGTGAGGTCGATCCCACGAGGATTGGTAGATTAAGAAACTTTAGTTAAATGGTAGATTTAGTCAAGCGAACATAGTTTTGATTTCATGAGCATTTTGATTTTTGAATATAATTGCAAGAATGTAAATGACACAAAATGTAAAGAACTAGAATAGAGAAATAAAACGAAAGTAAATGACGGAAACTTAAAGTGCAAGAAACTTAAATGACATCAAAGATAAATTGCAAAGAATTAAAGGTTGCAGAAATTTAAAGAACATAAGAGTAAATGGCAAGAAATAAAGGAACATAATGTAATAACAAGAATAGTAAATTGACAGGATGTAGAAGGGAGTTGGGCAATGGGTTTTCAAACACTAAGAGCAAAAGAAATAAGAATTAATGGTGGAGATGATCATTAGGGATCAGAGATGCAAGTTTTCATGAATTGATGTTAGTCAAATCCTTCTCAATCATGGGTATAGATCCATGGCAAGTGGGTGATTGAATCCCAATCTCTTGGTGATTCAATCTCTCTCAACATAACCAATTGCCACTCTCGTGATCTAATTGTTCATGAGAAGAGATGAAGCTCAAATCTAATCCAGCCACACAGTTCCTATAATCTCAACCAAGGAGAGTTACATCTCACATACTAACCAAGGTATATTAATTAAAGAAATCATGAAAGGATGAACTCTAAACTGAATTATGTGGCTCATTCCTCAAATTCACCACATAATTCATGTAGATTAACCCCTCTCTCGATGGTGGTTGAATCTATGAAGAGCAAGAGTTCCCTCTTTAGATCAACCACTAGAATTGAGGAGGAGAAGATGGGTTCACCAATTCATTCCAACAAACAGAGCTCCTCCCCCTAATGAAAGTGGGGTTTAGTGAGTCATTGCTCCAATTTCAACAACAATTGCCATAAATCAAAATTAAACTAAATGTAAAGGAAGAAGAAGAAGAAGAAGAATGAAGTGCTTAAAACTTGAAAAAATGAAGAAGAAGAATTCCAATAGAAAGCCAAAGATGAGCTTTCCGGGAGAGTACCCGGAAGTTCTAACAAAAGCCAAGTACAAGTGCTAAAAGTGTATAAAAATTCTAAGTGTCAAAAAGTAAAAAGTCCCCCCACAAGTACAAACTCAATCTCTATTTATACTAGTCCCAAAACTCTTTCAAAGATCTTGAATTGGGTTAGCAATATGGGCTTCCTCTTTGTTGAATTCTTGGCTCAATTGGAAGTGTTGCTAGACTTGGAAAGGAAGAGTTCATTCATCATGCTTCTGGCCCATTGGCTTGGCGTTATTGGCACTAACTCCAGGCCAAATGCACGTTGGCAACGTGCAAGACATTTTCCTGGAAGTGAAGTATGAGACTTGGGCGTTGCTAGCCCAAGTTGTTGCCAACAACTTGCTTTTCCTCTTCTTGGCTCTACTTTCATGCTAAATGTGGCCCAGAATTTGAGTGTCAACCTTCAGCCTCAATATGGACTATTATACATCATTGGAAAGCTCTTGATGTCTATTTTCTAATGCCACTGGAATCACCTCAATTGGACTTTCCTAGCTCAAGTTATGGTTCCTCAAAGAAGGTAAGGTCAAGCTGCCAAGTTGTTGCCAAAAATGCACCCTCATTCCCAAGTTGGCAACGTGCTCGTGCCTAGCCTCCCAAGGCAGGGGCTTGGGGCTGGTGTTGTTGCAAAACACGCCCCCTATCCAGCACGTTGGCAACGTGCTCGTGCCACACTCCAAGGCTAATCTCTAGCCTTCTTGAATTTCACTTCATGTTCTTGTTTTTAGGGCCTAAAGATGACTCTGGTTTGGCTTCAATTTTGTGCTCCACCATAGACTATTATATATGGTTGGAAAGCTCTGAATGTCAGCTTTCCAATGCAACTGGAAGCACTCAATTTGGATCTCTGTAGCTCAAGATATCTTCCATTGAAGAGGACATGGTCAGGCTGCCTTGTTGGAGTTGTTGTGGATAACGCCCATTCATTCTAAGTTAGCAACGTGCATCACAATTTCCTCACCATCCTGGCGTTATTGCCAAACACTCCTTCTCTTCAGCACGTTGGCAACGTACTCGAGCCCTTCTCAAGGCTCCATGCTTGCTTCCTGGCGTTGGCAACGTGCATGGCAAGGCTTATGGGCGTTGGCAACGTGGTTGGTGCGGCATATGGGCGTTGGCAACGTGGCTGGTGCGTCACATGGGCGTTGGCAACTTGGCTGGCACCCAAGACTTGGTGCCTAGCCAAGCACCCATTTCTGGCGTTGCCAAGGATAACGCCAATGATAGTGGCGTTGGCAACGCCCTCGAACTTGTTTCCTATGGTGCCAAAGTTGCTTGGCGTTGCCTTGAATAACGCCCATAGTTCTTGGCGTTGGCAACGCCCTCGAGCTCCACTTCAAGGCTTCATTCTTGTGCTCGGCATTGCCTTGAATAACGCCCATAGTTCTTGGCGTTGGCAACGCCCTCGAGCTCCTCTTCAAGGCTTCATTCTTGCTTGTGTGCGTTGCCAAGGAACACGCCTTCATAACTCAGAGTTGGCAACGTGCATCTCATTTTCCTGGGCCAAGTTTGCTTGTGTGTGGCGTTGGCAACGCCTTCCTCAAGTTGGCAACGTGCTTCACTTCATCCAGGGCCAAGCTTGCTTGTGTGGCATTGCCTTCAACAACGCCCATAGTTCTTGGCGTTGGCAACGCCCTCGACATTCCTTCATGGCCCAAGCTTCTTGCTTGTGTGGGCGTTGCCTTCAACAACTCAGCCTATTCTTCAAGTTGGCAACGCCAACTTTGCTTCCAAGGCTGCCTGGCGTTGTCCTCAACAACGCCCTCTCTTCCCAAGTTGGCAACGCCAACTCTTCTTCTTGGTAGCCTGGCGTTATCCTCAACAACGCCCTCTAATCCCAAGTTGGCAACGCCAACTCCTCTTCCTGGTGTTGGCAAGAACAACGCCCATTATATCCAAGTTGGCAACGCCAACTTCTTGCCCAGCTTGCATCATTCTTGCTTCCATGCTTCCTTGTTTCATCACCTATCATCAACAAGGGAAATAGCTTCAAAGTCTTACCAATTCATGCAATAAATTTCATGAGATTCATTCATACTCATTCATATATGCATTCCTTAAATCATTTGCATGAATTTGGCTAGAATCAACATATTCCTTGGTATTCTCATGCATGGAAACAAATTCATAAAAGGACTTGTTTATTTAGAGAAAATGAGTGAAATTAAGCTAAAACTAACTAAACTAACTAACTAATAAAGCAAATATGCATTTGCATCACAACACCAAACTTAAAGTATTGCTTGTCCTCAAGCAAAATATAAAGGACTTTGTCACAAGAATCTAAGATGTAAGACTTGAATGTTCTTCCAGAGAGCAATTTTTCATTGAGCATGTCATCCTCACTTGTGTGGTCATTAATTTATTGTAATTGAACACAACTATTCAACTTTTTCAATTAAAATGCTTGCTTCAATACTAAATTGATTAACTTCACTAGACTTCCTTTTATACCTTAGCACATGATCCTTGAACCAATTTTTTCTTGATGCTTCTCTTCCTTTTTTTTTTATATTTCCCCTTTTTTTTTATTTTAAATGAGCTCGAAATCTTGTCTTAAGGCGGCTCTTTAGCATAAGCTTTCAATCAACAATCCCAAACCAGTTGGTTCAAGTTGTTAAGTGTTGAGACACTCTTAAAGATTTACTAACTCAAGCCTCTTTCCTTAACACATTCAGTCACAGGCATATAACATTGAAATTTTGTTTGGATAGTGGTGTCCAGCACCTCTTTGGGTTGCTAAATGTTCTGTTATAGAGCTACTCTTGATTGTGGGTTTTCAATCGATAATCCCGAGTTAGTTAACTCAAGTTACCGGGTGATGAAGCACCCCTCGGATTTACTAGCCCAAGTATGTCTCTTAACATCAATCACCACAGACACATATCCAAATTTTGTCATTGATGCCTAGCCTTTCATTCTTTGTATTCTATTTTCTTTATTGTCAAGGTTATTTGTGCTATTACTGATAAAGTCTTTGTGATCCTTAACCAAACTAGTCTTGTATAAGCAAGCATTCTTTTGAAATCATTGAGCCTTGATTCTTTCACAATAAATGCATGTATACTATAGAATCCTGCATGCCCCAGAAAGCTTCTGATTGGCTTAACATTGGCAGGTGGTGGTAATTTTTCAATTACTTTTACCTTATCTTGATCCACCTCTATTCCCTTGTTCGAAATTTTGTGCCCAAGGACAATTCCTTTAGTCACCATAAAGTGACATTTCTCCCAATTTAAAACCAGGTTAGTCTCTTGGCACCTCTTTAGAACAAGTGCTAGATGGTCAAGACAGGAGCTGAATGAGTCTCCAAATACTGAAAAGTCATCCATGAAGACTTCCAAAAATTTTTCCACCATGTCAGAGAAAATAGAGAGCATGCACCTTTGAAAGGTTATAGGTGCATTGCATAGACCAAATGGCATCCTTCTGTATGCAAATACTCTAGATGGACATGTGAATGCTATTTTCTCTTGATCCTGAGGATCTACAGCAATTTGATTATATCCTAAATATCCATCCAGAAAGCAGTAGTAATAATGACCTGCTAGTCTTTCTAGCATCTGGTCTATGAATGGTAAAGGAAAATGATCCTTTCTGGTAGCTGTATTGAGCCTTCTGTAATCAATACACATACGCCACCCTGTAACTGTTCTTGTAGGAACCAGTTCATTTTTTTCATTATGAACCACTGTCATGCCACCCTTCTTAGGGACGACTTGGATAGGGCTTACCCAGGGGCTATTAAAAATAGGATAAATAATCCCAGCCTCTAGTAATTTAGTGACCCCCTTCTGCACTATTTCCTTCATGGCCGGATTTAGCCGCCTTTGTGGTTGAACCACTGGCTTAGCATTATCCTACAATAGGATCTTGTGCATGCATCTGGCTGGGCTAATGCCCTTAAGATCACTTATGGACCACCCAAGAGCTGTCTCGTGTGTCCTCAGCAGTTGAATTAGTGCTTCCTTTTTCTGTGGCTCTAAGATAGAGCTTATGATTATAGAAAAAGTGTCACCTTTTCCTAGAAATGCATATTTCAGGGATGGTGGTAATGGTTTGAGCTCAGGTTTAGGAGGTTTCTCCTCTTCCTAAGGGAATTTAAGAGGTTCTATTATTCTCTCTGGTTCCTCCAGATCAGGCTAAACATCTTTAAAGATACCCTCTAGCTTTGATTCGAGACTCTCAGTTATACTGACCTCTTTCACCAGAGAGTCAATAATATCAATGCTCATGCAGTCGTTTAGGGTGTCTGGATGCTGCATAGCTTTGACAACATTCAACTTAAACTCGTCCTCATTGACTCTCAAGGTTAATTCCCCTTTTTGGACGTCAATGAGGGTTCGTCTAGTTGCTAGGAAAGGTCTTCCTAGAATGAGAGTTGCACTCTTGTGCTCCTCCATTTCCAACACCACAAAGTCAGTGGGAAAGGCAAATGGCCCAACCTTGACAATCATGTCTTCAATCACGCCTGATGGGTATTTAATGAAGCCATCAGCAAGTTGGAGACATATCCGGGTTGGTTTGACTTCTTCAGTCAAACCAAGCTTTTTGATATTTGATGCAGGTATTAGGTTGATACTTACTCCAAGATCAAATAGAGCTTTCTTGGTAAAAGTACCCTCTAATGTGCATGGTATCATAAAGCTTCTAGGATCCTTAAGCTTCTCTGGTAAGCTTTTCAGAATGACTGCACTGCATTCTTCAGTGAGGTAAACTTTTTCAATTTCTCTCCAATCCTTCTTATGACTTAAGATCTCTTTCATGAACTTAGCATAAGAGGGTATTTGCTCAAGTGCCTATGTAAACGGAATCCTTATTTCAAGAGTCCTGAGATATTCTGCAAAGCGGGCAAATTGCTTATCCTGTTCTACTTGGCAGAGTTTCTGAGGATAAGGCATTTTGGCTTTGTATTCCTCAACCTTAGTTGCTGCAGGTTTATTTCCTACAGATGTGGTTGGAGAAGCCTTTTTAGAGGGGTTGCTATCAGCACTTGTATGTGTCTGATCCCTCACTGGCGTTTGAATGCCAGGGTTGGAAGCTGGATTGGCGTTGGATGCCAAATCCTTACCTGTTTCTGGCGTTTGAACGCCAAAACTGAGCTTTCCTTGGGCGTTTAACGCCAATTCCTTGCCTGTTTGTGGCGTTTGAACGCCAGAACCGAGCATGGGTTAGGCGTTTAATGCCAGCTCTTCACCCTTTTCTGGCATTTGAACGCCAGAATTATTCCTCTCTAGGCTCATACTGTCCTCAGAGGGATTTTGGGTAGCATTTTGTTTATTTCTTGGTTTCATGCTGCCTTGAAGTGAGGTACTTAATGTCTTCCCACTTCTTAATTGAACTGCTTGGCATTCTTCTGTTATTTGTTTTGATAACTGCTGTTGTGTTTGCTTCAACTGTACTTCCATGTTCATATTAGCCATTCTTGTGTCTTGTAATATCTCCTTGAATTCGGCTAGCTATTTTGTTAGAAAATCTAATTGCTGATTAAATTCAGTAACTTGTTTTGCAGGACTGAGTTCAGCAGTTACTGTTTTAGCCTCTTCTTTTATGGAAGGTTCACTACTTAGGTACAGATGCTGATTTCTGGCAACTGTTTCAATGAGCTCTTGAGCTTCTTCAATTGTCTTTCTCATATGTATAGATCCACCAGCTAAGTGGTCCAAAGACATCTGAGCTTTCTCTGTAAGCCCATAATAGAAGATGTTTAACTGCACCCATTCTGAAAATATTTCAGAGGGACATTTTCTTAGCATCTCTCTGTATCTCTCCCAAGCATTATAAAGAGGTTCATTATCTCCTTGTTTAAAGCCTTGGATGTTCAGCCTTAGCTGTGTCATTCATTTTGGAGGGAAATATTGATTCAGGAATTTTTCTGACAACTGTTTCCATGTCCTTATGCTAGCCTTAGGTTGGTTATTTAACCACCTCTTAGCTTGGTCTTTTACAGCAAATAGAAATAGTAATAATCTGTAGACATCCTGATCTACTTCCTTATCATGTACTGTGTCAGCAATTTGTAAAAACTGTGCCAGAAACTCTGTAGGTTCTTCCTGTGGAAGACCGGAATACTAGCAACTTTGCTGCACCATTATAATGAGCTGAGGATTCAACTCAAAACTACTGACTCCGATGGAGGGTATACAGATACTACTCCCATATGAAGCAGTAGTGGGGTTAGCATATGACCCCAGAGTCCTTCTGGACTATTCATTTCCACTTAGGTCCATGATGGAGAAAGGGAGATGACGTGGATTTATTTTATTATATAAAAAATTTCTAAATAATAAAATAAAATAAAATAAAAACTAAAATAAAAAATTGAAAATATTTTATGAAGATTTTCGAAAAAGTGAGGAGAGAGAAAGTGGTTAGGATATTTTTTAAAAAAATAGGATTTTTAAAAATCTTAAAAGGATATGGTTTGGAAAATTTTGAAATTGAAATCAGAATTTTTATGAAAAAATTCGAAATAATTGCTTAAAATTAGTTAGAAAAGATAATTTTTTATTTTTGAATTTTATTATGAAAGAGAAAAACACACAAAAGGCACAAGACTTAAAATTTTTAAATCCAATGCTCCTTGTTTTTGAAAATTTTGGAGGAAAAACACCAAGGCACACCAAACTTAAAAATTTTAAGATCAAAACACAAAGAAGACTCAAGAACACCTTGAAGACTCACAAGAACAACAAGAACAAAAGAAAGAACACCAAACTTAAAATTTTTAGAAAACCAAAATAAAATTTTCGAAAACTAAAGAAAAATTAACAAGAGAACACCAAACTTAAAGTTTGGCATAAGATTTAATCAAAGAAAAATTATTTTTGAAAAAGTTTTAAAAGGGAGATACCCAATTACCAAGAACACAAACACAATGCTCTAGCCAATTGAGCTATAAATGTAATGTGTTTTAAAAAGGTATTTTTAATAAATAATTTTTTTTTGAAAACTGATATTTTGAAAAAGCACAAGAAAAACAAGAAAAGACACAAAACAAGACAAACTAAAGATCAAACAAGGAAAATAGACAAGAACAACTTGAAGGTCAAAGATGAACAAAGAGCATGCAATTCGAAAATTGAAAGACAAAGAAAAGCATGCAATTGTCACCAAACTTAAAATATGACACTAAACTCACATAAAAACTAAAAATTAATAAAGAAAAATAATATTTTTGAAAGATTTTTGAAAAGAAAATAAAAGACTCTGACCCAAATGACAAAATTTTCCTAATCTAAGCAACAAGATTCACCGTCAGTCGTTCAAACTCAAACAATCCCCGGCAATGGCGCCAAAAACTTGGTGCACAAAAATTACACTCACACTATGTAATTCCGCACAACTAACCAGCAAGTGCACTGGGTCGTCCAAGTAATACCTTACGTGAGTAAGGGTCGATCCCACGGAGATTGCCGGCTTGAGGCAAGCTATGGTTATCTTATTATTCTTAGTCAGGATACCAATAGGGTTTTTTAGTTTCAATTATAAAAAGTAAAAGAGCATGAAATGAGTGTTTGTTATGCAGTAATGGAGAATATGTTGGAGTTTTGGAGATGCTTTGTCTTCTGAATTTCTACTTCCCCCTGTCTTCTTCTTCACGCACGCAAGGTTCCTTCTATGGCAAGCTGTGCGTTGGTGGATCACCGTTGTCAATGGCTACCATCCGTCCTCTCAGTGAAAATGGTCCAGGTGCACTGTCACCGCACGGCTAATCATCTGTCGGTTCTCACTCATGCTGGAATAGGATCCATTGATCCTTTTGCGTTTGTCACAACGCCCAACCCTTATGAGTTTGAAGCTCGTCACAATCATTCAATCCCTGAATCTTACTCGGAATACCACAGACAAGGTTTAGACTTTCTGGATTCTCAAGAATGCTGCCAATCGATTCAAGCTTATACCACGAAGACTCTGATTAAGGAATCTAAGAGATACTCATTCAATCTAATGTAGAATGGAGGTGGTTATCAGGCATGCATTCATAGGTTGAGAATGGTGATGAGTGTCACGGATCATCACCTTCTTCATATTGAAGTGCGAATGAATATCTTAGATAGAAACAAGCGTGTTTGAATAGAAAACAGAAATAATTGCATTAATTCATCGAGACGCTGCAAAGCTCCTCACCCCCAACAATGGAGTTTACTCATGCCGTCAAAAAGTACAAATTTCAGCTCTAAAATGTCATGAGATACAAAATAAATTTCTAAAAGTTGTTTAAATACTAAACTAGTAACCTAGGTTTACAGAAAATGAGTAAACTAAGATAGATAGTGCAGAAATCCACTTCTGGGGCCCACTTGGTGTGTGCTGGGGCTGAGACTTGAGCTTTTCACGTGTCTGGCTATTTCTGGAGTTAAACAATAGATTGTAACCTGTTTTGGGCATTTAACTCCAACTAGTAACCTGTTTTTGGCGTTTGACGCCAGAATGGAACATGGAACTGGCGTTAAACGCCAGTTTACATCGTTTATCTACAAGCAAAGTATGGACTATTATATATTGCTGGAAAGTCCTGGATGTCTAATTTCCAACCCAATTGAGATCGCGCCAATTGAAGTTCTTTAGCTCCAAAAAATCCATTTCGAGTGCAGGGAGGTTAGAATCCAACAACATCAGCAGTCATTTTTCAGCCTGAATCAGATTTTTGCTCAGCTCCCTCAATTTCAGCTAGAAAATATCTGAAATCACAAAAAAACACACAAACTCATAGTAATGTCCAAAAATATGAATTTTTCCTAAAAACTAATAAAAATATACTAAAAACTAACTAAAACATACTAAAAACTACATGAAATTACCCCCAAAAAGCGTATAAAATATCCGCTCATCAGCAACCATTTCAACAAGTTCCTGCCTCTTCAGGCATTTTCTTCAAGTAGAGTGACCCACCAGCAGAATGATCCAAGGACATATTAGATATCTCAGATAGACCATCATAGAAGATTCCTAGGATAGACCATTTTGAGAGCATGTCAGGAGGACACCTCCTGATCAGTTGCTTGTATCTTTCCTAAGCTTCATAGAGGGATTCACCCTTTTTTTGTCTGAAGGTTTGAACTTCCACCCTGAGCTTGCTCATCTTTTGAGGTGGAAAGAACTTGGCCAAAAAAGCATTGACCAACTTTTCGCAAGAGTCTAGGCTTTCCTTTGGTTGAGAGTCCAACCATATCCTAACTATATCTCTAATGGTAAAAGGGAAAAGCATAAGTCTGTAGACTTCAGGATCCACTCCATTGGTCTTAACAGTATCACAGATTTCCAAGAATTCATATATGAATTGATGTAGATCTTCTAGTGGAAGTCCATGAAACTCGCAATTCTGTTGCATTAGAGAAACTAACTTAGGCTTTAGCTCAAAGTTATTAGTTCTAATGGCAGATATGGAGATACTTCTTTCATAGAAGTTAGAAGTGGGTGCAGTGAAGTCACCAAGAACCTTCCTTACATCTCCTCTATTGTTCTGTTCGGTTGCCATGTTTGTATTTTTTGGTTCTTGTTTGAAAAGTTTTGTGAGATCTCTTCAAGAGTGTTGTGCTTTAGCTTGTTGTAAATGCCTCCTTAGGGTTCTCTCAGGTTTAGTATCAAAGAGAGGTTCTTTATCTCTGTTCCTGCTCATAAACAAGAAAAAGAAAATAAGAAAGAAGAAGAATGGGAACTCTATGTTAAAGAAGAGAGGACTCCATGTGCGATGTGAAGAAGAATAAAGAATGAAGATAGGGAGAAGAGAAAAAGAATTCGAATTAAAGGGGTAAGGAATTTGAAAATTAGAAGTTAGAAGGGAAACTAGAATTAAAATATTTTTGTTTTTATTTTATTTATTAATTAAATTCGAAAATAAAAGCTAATTAAATAAAAATATTTGAAAATTGAATGATGAATTTTGAAAAAGAAGAGAGAATAATTAGTTAGGAAGTTTTGAAAAAAATAGAAAGAGAAAACAAGTAACTAATTAACAAAGATTTGAAAATTAAGATAAGATAGAAGATTTGAAAAAGATTTAATTTTGAAATTTAAAATTAGAAAAGATAAGATAAAATTGAAAAGATTTGAAAAAGATTTGATTTTGAATTTTTGAAATTGAAACAAGATAAGATAAAGATATGAAAAAAGATAAGATTTGAAATTTGAAATTGGAAACTAAGATAAGAAAAGATAATAATTTGAAATTAAAATTTGAAAAACTTTTTGAAATTTTCGAAAATATTCTGAATAAAGATAGAAAAGATATTTCTGTGATTTTTTGAATTAATGAAGAAAGAGAAAAACAACCAAAAGACACCAAACTTAAAATTTTTAGATCAAAAGACCTTAAATTTTGAAAATTAAGAAAACAAACACCAAAAGACACCAAACAAAAAATTTTAAGATCAAAACAAGAAAAGAGACAAGAACAACTTGGATACCAAGAAAGAACACTAAGAACAATTCAAAAATTCAAAGGAAACAAAGAACACACAAAAGGACACCAAACTTAAAAATTGACACTAGACTCAAACAAAAGACACTAGTTTTGAAAATTTTTTGAAAGGAAAGCAAGAAAATTCAAAACTTTAACAAGAACAAGAACAAAAGACTCAAACAAAGATAAAGATCAATAAAGAAAAGCAAAGATTTTTGAAAATTTGTTTGAAAAGAAAACAAAAGACTCAAAACAAAAGTAAAAAGTACCTAATCTAAGCAACAAGATAATTCGGTTGTTTGTCAAATCCAAACCATCCCCGGCAACGGCGCCAAAAACTTGGTGCACGAAACTGGTGATGACTGCGCATCATGTTAGGTTTTTCTATGCTTTTTCAAACAAGAAATTGATGATTAATCCTTAATTATTGAGTATTTTAGTGCTTAAATAGTATATTGCTTTGATCATTTGATTTTATAAATTTTGAAGGAAATAAGTAGAAAAAGAAGCCAAAAAGCACAAATTAAGCTCAAAAGGAGAAAAGAGGAATTTTGAGGCACACTTTGAAGTTTGAGCATGCTTTAGAACCTTAGGCCACACTTTTAGAAGCATGGCCCATGATAAAATCAAGAAAGCCTGGCGCTCCGTTTGTCTCTAAGAGCGCTACGTTCTTCTACATAGCACCATAGATGACCAAGAAGCGCTCTTAGACAAGAGCGCTACGTTCTTCAAATAAGAGCGCCTGCGATAAACGGAGTGGGAAAATTCAGCTGGCGACGCGTACGTGTGGGTAACGCGTACGCGTCGATGTAACATTCCTGAAGAAGCACGCGAACGCATGATTGAAGCATAGTGTGAAAGTGGCATTTTTGAATGGCCACGCGTACGCATGGGTGAGCGCTCTTGGCGCAAGCGCTATGCTCTCAAAGAGAGCGCTGCAAGGGACACGTATGCGTGGGTGACGTGTATGCGTCGATATGCCAAATTGCCGAACCACGCGTACGCATGGTCAATGCATACGCGTGGGTGCCCAAGCGCTACACTTTCCTAAAAAATGCTACATTCTTCTAGGAGCAGAATTTTGGCTCAATTAATTTCATTCCAAGCCCATTTAAACAAGCAAGCAAGCCCATTCATATCACTCAATCAAGGCCACAAGAATCATCTAGATTTAATTTTTATTTGATTGTAATTTGATTTTAATTTCATTTCAATTTGTAATAGAGAAAAGCCTATATAAAGGCATTGGTTTCATAGAAATAGGAGAGCAGGCAAGAGGGCGGCAGTAGGAGTAGGAGTAGAGGCTGGAGGATTAGAGACTCCATAGCTCTCTTGTAGGATTAGAAACTCCAGAGAGCTTATTGTAGAAATTCTCTTTTGTAGTCATTTTACTTTCTGCACTTTCTTCTTTAAGTTTGTACTGAATTCAGTTTTATTTTTATGCAATTTCAATTTCCTACACCTTAACCTTTCTGCCAATTCTATATTTCTGTTCATAGTGAGCTTGATTTACTTTTATGCAATTTAAATTTTCTGCACTTGTTCTTAGAGCGATGACCCATTAAACCCCAATTCATTAGGGGAGGAGCTCTACTATAATTCACATGATTGAGTGAGCTTCTTCTTCTTCTCAATATGTTTGGGTATCTATAGGATATCCTCTATTTTAATTGAGATTCATTCACTCTGGAAGGGGGTTTGAATCTGTTGAATGCTTGTGTGAGCCTCGAAAGGGGAATCATAGGCATTAGAATTGGGGCCCTATCCTTCACAATTCTCTTGACCAACACTATTCGGGAGGAATTGAGGTCTTGAGAATTTGTGTGGCTTATGGATGAGAGACATGCACTTAACCTCTTCCCATGACAATTAGATCAAGGAATTGGCACGATTCAATGTGATTAGAGAGATTGGGTTGCCAAGGAATTGGGATCCAATCAATTTCAATCTGCCATAGATCTACTCATATGATTGAGAAAGAAGTTGAGACCTATTTGATTCATGATGGATTATGATATCTCCAATCCCTAATGAATCTTTCTTTCTGTTAATTGTCCTTGAATTCACTTTAATTATTTTTGTTTACAGCTTTTTTAATTTCCCTGCACCCAAAGCCCTTTACATTTCTTGTAATTTACATTCAGTTAATCAAATTTCACTCAATCCACCACTGTTAGCTTAACTAGACTAATCACCTCACTAAAGTTGCTTGATCCATCAATCCCTGTGGGATCGACCTCACTTTTGTGAGTTTTACTACTTGATGCAACCCGGTACACTTGCTGGTTAGTTTGTGTGGAATCGATTTTCCATCCATCAACTGGCTCCACAGAATTCACACAGATAGACCGACAAGTATACTGGGTCGTCCAAGTAATACCTCAGGTGAGTGAGGATCGATCCCACAGAGATTGTTGGTTTGAGCAAGCAGTGGACACCTTGCGAATCTTAGTTAGGTAGATAGAAATTATAGTTTGTCACGAAAAACATATAAAACTGATAAATAGAACGTTACTAGATAGATGAGAAATCAATGATGGTAGAATGGTTGAGACTTCAGAGATGCTTTATCTTTCTGGATTAACTTTTCTTACTGTCTTCTTCAAAAACCTTCTGATTCCTTCAATGGCAGCTGTAAGTGATTAACTCATGTCCTCTCATCAAGTTAACGTCCTCCACTACAACAATCCACCACGTTGAGAAGACCTATGTCCTTTCATCAAGCATGCTCTAGGTTTCTCACTGTAGCAGAAGATGAAGTTCTAAGTAGTCCACTCTCCTTCACGATCCTACTCAAGGTGCCACAGACAAGGCAGATCTTCCAGATCAGGAAGTGCTGCTTTTTTGACTCTAGCCTTAATGCCACAGAGACCTCACGCGCCCATAGTCAATGAGATTTCATGTCACATATCCAAAGTTGCTCAGATGCTCTATTGGAATCCACAACGCAATCTCTAGCTTTAGTTCAATGCTATCCGGGTCAGGAATCACACGGAACCCATGTAGAACAAGGGTGCTTGTCACGGGTCAGCCTCAATTCATAAGATGAAGAATGAGGTTGCATAAGAGAATAGAATCAGACATATTGAATTAGAACAGTAATATTATTGATCCATAAAACTCAGCAGAGCTCCTAACCTTAACCTAAGGAGGTTAGTGACTCATACTGTACAGAAAATAATAATGGAAGGTTTGAATGGGCAAAGATCTCTAACAAAGGTTAACTTTTATTCTATATATACTAGTTTTGCAACTAAGGATTTTAGAAAATAAGATAAACTAGTCTTGTAGTGCGAAAATCCACTTCTAGGGCCTACTTGGTGAGTGTTTGGGCTAAGCTTGTGTGTTGCCCACGAGCTAGTAGCCCTCAGGGGCATTGAACACTAGCTAGAGACTCCATCCTGGGCGTTGGACGCCAGCTGCTCCCTTGTGGGCACTGGACGCTAGAAATAGGACTGGTGGCTGGCGTTGAATGCTAGTTTTGAGCCTTCATTTCCAAAGCAAAGTATGAACTGTTATATATTTTTGGAAATCCCTTGATGTTAGCTTTACATAGCCATTAAGAGTGTGCCATTTGTACCTCTGTAGATCTAAAAATGATCCTTCGAGTGCACGAAGGTCAGATCTTGACAGCATCTGCAGTCTTTTCTCTTTCTCTGAATCAGACTTCTTCTCAAGCTCCTCAATTTTAGCAGGAAAATAACTGAAATGACAATAAAATATAAAAACTCGGTAGAATCTAGAAATGTGAATTTTGCACTAAAACCTATGAAGACTTAATAAGACTTAAACTGAATATAACGAAAACTATATGAAAATGATGCCAAAAAGCGTATAAAATATTCGCTCAATATAGCACCAAACTTATACTGTTGCTTGTCCCCAAGCAACCAAAAACAAAGTAGGATAAAAAAATAGAAGGATGCGATAAATCTTAGAGTTTTCAATGAAGCTCAGTTTCAATTAGATTAGCGGTATTAGTAGCTTTTTATTTTTGAATAGTTTTGGCATCTCACTTTCCATTAAAGCTCAGAATAGTTGGCATCTTTAGGAACTTAGAATCCAGGTGATACTATTGATTCTCTTAGTTAAGTTCTTTTTTATTCTTGAACATAGCTTCTTTAGAGTCCTGGCCGTGACCTTAAGCACTTTATTTTCCAGTATTACCACCGGATACATAAATGCCACAAACACTTTAACTGGGTGAACCCCTTAGGATTGTGATTAAGCTTTGCTAGAATCTCCAGCCAGTGGTGTCCAAAGTTCTTAAGCACACTCTTTGCTTTGGACCACGAGTTTAACTACTCAGTCTCAAGCTTTTCACTTGACACCTTCACACCACAAGCATATAGTTAAGGAAGTAGCTTAATTGAACTGTTTAGGCTAAGATATTTCTTTTAGGCCCTCCTAACCATTGATGCTCAAAGCCTTGGATTCTTGCTCTTGCCTTTTGGTTTAAAGAGCTATTGGCTTTTTCTGCTTTTTATTTCTTTTTCTGCTTTTTTTTGCATATTTTTTGTTTTTGCTTTTTGCTACTTTTTTTGCTTCAAGAATCAATTTTTGGATTTTTCAGATTACCAATAATACTTCACTTTTATACTCATTCTCTCAAGAGCCAACGTTTTTAACTCCAAAATCAAATATGCACTGTTCATTCATACATTCAAAAAACAAAAGCAATGCCACCACATCAAATAATTGAACTATTCTTAATATATAACTCAAAATTCATGCATCTTACTTTTCTTTTCAATAAAATAATTTTTCTTTTAAGCAAGGTAAGAGATGCATGGAATATTTCATAGCTTTAAGACATAAAGACAGATGATCATGCACTAGAAATAGACAATAAAAAAATATACATAGAAAATAAAACAAAAAATAATATAGGCAACAAGGAAGTAAAGGGAACGAATCCACCTTAGTGATGGCGTCTACTACTCCTTCTGGAGGATCCAATGGAGTGCTTGAATTCCTCTATGTCACGCCCCTACCGCTGTTGTTCTTCCCTCATGATTCTTTGTTATTTTCTCATGGCTCTTTGATATTCTCTTATGTCATGGAGGATGGTGGAGTGCTCTTGATGTCCCATCCTTAGTTGATCCATACTGGAGCTTAATTCTCCTAGAGAAGTGTGCAATTGGTCCCAATAGCCTTGGAGAGGAAAATACATCCCTTAAGGTATCTCAGGGATTTCTTGTTGAGGCAGCTCCACATGCTCTTGCTGTGGTCCATGTGCTGGCTCTCTAGTTTGCTCCATCCACTTCTTGGTGATGGACTTGTCCTCCTCAATAGGAATGTCTCCTTCTATGACAATTCTAGCTGAAGTGCATAGGTGACAGATAAGGTGGGGGAAGGCCAACCTTGCTAAGGGGAAGGCTTTTTAGCTTTCTTGTACAACTCTTGAGGTATTACCTCATGTACCTCCACCTCACTTCTAATCATGATGCAATGAATCATAATGGCTTTGTCAATGGTCACTTCTGACCGATTGCTAGTAGAAATAATAGAGCGTTGGATAAATTCCAACCATCCTTTAGCTACAGGCTTGAGGTCAAGCCTTCTCAGTTGGATAGGCTTGCCTTGAGCATCCCTCTTCCACTATGTTCCGTCCACACAAATGTCTAAAAAGATTTGGTCCAGCCTCTGGTCAAAATTGACTCTCCTAGTATAAGGATGTGGGTCTCCTTGCATTAGTGGCAAATGGAGCGCCAACATTACACTTTCTGGGCTGAAATCCAAGAGACGCTCTCGGACCATGGTATGCCAATTTTCGGGACTTAGGTTCACGCTTGTATCATGGTTTTTCGTGACCCATGTATTGGCATAGAACTCTTCAACCATCAAGATCCCAACCTCTTCGGATCTCTAAGTACTCATTCTTTTTTAGCCTAAAGGGGACTTTAGGAATCACCCTTTTCTTTGCCACTACTTCATAGAAGTGGTCTTGATGAGATTTGGTGATGAATCTTTCCATCTCCCAAGATTCGGAGGTGGAAGCAACTGCTTTCCCTTTCCTCTTTCTAGAGGGTTCTCCGACTTTGGGTGCCATAAGTGTGAATGGAAAGAAAAAAACAAGGCTTTTCCAAGACCAAACTTAAAAACTTTACTCGTCCTCGAGCAAAATATAAAGAAAAGAGTAGAAGAAGAAGATAATTGGTAGAGAAAGGAGGAGAGGAGGATTCGGCCAAGTGTGTAGTGACCCTCAGTTTTAAAAATAAGTTATAATTTATTTCATAAATTGGAATTTTCTATTTTCAGAAATTATTTTATTATCGAGTTCAATATCTGCCGATATGAGTACATATCGGTACGTTTTGCTGAGCTTAGCTTTGCTAATGTTTCACCAAATACTTTTCACCCTTAAGTTACTAATGTCATTTAGATTAGTAACTCATATATTATTAACTTTATATATAAATTATTATTATTATTATTATTATTATTATTATTATTATTATTATTATTATTATTATTATAAACATTGGGTATAATTGTCGTGAGTATAATATGTATTATAAGTTTATATAGTTTTGCTCCCTAGTATTATATTTTCATTGTTATTATTATATTCACTACATTACTATTATTACGTTTATTATTATAATTATTACATGATTATCATTACTATTGCTAGTATTATTATTACTATTATTAATCATAAAGCACGGAAATAAAAGGCGGTTTCGATTTTATATTAAGTTACATATATATTATTATTATCATTATGCATTAGGTTGCGTATATATATGTATATATCGTAAGGTATATATAATAAAGAAAGCCAAGGCGGTGTATTAATCATACATATATATATGATTAGCGTAAGCGAGAGGAAAAAGAAAAGAAAACGGCGAGAGAGAAGAGCGTGACCGAGAGAGAACGTAAACCCCTACCAAACTTTCAGCTTCAATTTCTTATAATCCGTAACTGATGAGCGGATAATTTATACGCTTTTTTGGCATTATTTTTAGGTAGTTTTTAGTATGATTTAGTTAGTTTTTAGTATATAATTATTAGTTTTTATACAAAAATCACATTTCTGGTCTTTACTATGAGTTTGTGTTTTTTTCTGTGATTTCAGGTATTTTCTGGCTGAAATTGAGGGACTTGAGCAAAAATCTGATTCAGAGGCTGAAAAAGGACTGCAGATGCTATTGGATTCTGACCTCCCTGCACTCGAAATGGATTTTCTAGAGCTACAGAAGCCCAATTGGTGCGCTTCCAAATGCGTTGAAAAGTATACATCTTGGGCTTTCCAGAAATATATAATAGTCCATACTTTGCCCGAGTTTTGATAACGCAAACTGGCGTTTTAACGCCAACTTTCTACCCTTTTTTGGTGTTAAACGCCAGAACTGGCATAAAAGCTGGAGTTAAATGCCCAAACTGGCACCAGAGCTGGTGTTTAACTCCAAGAAAAGCCTATGCACGTGAAAGCTTCAATGCTCAGTCCAAGCGCACACCAAGTGGACCTCAGAAGTGGATTTCTGCATCATTTACTTATCTCCGTAAAGCCTAGGTTACAAGTCATTATAAATAGGACCTTTTACTATTGTATTTTCATTTCGGAAGATCTTTAGATCATTTTTGAGACTATCTTTGTATCATTGTTGTTCTCTTGATCACGCTTAGGTGGCTAGCCATTCGGCCATGCTTGGATCTTCATCACTTATGTATTCTCAACGGTGGAGTTTTTACACCTCATAAATTAAGGTGTGGAGCTCTGTTGTTCCTTACGAATTAATGCAATTACTACTGTTTTCTATTCAATTCAAGCTTATTCTTGTTCTAAGATATTCATTCGCACTTCAACATGATGAATGTGATGATCAAGTGACACTCATCACCATTCTCATTTATTAACGCGTGCCTGACAACCACTTCTGTTCTACCTGAAAACAAGCTTGAATGTATATCTCTTGGCCTCCTGGTCCACGACGCATGGTTGCCTCTCCTGACAACAGAGCCTTCTATTCCGTGAGATCAGAGTCTTCGTGGTATAAGCTAGATTCAATTGGCAGTATTCTTGAGATCCGAAAAGTCTAAACCTTGTTTGTGGTATTCCGAGTAGGATCTGGGATGGGATGACTATGACGAGCTTCAAACTCGTGAGTGCTGTGCACAGTGATAGAGCGCAAAAGGATCATTAGATCTTATTCCAACACAAGTGAGAACCGACAGATGATTAACCCTACGTAACCCGTAGCCGGACCATTTCACTGAGAGGACGGACGGTGGCCATTGACAACGGTGATCCCCTAACATACAGCTTGGCATAGAAAGGAGTACGCATGACTGGATGAAAGCAGTAGGAAAGCAGGGATTCTAAAGGAACAAAGCATCTCCATATGCTTATCTGAAATTCCTACCAATGAATTACATAAGTATCTCTATCCTATTTTATGTTTTATCTGTCTTTTAATTATCAACACCCCAAAACCATTTGAATCTGCCTGACCGAGATTTACAAGATGACCATAGCTTGCTTCAAGCCGACAATCTCCGTGGAATCGACCCTTACTCACGTAAGGTATTACTTGGACGACCCAGTGCACTTGCTGGTCAGCTATGCGGAGTTGTGAAGAAAGTGTGTGAGATCACAATTTCGCGTACCGGTAACTCCAATAAAAAATCTAATCTGGTAAAAGCATTCATATCCTCCTCTTCTACATGTTGGCACCACTTTTGATCGGTGGAAGTTGACGGCGACGTAGCTCTTCTACCTCTTAAGTTCGGCCAATTGGAGTTTTAGGAGGCATAAATGATTCTGGACATTTTCTTCTTCAATAGCTCAGTCAGAAAGCTTCTCCGGAGCTTCAAATATTTTGATTCCGTACGAAGGTATGGTTTTGGTTTCTCGTAGTTAATGTTTAATGTCACGTGAAAACTTAGGCTAGAAGACCTTAAGATAGGAATGAACTGAATGTATAATTGATGGATTGTGTATATGGAATAAAATGTGGGGTTTAACTGTTGTTAATAATTTGATGTTGAAGTTGGTTGGTTTGGAAAAAGATTTAATATTGGTATTTGTTTGATTTTGAAATAATTTGTTACTGGAAATGATTTGAAGGACTGAGAGGTGTTTGATTTGATAGTTGAGACCCTTGAAGGGTGGCAGAAATTCGAGTTTTAGAGGAGATACTGCCAAAGTTTCTATAAGAACCGGAGTTTTGATTTGAGGTGTTATTTTAAAAAAAGAAAGAGATTACTATGTGGCTTGTGTATTTGAGACTATTTGTTGACCCTCTATCACAAGATGTGACCGGATAGTTTAACTCCCCGGATTCCCCGTGGGAATGCATATATATGAATATTGAATATTGAATATTATATTATTGAGCTTGGACTTCCACTCCATGGAATACTATATTATTGAGATTGGAGTATGACTCCATGGAATATTATATTTGAGCTTGGAGTTCGACTCCATGGAATACTATATTATAGAGCTTGGAGTGTGACTCCATGGAATATTATATTTGAGCTTGGAGTTTGACTCCATGGAATATTATTGAGCTTGGGGATGCGTGCACAGAGGGACTATCCAATGGTTAACTACCAGGACATATCAGGTTGGCTGTATAACCGACAGTTGAGACTCATCAGCCATAGGACGGGCATACAACATATGCATTTGTTTGCTTTGTTTGAGTGTGCATTATTTTAGTTTGCTTAACTGTTAAATTCTGGTTATCTGCTACTTGTTCTACTTGCTGTAAATGCTTCTCTATTTGTGTTTTCCTTGTCTGTAATGTTTGTCTATGCAACTAAGAGGCCCCTTGTCTGGTGGAGGAATGAAGAGGGTTGTTCCACCAGTGATTTGGAGGATTGGAGGAGACAAAATGTGAATTATTAGGTTAAAGTTAGATTCAGAACTAGAATACCTTAGACAACTTACCTAATTTCTCGTTTAGTTGAATTCCTAAGCTAAAATCTGAGTGTCGAAGTTCTAGGAATGCCTCTGGCTCTCTCGGGACCTTTTATATTAACTATGCAGGCACCTTTACCGTGCTGAGAACCTCTGGTTCTCACCCCATACTATGTTGTTATTTTCAGATGCAGGTCGAGAGGCACCTCGTTGAGCGTCTGGAGACCTTCCTTACAAGCAAAGAACTATCTTTTGGACTATCATATTTTGTTTTATGCTACGTATATATGTTTATACAATCTCCGCATGTACATATTTGTGTTTTGTCCCTCCTAGAGGTTAACTTGGAGATACAGGTGTTTATTTTATGGTTTGAGTTTTATTTTGGGTTGTATATATATATAATAATATACTCTGGCCGGCCTTTGCTTCACAGGTCGAGTCTGGAGCTTGCTATCTAAGTTTTGGAACTCTGATATATATATATATATATATATATATATATATATATATATATATATATATATATATATATGTTTTTTTCAGTCTTCTTTCGATTTTACATATCTGTTTTACGAATATCCATGCAAGTGTGACACGATTTTCTAATTATCGTTTTTGTTTAGCTTATCCTTCAAGGCTCCTAGATACGATTTCATCCAACTATATTTATGTACATATCCTTTTCTTTTAGAGGTCGTAATACCTTGCCACCTCTGCTTTACAACTTAAGTGTAAGGCTCTGCGTGGTAGGGTGTTACATTATGGTATCAGAGCAGTTCGTTCCTGTAGACCCTGAGGGAGGACTGATTATGCTTCTGGGCATACTCTGGGTGTGTGTATGTGCTATTAGGATATCTGATTGATATATGTGGCATAAACATTCATGAGCATGCATTTGGAACTTGAAGCATTAGACTTGCGATATCGAGACTGATCAACTTAATATCACTTGTTTGGTGTG